>NC_141536.1:16662498-16962498 GCF_021556685.1 Rattus norvegicus
TCAAAATAGTGAAATGTATTTCTTTCTTTGTTTTTCTTTCTCTGTAGCCCTGGCTGTCCTGGATCTTACTCTGTAGACCAGGCTACCCCAGATCTCTGTGGTTACATGCATGTACCACCACATGCAGCTGTGAAATATATTCTTATGAACCATTGTAGGGCTGGAGAGATGGCCCCATAGGACCTGGGTTTCATTCCTAGCAGCCATAAAGCCGCTCCCAAGAACCTGTTTCTCCAGCTTTAGGGAGTTCTCCACCTACTTCTGGCCTCTGAGGGCACTGAATTCATGTGCACAAATCTACACACAGACGTACAACGAGAATGAAAACTACTTCATTCCCTCTACATGTGCGTGTTTACTACTGACGTCT
Organism: Rattus norvegicus; assembly: GCF_021556685.1. Classification (NCBI taxonomy): domain Eukaryota; kingdom Metazoa; phylum Chordata; class Mammalia; order Rodentia; family Muridae; genus Rattus; species Rattus norvegicus. The sequence continues at coordinate 16,662,869 of NC_141536.1, forward strand.
TGAACTATCAGATTAATTCTTTTTACAGATTAAGAAAAAACATTGAGTACTTGTTTGAACACCTCTCTTCATCATAAAGTCAGCAGATGTTAAGTATCTTCTGTATCCAGAGCACAGACTTGTCACTGGGGAAGGGGAAAGGAGGCCCTGCCTTTAGGAATTACACAGGGTACACAGGGTGACAGTGTCTGCTGTGCTGAGTCCCCCTGTGCCAGGCAGCACATGATTCTGTGATCTAGACATTCTTACCCCATGTTGATACTGATCAGCTCTAGGGGAAATGAATTAAGCAGTTTTCCCACAATGATACCTGCTGGGGTACAGCTTTGGGTCCAGATTATATGATGTTGGAGTTTATACTGTTTTAAGAGGAACTACGAGTCTTAAGAGAAATCTTTGTAAAGCTGGATATAGTATCTGTGCAGCCTGGTCTGCGCAGAGAGACCCTGCCCAAAACAAAGAAAAAGAAAAGTAGAAAAGGAGAAATATTGTTTGTTTCAACTGAATATTATTTTCTTGTCAAAAATTCCAAATGTTGGGGCAAAAGAGTTTTTTGACTTAGAGCACGAGAAGCTTACTAGACTTGGCCTTTCTAGGTCAGCTTTAGAAAAGTACTTTATTTTATTTTATTTTCAGTATTTTAGAAAAGTACTTTATTTTATTTCATTTTTTGGGCAGGGTCTCAGTGGGTATCCCTGGCTGACCTAGGACTTATATAGACCAAGCTGGCCTCTCACTCTCAGATATCTAGCTGCCTCTGCCTCCCAGTGAGATCAAAGGCATTTGCTGCCAACACACACACACACACACACACACACACACACACACACACACACACACATAGTCGAAGCCCTGAATTTTATTACTTATTGTCACTCACTTTCCTTTCCTTCCTTTGTAGCTCAGGCTGACCTCAGCCTAGCTTTCTATGTGACTTTGAATGCATCCTCATATCCTTTTAAAAAGCTAAAATCATATGGTAACATGAGGTTTGATCTACTATTAAAATTATATAATTTTTTGACATTGTAGGACTATTTGAAAACCTGTAACCATTTAGGTTCTTTTTCCAAACATAGCAGTGTAGTCAGCGCAGTGTTCACTCATCAGATGTTCATTGTTTGTCTGGTTTCCAGCAGAGTGAGAGGTCCCAGGGGTACACTGGTAAGAGGGTGCTCCCTGTTCTCAAGGGCCCAGCTCAAAATCTGGCTCAGTAAACAAAGAAGGATCTTAAGTTCAGAGAAAAGGTCGCAGTTGAAGATGTTCCTGAGACCCAAGCTCAGCCTCAAGGATGAGGAGATACTGGCTAAAACGCTAATGATTGAGTTCTTCAGTGGCTGCCTTGAATGCTCTGCCCCTCTTTGTTGACATAGCCATTTCCCAGCGGAGGGTGAGCTTCTCACTGCCCTCTCATCACAGTCTTCAGAGTTCCTCAAGAGGGTTTATGTTAGAGCCCTTGTGGTATGTCTGTTGCCATGTAAACTTCGTTTTTCTTCAAGAGCCGACTCAGATGTTGCTTCTGTAACATTTCCTCTAGTCAACTAGTGGTGGCTTCTTCCTTGACTCCTCAGTGCCTGTGCCTGCATGCACCTCTTCAGTTTGCAGATCAGTCCACTTCTGTGTCCCTCTCCTTTTCTTTGCCATCACAGGGTACTCAGCACAGTGCTTGGGAGGGAAAAAGTGGGAAATTCACCTGGTTCACAGAAGCGAGGGAGTATACACTGATTCCTGGTGTGCCTGTCGTGGTTCATAGTACTTGAATGGATCAGCTGAAGTTCACTGTAGCCCTGGGAGGTGGGTGGTACTTTGATAATCCTGGTGACAGGAGAGGGAACTGAGGCTTGCCTGAGGTGGTGTGGTTAGGAAGGAGTTGGCATTTGAATCCCTGCACTGTAGCCCTTGGAGTGTCCTAACCTCTGTTCTGCTTACCCTGTGGCAGATCCCCTGTGAAGCCTCCCTGGGGACTTCCACTTGTTATTGTGAGGTTAATTCTCAGCCAGTTAGTAAGTGGCTCCTACTTTACCCATGGGGCTTAGCCACAAAGGTGGTAATGGTTCCTTTTGCCCTGAGGTTTTCATAAAGTCCTTTTGCCGAAGGAGTATTTGTAGCTAGAGCCATTTAGGAGACAATGAGGTGCTTAGGGACAGAGTGCTGCTGTTCTGCTCTTGACACAGTGTTTTATATCCTGTAGCCTTAAAGGGCACATATCTGCCTCCTCTGCTGAGTGATTGAGAGACGTGAGTGGGAGTAACTTCTACTTGGAAGGATGAGGGTGCTTACAAACCAGTGTTTAAACATGGCTAGGAGCTTGTAGAAAAAGCAACAAAACACTCTAGTGTGGTTTGTGTGTCAAATAGGATCTTTGTATGAAATCAGTAACATCCAAAGAAGGATTGTTTCTAGAATGTGCTTTCCTTCTGTTACTCTGACTGGCCTGCAGCATGTGCTCACCGAATTATCTGTCAGCCTCACCGTCAGTCACTCATGCTCTTGTGTTATGACTTTCCACACCCACTTGTGTTTTAGTAGCCACTTCTCTGTTGACCTCTCTGCCTACAGCCCCCCCCACTACATACACATGCCCCCCCACTACATACACATGCCCCCCTCCCCACTACATACACATGCCCCCCTCCCCACTACATACACATGTGCCCCCCCACTACATACACATGCCCGCCCCCCACTACATACACATGCCCCCTCCCCACTACATACACACGCCCCCCTCCCCACTACATACACACGCCCCCCTCCCCACTACATACACACGCCCCCCTCCCCACTACATACACATGCCCCCCTCCCCACTACATACACATGCCCCCCTCCCCACTACATACACATGCCCCCCTCCCCACTACATACACATGCCCCCCTCCCCACTACATACACATGCATCTTTTCCAGTGCACTTTTTGTTGTTGTTTTGCTCGTTTGTTTTGAGACAGGCAGATATATGTGGGTGGCTCTGGCCGTCCTGGGACTCACTGTGTCCCACTGAGGTCCAGGATGGCCTCAGACTCACAGAGATCTGCCTTCCTCTGCCTGCTGAGGCTTAAAGGTGTGCACCACTTGCTCAGCTTCTGTCGTACCACTGTCTCCTAGTGTTGTGAATACAGACAGTTTGGTTTTTCTGTCTCACTTTTGCTCTTTCATTATCCCTTTCTTCTCTCTGTGGTGTGGCACCTGGTGCAGGGATGATATTTCAGTCTCGGACTGGCCCAGAGCTGTGGTCTTCTCAGAGCTAGTCTCCTGCCCTGTTGTCAAGTAGCCATTCTCTTGGTTCCTTCTTTCACAAATCAGAGGAGGGAAACTTGGGAATAGCTCCTATGTGGTCCCTGTCCCTGAGTGCATGTTCTTTAGGGAATGGCATCTCAGAGTAGCGGCTGTTCCTGCCATAGAAGTCATAGCTGATGCCAGGAGGTCAGACATGTGCCAAGCTGAACTGGAGTCCATCTGACTTTTCACTGAGTTATGTATATGAGTGAATGCAGACATAAACATTTTTCTTTAGTGAAAAGTCTGTCAAGCTCCGTGGGTACAATATGAGTATCTGTGTTCTGAAAGAACTTGAACCCTATAGGTCTACAGTAAAGAACAAGAGCATTTTGTATTAAAGCTGCAGCTTGAAATCAGGACCTAAAATGCTTTCCTTTCAGCAGTGGATGCAAGGTTGCCTTCGTGCTATTGAGCATGGAGAGGAGTTGGAATTCAGATTGTGTGAATTTTTCTAGTTCATACATGATGCTAATAGCAGTAGGATTTATACATGATGCTAATAGCAGTAGGATTACATTCCTTTGAGCAGGTGCTCCAGCATTTAGACAGGGCTGCTTTCTGTGCAGTCTGTGGGGAATGCAAAAGCAAGGAGTGTCTGAGGAAGTGAGCCACAGCAGGATCTCTGTCAGCAGCACTGAAGAACTAGTTAGCTGGGCGCGTGGGGTCTGACTGACTTCTCACTGAGCAGCAGTTGGGGAGCATAGAGAGAAAAAGGTGGGGCACAAGGGACCTTCGTGCTCCATTAAAATTGTCACCTTTTGACAAGGGGCATGTGCTTAGTGGTGTTTGAGGTGAGTGGGGCTGCTCTTAAGTTTCCAACTTTTACTGTAAATAGACATTTAAGAACATCTGATAAACCTGTAGGTAGAATTGACAGGCTCATGACTGTCTGACTTGCTGGCACTAGTAGGAGGTATTGCTGGGGATTAGTGGAAGAGGAGTAAGAGGTGGCACCAAGGGGGATGGACCAGACATCAGGGCACTTAGTCAGAGAGAGGTGCCAGTCAAAGAAAGGTTGACAGTTCATCCAGAAGTTGTGATCGTGAACAGCAGAGGACTCTTCATCAAAAGATGTAGATTCCATCCCTATGTTCTGGTGTTTTCCTCACCTGGAGACAGTGAGTGAGTAAGGCCAGCTGCCCAGGCCATTGCAAAGGTACAGTAGAGAACAGCACTCAAAAGCTCGCAGGAGTCCCCAGCTGCTCGACACCGCACTGTTAAACCCTGTGACTTCTCAGGCTCTGACACCTTATCTGTGTGTGTCAGTATCAGGACCGCGTCAGGGAGAAATGCAAAGCAGAGCTAACTTCACCAGACAGTACTCGGCTGCCCAAAGAAAACAGGAGGTGGCTCTGTGCAGGGTGCATTTGCCTAGTTAGAAAAGAGGCGAGATCATAATGGTTTCTGTGGGGTTTTTCTTCTTCCTACCTTGTGAGAAGTGTATTCATATGTTTTCTAAGACTCCCTTGCAAGTCTAATTTGATGGCAAGAATCACTGTGGTTCTAAATTTATTACAGGCTCACCTCTTTTCCCTGAGTGACTCATTATTGAGTCCTGGAAATGAAACTGTTTTTGTTTAGAAGGAGGAGGAGGAGGAGAAGGTAAGGGAGAACTTGGGGATGACTTTTAAGTAAGAGAACTTTGTATTATATTTATCTGTCTGGAGGCAATAAATCCGCTTCAGCAGATTAAATACAGACTTCTTTATAAAGCCCTGTTTTCTCAAACCTCTTATCAACAGCACTTGGCAGTAATCACACCTATGGAAACTTGTAATTTTCCTCAAGGAGGTGACACTGACAGAATTAAAAATGAAGGCACCCCCCTGAAAAGCAAGTTCATTACAAATTAACAGTGGTCTTAGGAAAGCAGTGGGCTAAGGCGTGTCAAATAGCGATATGGATAAAGAAACCCAGCATTTTAAACTGTCAGAGCTGGGAGCAGGGCTAGCCTGAGAACAAATTAATCACATATTGTCAAGGCAAAGTTGCATCAAATTAACACATCGGATTCCAGCATATTAATGTTAGAATGCTTTCACCTGATTATTACTGCAAACCATTGCCACTCTTTGAATGCAAAGATATAATTAAATTGCTAAATAGAAAGTGCATATAATATCCCCACATGCATTTAGGATGCATGAGCTGAAAAGTGCACATCCCAGGAAGTGACAGGTTCTATTTGTAGGGGGAACTTTACTTTTTTCCCCCTTTTGTTTACTTGAGAGTACTAGAGTATGAAATTAGAAAAGTTAGTTATGTTATTCATGTCCTATATGAGTTAGATGAAATACAGGTTTAATTTAACTGATTTGCTACACTGGCTATGAGTCCATAATTACTTCTGCATTTTTCTGGAAGAGAAATAGGAAAATATTACACAGTAGTTCTTTGCAAAATTGCCCATAGCCCATACTCCTTAGCATGAATTTGTCATCAGCGCCTTAGAGAAAGTGGACTGGCTGTCTTGACAGCTCTCTTTTATATAAGGGTCACTTTCCACTCTGCTTTATCTGGTGTGTGCTTTATCACATTTACAGCGAGAATCCAGACTGAGGCCCCAGCTGTGGTTGACCTTTCTGATCCCGGAGCAGCCTAGCAGAATGAACTTCCTTTTTATTAGTCTCTGTTCCTCCTTGGACCAGGCCTTATGGCTTGCTGTCTGTTTCATCCATACTGAGGCTTGATTATCTTCTTCAGTCCACTACCATCTCTCTTTGTCTGTGAAATCTCTCGTAAAATGTAACCTTCTTTCATGAACTCTCTCAGCAACCAGCCTGTATTCGTAGACTCTCCTCAGCTCTGGGAACCTATGTTCTTGCCTTTACAACTGTCCACTTAGCAACCAAAGGGCTTCTGTTGTGTGTGTTGGAGATAGGGGCATGCTCATATAGATGTCTCTGTGTATTCATGAAAGCCAGAGGAGAAGCTCAGGTGTCCTTTGTTACTCTCTTGTCTGTTATGATAAGGTTTATTACCAAACTTGGAGTCAGATTGGCAGCCAGTAAACCCCAGTGAGTCTCCTCTGTGTCACCCTCACCCTCCCTAGCCCCCCGAGCAGTGGAGTTAAAGTAAGCATCAAGCAGTGCTCAGGTTTCTATCGTGTGTGCTGCGAGTTTGAACTTAGGTCTTCAGGCTTGGACAGCAAGTGCTGAGACACTTTTCCAGCCCAAGGCTTGTAATCTTGCAGAGCAAAAGTAATGGCCACCAGGAGCCACATGTACTGATTCAGAGCAAGAAAGGCAGGATGACCTGGTCCCCTCCTTGGATGGGGTGGATGCTAGGGCATTTTGGTCACTATGTTTGCAGTCTTTTTTTTTTTTTTTGTTCTTTTTTTCGGAGCTGGGGACCGAACCCAGGGCCTTGCGCTTCCTAGGCAAGCGCTCTACCACTGAGCTAAATCCCCAACCCCTATGTTTGCAGTCTTAATAAAGTACTTATCAATAACTATTTTAGCAGAAACTTGGAGTCTGATTGTAGACAAGCTGGAGAAATGTTGAAAAGTAACACTGTGGTCAAATAGACTCTCGCCTAGCTAGTGAGTGGCTAGAGTGGTAATTAATAGATATGTGTCCGACTGGAGAGCCATTTGTTGTGGTAAGCTGTAGGCAGTGTGTGTTCATTGCTGTCAACAACTTGAGTGAGTACGGGTGATAGGCTGAACACACAGTGGAAGGCAGAAGTGTAGGTGAAGTAGCAGGCACGTACATTGATTGGCAAAGCCAGGAGCCAGTACCATAACCAAAGCAATCCTTGCAGTTAGGGTATCAAGTCATTTTGGTAGAAAGGGAGGGGAAGAGAAGCCTAACCCAACCTAAATACGTAAAGAAGAAGGTTTGAGATTACAACCGGCTCTTGTTAGCAGAGCCAGAGGGTTAGAGGAAGACTCCATTTGTTTTTCAGATACTTACTGAGTTCCTGCACATGTGCTAGATGTAGTTAATGCTGAGTGAGGTAGACACAGCCCAGATTGTAACAGTGCTTGTGATCTTCAAGGGAACTACGTTATAATACAGTGTGATAAGCCAGCAGGGATGGCAGTCCTGAAGAGAGATCACTGATTTGGACTGAGGGACCAGATGTAGTCAATGGACCCGAACCGAAGTCTAGTCTTGAAGGTTGGAAAGGAGGGTATACACTGGCTGGAGACTTTAGGCAGTAGAAGTGCTGATAAAAAAGCGTGAGGAGAAAGACCCCTGGTTATATGAGCAAGTGACAGCTGAGTGTGCCTAGAAGAGAAGATCAGCTAGATCCAAGCAATGCTCGATAGCAGAAGACAGGTTCTTGGGCGGAAGAGCTCTGCGTAGTCCTACCCCGGCTGGACATACCCTTGGAGCAGTTATAATTCGATCGTCGGCTGCTGTGGGAGCAGCACACAGAAGAGCACTAATTCCCTAGGTGGGCATCACAATGCCAGGGCTGCTGTGCTGACTTGGGTAAAAGGATGAACCATGGTTTGTGAAGGGCACAGACCTGGAACAGCTCTCCAGTTACTACAGAGTCAGAGTGCTGGGGCCTCTTGACGCTTGCCAGGCAGTGACTGTGCTTCTGTTTCTCCATGTCAGGGTCTGTGTTCACTCCAGGTTCAGTGCCACTTCAGCATTCTTCTGTCCTACTTTTCTTTTTTTTTTTTTTCTTTTTTTCGGAGCTGGGGACCGAACCCAGGGCCTTGTGCTTCCTAGGCAAGCGCTCTACCACTGAGCTAAATCCCCAACCCCTTTATATACTCTTTTTTTTTTCTTTTTTTTTTTTTTTCTGTCCTACTTTTCTACAACGATTTTGTAAGCTCAGGCTCACAAACTAATTTTGATAATCCATGTTATTTGAAAATTTAGGAATTAAGTATGTTGTGAAAGTCACATTTATTGTAATTCAAAGACCTCTAAAAGTATTTTATATTATGGATAGCTCTCCTACTTCTGTTAGCGTGGATATTTGGGAGTGAGCTATGCTTACATTTCCATATTCTTTATTAGTCTACATAATTATACATGATATGATTCATTATGATATTGTACATATACACACACACACATATATGTATTGTATTTTCATCATATTTATACCTAATAACATTTTTTTGGCCCTCCAACTCCCACTCATCCCACTTTGTTATCCCAATACATTTCTGTATTTTTATCTTTTTAAGAAGAAAGTTATATTTTTGTATGTATTTCCTTATCCGTCTCTCCATAGGTAAATATTTCACTTGTTGCCTCTTGACTGCTGAGAGTAATGGGTGTTTAATAACATAAAAGGTACCCAGAAGTAGTGTTTCTGGACTGTGCGTTAACTCAGTCTGCAGGTTCTGTTGTTTGTTTGGAGCCTCTGCGTCATTTTCCACTGCAGCACGGTGTACTTCCCAGCAGTACAGAATGCAGCTTCTTTATGTCCTTACCAGTTCCGTTTCTCCCTTCCCCTTTCCTCCTTTGCTTGCTCACTTTCTTTCTATTGGGCCTTGCTAACAAGGGTTGGATTTGTAGCACTCTGATGTCATGTTCTTATCATCTGTGTGTCTTTGGCAAGGTGTCTGTCCAAGTCCTTTGTCCTGTTAAAAATTGAATAAGGGTTTTGCTGCTTTGTTGGTTTGAGTTTCAGCTGTCCTATAATGTTCTGGATATTAACCCCTAGTGGTTTGGAAGCACTTTCTGTTACAGGGCTGTGTCTTGCTCTTGATTGTTCCTTTGCTGCAGGGAGGTGTGTCCTGCCTCCCTCCCTCCCTCCCTCCCTCCCTCCTTCCTTCTTTCCTTCCTTCCTAAGATTTATTTATTTATTATATATGATTACACTGTAGCTGTCTTCAGACACACCAGAAGAGGGCATCGGATCCCATTACAGATGGTTGTGAGCCACCATGTGGTTGCTGGGAATTGAACTCAGGACCTCTGGAAAAGCCATCTCTCCAGCCCCGTGTGATCTCTTCTTATGGCCTAGTAGTGTATATGCTGGAGGAAGGAATGATAGTAATTTGAAAAAGCGTCTTGTAAAGGAAATGAAAGAGTAATTTTTATATGACAGCTTACAAAGGACGAAGCGTCAGTGGTATTTAGGAGCATACAGAAGGTCGCTGTGGCAATGGAAGAGTGCCCACTGTCGTGGGGAAGTGAGAAGCTAAGGTAGTCTTTGGAAGAAGTTGTAGCTCAAGCTGGTCTTGAGGCTCTGCAGCAGCTTCTGTTATTACTGCCATTTTTTTGGACTCTGGGAACAATTGCAGGAGGCTTTGGTGGATGAGCTCAGCTTCTGGAGTTCAAGACTGTGCTGCAGATTTGTTTCCTTTAGCTCCCCCACCTATTCTGTGGTGCAGACAAAGAATTTCTCCAAGCTTTGGTTGTTCTTTCTAAGAAAGTTTAAATTACTTTTGTTCCTTTGTAAATGATGTGTATGCACCATGGTGTACCTGTGGAGGCAGAGGCAGAGGCCAACCTGCCGGAGCTGGTTTCCTCTTCCCGCCATGGGGTTCCAGGGACCACACTTAGGTCTGGACCGTGGTAAGTGACTTAACCACTAAGCCATTTTGTCAGCCATAGTTCTTTTGTTGTTGTTGTTAAACTGTAAAGGGGATGTCATGGTAACACCTTTATAAGATTATCCTGGGAATATGAATAGATAATTACAAATTGCTTGTGCAGTGACTTGACACACCATGAACATTCTCTATGTGGCACTCGCTATTAGGGATTCCATGCTAGCTAGTAACCACACCTCCCCTGAAAGTTACATGGCGAAATCAGAAAAATACAATTAGCTAGAGCCACTTTATCATTGATGAATAGGACCTATAGACCCAATCAGGTTCCTTAATACTGTCCTTGTGTACTAAGTCTAGACTAGCTGTGTGTACTAGAACTGTCTGTGGTGATGGAATTGTTCCAGGCATTTACTGTCCACTGTGGGACTGTTCAGCCATTGAGACGTGACCAGTGTAATTATAGAATTGAGTTTCAGATCTTCATAAAATGTTTCAGATGTGTATAGGTAACATGTCTTAGCACTGAAGTCTTGGATAGTGCAGGTGTAGACACAGGCCTGACTCAGCTAGGGAAAACGAGCTCTGCAGAGGAGACAGGCTTAGCTAGAGTTACGTACTGTCTCCTACCCCTTCCCATGCCAGTAATGGGGTCAGAGAGCTGAACCTTCAGCCCTGCTTCTTGAAGGGTACCAGGGTCCTGACCCCACTGTGCTGAGCACGCAGAAGCAGCTGCTGAAGAGGCACTTCTGAGAGCTGGGACAGGTGAGCTGTGCCAGGCTATTTGCTCTTCCTGGTACCTCTCTTTCCAGCATTTCTGGAAGAGCAAGGAGTCTCATTTTATTCATCTTATAGCTAAAACTTCTTGGAAGCCGGGCCCTAGAAGCACTGGTTCCCTTTCCTGTGCAGTAACCAATATGCATTTGCCTAAAAGTAAAATTTTAGTTTTCAGCCCTTGATGATAAAACATACCTTCGTTCTCCATGCTGTTGGATGTCCCATGTTGCCCGTTTTTCAGATTCATCAAAGACAAAACTTAAAACTCTGCTGAAATATTTTAAGCAGAAGTCAGGATGCTAAGTGGGAAAGGTGGGGAGTTTGAGGCTAGACTGCCAAGGATGTCTCCAAACCTTTGTCCTGCTTCCCTCTTGTCACATTTTTGAGGTAATGGTTCAGGCGTGAGGTCTGGGGTCACCTTATGAAGAGCTAGCTGCTCCTTACAGTGTTTCCTCTTCCTTGTCTTCTAAGGGCACTAAATACCAGGCAAGATCTAAGTGGCCTGTGTTTGTAGAAAACCAAGTTGTGTTCCTTTTAAGACTTCACCCAGATTGCAGCTCACATCCCAGCAACATTGGTACCAAAGCAAAAGTGGTAAATGTGGAGAAAACTGAAATGGCAGCGTCCGGGAGCAGCATCCTTCAATTTGGAATTTCAGAAGTTGTAGCCTCTTTTCCTTTAAGAATAAACAGTATTTATACCTCTGAATTATTAGTTCCTGTCTTTCTCATCAAGTTCAGACAGACAACTGCCTAAAAGCCTCTCCACAGTCATGGAGTCTGAGCAAGCCTAAGTTGAGCTTGTGACTCAAGTTGTGAGGATCAAGCACTAAATTCTGCTAATTCACCCTTCAGCCAATCAGAACCAAGCAAAGAACTAAACTTTCTGTGGTTCAACTGATTGAAATGTCCTTGAAAATAGTTCCGAGCATCTTAGATCCATTTTTTCTGTTATCCTCGCACAGCTGGGATGCAGCTCAGCCTCACTTTTTTCTGAGTCACCCAACATGGATGATGAGAACTGAATTTGGGTCCTCTAGAAAAGCAGCAAGGCGCTTTTAACTGCTAATCCATCTCTCCAACCTTCCCCCAAAGTATTTCTTTTTACTGTTAATGGTGTGTGTGTGTGTGTGTGTGTGTGTGTGTGTGTGTGTGTGTGTGTGTGTGTGTGTATTCTCTTCCACCTTTGCATTGGCTCTAGGGTTCTAACCCAGGCTGTCAGACTTATGCCTTTACCTTCTGAGTCACCTCACCAGCCTGATAGGACATATTTATGGCTCAAGAATAGAATAGTTATTATGCAGAAGAAAGTCTCACTCTCTATATATACTGTGATTATACATTTTTCTCTTTATACAAAATGTTGTGTCTGTACGGTCATGTTTGATGTAGGGTGGAGCCCAGGGCCTTGTGTATGGTAATAGTAAGTGCAGGGTCTGTTGCCAAAGCTGCAACCTCATGCCTAATCTGGAAATATGTTTGAGTCAGCGCCCAGAGAACCTCTTATTAGTTTACACAGCTACATAGTAAGTACTTCATTGTGTCCAGGCAGTGTAGTTTATTTACCAGTTTCCTACTGATTGAGGCTTCAGTGTTTCTAGTCTTGTGCCATTACAAACAGTACTGTGGTGAATACTCTTAGCTTCTTGTACAATTGTAAATGTAAGGTAAAGTTCAGCAATCAGAACTGTGGGACTTGAGCTGATCTGCATTGGTCATTTTTGTAAGCATTACCAAATTGCTGTCCACGGTGTCAGTTATACTCCCCTGTGGCTGGGGGCCTGGTCTTCATAGCTTCGCTACAGAATTTACCAAGTGTTTGTAGTTTTGCCAATTTAACAGATGAAAAATGAATTTATATAATTTATATTTACATTCTGTTGTAGTAAGGTTGGCCTCCTTTTAATTTAAGAACCTTAACAAATTTGTGAACTTCCTAGGTTTCTAAGGGTTACTAAGGGTTTTCTTTTCTCTAGATATTCTTTTTGTATGAGACAGATTAGTTGAGTGTATTGAGTCTCCGCTCATGAATTTATTTTTCGATCCATTACACACTAATATTTTTTGTATTAAAATATATTTTTGTTATATAGCTTCTATATTTTGTGTTAATTAATGTGAAAGGTTTATCAGATGTCTTGTTTAAGTTTAATATATAGTTTCTGCTGTTAAAAATAGGTTCATTTTCTGTTAGATTTTTGTGTGTATTCTTTTTTTAACAAAATTTTCTATAGTATTTTTAAAAATTTGTTTTTGTGGGATTTTTATGTAGCATTTATAAATACAGTCAGCATGCAGCCGAAGGAAGCAGTGGCTTTACCTCTTTGCTTTCTCTGTATCTCTGTGCCTCCTGTCCCCGCTCATGTTGACCCTGTTTGTTGCTGAGCTTCCACCGCTATGGTGTGCAGCTGTGAGCTACAGTGGGCATGTTGTCAGTGTAAGTTCTCTTTTTAAGTTACAACATGTAAATAACCTCCAGTGAAGCTAGCCAGTGCAGTGTCAAGCTGGGAACACTGTTCTGAGTGAAAGCTGAAGAGGCCTTCCCGAGTGGCGCTCTCCCGAGTGGCACTCTCCCGAGTGGCACTCTCCACAGCGATCATGAGCAGCCACATAAAGTAGTTGTTTGTTTGTTGCTGCCTTAAAGGCCATTGTTGAAAATGGTATGTGTGCTCCGAGCGCCTGGGTGTATTTACCTTTGAAATCACTTGATACTTACTCTGTTTTCTTCTGTGGAAGGAGCTCCTGCTTGACAGTAAACAGAAGTTTATGCATTTGTTTTCTGCCATAAACAAAGTTGCCATTGATTTAATATAGATTAGCATTTTAATTGCCAATTGAAACCAGTTTAAGGGTTTCCAGAACTTCAGTTACGTGTAGAGTATCCTTTTGTCATTTCTTTCATTGCTTTCTCCCCCTCATTCTGGGTCTTGGTACAGACAAGGCAGGCTGTAGCAAGTATGAGCTCTCCTTCTAGCCCAGGACAGTGGTTTGGATTTGTGAACTTAGCAAGGACTTGCAGAATTTGAAAGAAGTTGACTTGCTGTACTTCTCCCAAAAGCCCTTAAGTAGAACTGGTTGCCTGGAACAATAGGGACTTCTGAATAAGCTTGCAGGGGTCCTTCACACTCATCAGTGAGGTAAGGAAATGATTCACTTAGAAAGACTTTTGTTTAAACTTTTTTTAAGAGTGAGTATTGAATATCTACGAAAAACATACTTTAAAAATACACAAAGTAGACATAGTTCTACAGCAATCCCTCATCTGTCTTTGCTCACTTTGAGAGAAGAACATTATTTTTAAAGGCTCTCCTGGCCCCCTCCCAGTCACAGAGATTTTAACTCCCTTGCTGCTCATGCTTTTACACAGGTATTTGTATCCCTGAACAGTGCCTACCCTGCATTTGCCTAAAGGAACTGTCTCAGAGTGTGCTCCTGTAGCTTCCTTCTGGCACCACACGGTCCGGAGATCCATATGCATCGTAGCAGTTCACTCATTTCCATTGGCACAGAGGTCTGTCGTCTGAATGTGCTGCAGGATATTTATGTGCCTCACTGTGGGACACCTGGGCCCTTTCCAGCTCACAGCTACGGGAAACAGAGCTGTTTACAGATGCGTCACATGTGTAAGAGTTCGAGAAAACACAGACTTAAAACATTCGGACCACACAGTGACATATGAAAGAGAGATTTGATATCCTATTACAGTATTTTGTATAATATGTGCATGTGTGTAATCATGGAAACAAAAATTTAAAGGAAGAATATATACCTTTATCAATTGGGAATACACACTGAGTTTTAAAATTTGTTAATCTTTTATTTAAAAATTGCTGGTGGGGCAGCCACGATAGCACAGTAAGGCGAAGCATTTATCCCCAAGCCTAAGGATCTGAGTTCGATTCCTAGAACCCTTGTAGTAGGAGAAAATTAGAGAACTGAGTCCCACAGCTGTCCATTGACCTCCACTTGTGTTTGTTCATGCATGTGTATATTCAGATATTGCATGTATGTTGTGCACAAATGTATGTGCAGATAAAACATCTGAACACATAAAAATAAGTAAATCTCTTAAATTTTTGTTTCATTTATATAACTTTTTAAAAATAATGATCTTTATCAGTTTGAATGTACTATATTTCTCCACTTAAGGAATCCATAAAGCCTTTCATAATATTATGATTTTCTTCCTGAAAGTCCTAATATATAATTTAATTGATTTATATATACCACCCACCCACACATAGATAATGTAAAGACTTCTTTGAGCTAGGGTTTGCTAGATAGGCTAGGTGGGCCTAGAACTCATGAGTCTCCCAGCTTCAGCTTCCTGAGTGCTGAGATTGTAGGGAAGGACCCCATGCTCAGCTTGGTGGTATTTTATTCTCTTAATATCTTCATACTTAGTAGTGACTTCCTGTTTGTTGTTAATATATAGAAATGCAATTGATATTTTCCACATTGATTTAACTTCAAGGACTTAATACATACACTCTTTAATTCTGTTAGTTTTTCTACCTTTGGTTTCTATGGAATTAGTCATTTTCAGATGATAGCCACCACCCTGTCCCCTCCCCCAAGCCCTTCTTGTACATTTTTTTATCTTTTCTTGCTTTTCAGAGCTGGCTGAGCCCTCCAAAGCTGCACTGAAAAGAAATATTTCATTATTAACTTCAGTGTTTGCTGTTTTGGTAGATGGCTCATGTTGAGTTAAGGAAGATCCTTTGAGTTTCTAGTTTACCCGGGTATAATTACTTTTAAAGTCCGAGTGAATGCTGCATGTGAGGAGTGCTTGTCTAGCATTTATGTAGGCTGTATTATATAGGCTTTTTTAATCTCTTAATACGATTGATTACATTATTTTATTTTCTTGTTTTAAAATAGCAGTGTAGTTGGTGAGATAAACTGAGCTTTGGTCGTTAAGTGTCCTAGTTAAGTGTCGAGTGTGGGCTTGGTTTGCCAGGTCTTGGTTCATAGCTCAGCTGTCCTCAAACTTGCAATCCTCTACCTCGACCTTCTGAATATGGGGATAGGTCACTGGTGTGCTGTTTAGAACTTAAGTTCTTTGTTCTCAAGAAAATCTGGCCTATAATGGTTGTAGTCCTTAGGTTTGAGCCAGGTGTGGTGGCATGCAGCTGTAATTACAGATGCATAAAAGGCTGAGGTAGAATTCCCTTGAACTGAGGTAACATAGGGAGCTCTGTCTCAAAGAAAAGAAGGAAGAGAGGGGGTTGAAGGGAAGAAACAAACAGAATTGTGTAGCGGGGTTATTGGAGCGTGGTGTAGTCACAGGAAGATTTCCAGGGAGCAAGGAACCTGACCTCAGTGTTTTGTGTCTGACCAGACTTTGGATGTTGCCTACACTAAGAAAAGGTAAGCCTTTAGTCAAGTTGGTTTTGTTAGCCAGCTCAGTTCTAGAAAAGGACTAGCAGCCAAGAGCCATCGGCCAGCCCCTTCCCCAGGTGTTAGGAGATGAGACTTTATTCCTGAAGAGTGGCTGTGGATGGGATAAGAGCAACTGTGCCTGTGTGCTTGTAAACACGGCTTCAGGTTACTTTCTCATATATCCATAGACAACACTTTCAGGCCCGTGAATCAGGCCTTATTTTGGGGTGCGTGCAGTAGAAATAACAGCAATTCCATTTCTGCAGCAGATCTTGAGGGCATAGCTGATACTCCTCTCTCTTTAGGAGTCTGATCTGGTCCTTGTAACCTCGGCAGCACTTTTGCAGGTCCAGGATTGTCTTGTGGCAGAATGACCTTGTGCCCTTTTCCTTGATGATCTAAGCCTCGCTCTGTCAGTGGCCGCTTCGTTTGCACATTTACCACCATGACTAGTAAAGGGTGATAAATACTAAGCGTGCCCTCCCCACGTGTACTGATATGTGTGTTCCCTGCTGCTGCTGTGCCGTGAGCTGTTTGCTCCTGTCAGGATAGTGGTTTCTCATTTGCCCATGGTCCCTTGTCATAGAGCGTGGGCAGCTGTACTTACTTTATTGGAGCTCTTGCTGTGTCTCCTGGTGGAAACCTATTATCCCTTTGGAAACCAGGCTCCTGCCATCAGAAGGCTTCGGGGTATAGGAACAAGAAGCACAAATGCCTCAAGTGGGTCCTAGGGAGCGATAGTGAGTGAGACCATTCCTGCTTTTGCTCAGTTCCTAGAGCCACGTGTTCTGTCTCTTGGTGACCTAGGATGTAAATGTTGGTTTTTAGTTTTACATGTTGCCACCTGGCCTCACAGGCTGTTTGAGCTAGTGTCATACCTTTATCTTCAAAGGGTTGTTCAGTCACTCTCTTGGTTTCCCAAGAGAGCACTGTGCTGTGCCATCTTGCAGGTGGATCAACCAGTTATTGGTGACAAGTTGATGGTACTGAATCCCATCCCCACTGACGGGCTTGGGCAGAGATCCATCCATATCCGAAAATGCAAACCTTTCTGACAGTAATACTTACAGCACGCAGCGTTGGGCGTCAGTGTTGGTTTCTGTTGCTGGGAGGACATTTGATAGGGAAATGGCAGCATTAGCTGTAGAGAGGGAACGTGTTGGTAGCCCACAGATAGCCTCTCCTTGTTACCTGGATGATACTGTGTGCCCATGTCCCCACAGCACTGGGAGGCCAGTGCGGACGGTAGCTGGAGTTAAATGAGTCCCTACAACTGCTTGCTAGTTCAGGACTCACAGGACCCAGCAAATAATCACCCTGAAATCTCTGAATATGCACAGCATCATGGGCGGAGGGACAAGGAATCCAGAGGAGGCTAACAAAGCCAGGTACTGTCTGCTTCTCTGAGCTTTTAGGGGGTGATGTTCCTTAAGGGCATTTTCAGCTTTGGCTGGTTTGGAGTACTGCGTATGTGGTTGAGCATGGCATCCCTGCTCCTTTGGGTCAAAAAGAGCTCTTCTTTCTGTGCCCAAGGATGTTTGTACCCTTCCACAGGGATCACAAGGATAGATAGGTATTTGCGTTGTCTCCAGTTCAAAAAGTAACCATGGTTCTGGTACCATTGAAAAAGGCACCCTTGCAGTCAGCTGAGGTGCAGCACAAGCCTGCTGGCACTGCTTAGAACACAGAGCTGAGCTTTCCCCTATGCTTTGCTGCAACTGACCAAAATCTAGTTTTCTGTAACTGCTTAGTTGGGCATCTTATCAGGAATGGGAGCTACATTGCCTGCCTCCATCAGCCTTTTGCTCTGTTTCCACACATCCAGAGAGAAGAGGCACATCTTCACCACCGCTCTCGTGCTTTTCTCCACACCACTGATGTCACTTTGGCTTTCAGTAGATGAAATCAGCTTATTCAAAACATTTGTCTCGATCCTCTATGGAGGTATGAGTTTGTGGCAAGGTTAAAGCGGAGCTTACTTGGGCTCCTCCCAGAGTCTCTGCTGCAAACGTTGCAAAGGAAAGCCCAGGGAAACGCCTGAGCAGGGCTTCGGAAGATCTGGGGCTATGAGACCAGCACTGCAGATGCTTTATCAGTGCTGTCTGCAGAGCAGAAGGAATGAATGGCCTGCATGCAGTGTCTCTGCTTTCCAGCCGAGCAGACATTCCTCTGGGACCCTCAGAGGCAGCCCAAGAAGCCTTAAATACGAGTGTGTTTGCTTTTAGTGTTTTACACTGGCTTTGAAATCATAGAATTTGGGTTTTCTCTGACTCATTTTTACTGTCCCTGTGTTTTGGACAGGGTCTCACTATGTAGCTATGGCTGGCTTGGAACTCACTATGTAGAACAAGTTAGCCTTAAAGCAGCTCGTACGCGCTGGTTGTTCCACCATACCTAGCTTCCCACTGTTAGTGCCATTTTCTTCTCTGTTTACTCTGTACGTCAGAGGATTCAGGAAGTAAGAGGAAAACACAGACAGACAAATGAAAAGGCAAACAGGAAACTTTGCTGTCTTTGTTGTGGCCAAAAGTGTTGCCTGTCGAACATCTGGGAGCACAACAGCTATTTGACAGAACTGCTGGGCTTTGTCTTAGGAGATGGTTTTCTTTTCCCTAACAGCACCATGGCCAGAGGGGAGCAGTGTGCTCAAGTAACCCAGCTCAGTGGACTTGCTGTCTTGCTCTCTCGATCGCTGCAGGTGCTGTCGGAAACCTTGCCCTTCCTGAGGCCCACTGACACCTCCACCACTCACAAGGGCCAAAGATTGATTTGTAAGTCATTTGCTGTTTGCCCTCACACAGCTTTATAAAATACAAAATAAGTACTGTTGTACTGGGGGAGGCAGTTTAAGTTGGCTGAGAATGCAGGCTCTGGAGTGAGGTCCAGGCTTGTACCCCACCTTTACCATCTCTTACTTCAGGCAGGTCACTTCCTTGCAAAGTAGGAAGAGCTGCTTTGAGATTTGTACGTAGTCCCTGTGTATCATGTATCCCAGCACAGTGGGGCCCGCAGCAGTGTTGAATAAGCACCAGCTTCTGCAGTAGTGGAGTCAGACAGGCTTTTAAGGACACCTTTGTATCTTGGCTATCTTCTTTTGATAAGAATGAAATTCATCCTGCTTCTGAAATTTTTCACTCGTTTCTCCAGCTCACTCGTAATATTTAGTGTC
Source organism: Rattus norvegicus (assembly GCF_021556685.1). Taxonomy (NCBI): domain Eukaryota; kingdom Metazoa; phylum Chordata; class Mammalia; order Rodentia; family Muridae; genus Rattus; species Rattus norvegicus. Next base: position 16,681,947 of record NC_141536.1, read on the forward strand.
TCAGTCTCTCTAATATTGCCATATGAAATTGCAGTCTTTGTGGGTCATAAATGATTGAATGCCAGTAGTTTTGTGTGATTCCGCTTCATAATCTAGCTGCTGCTGAGTGTCTGCTGCCTGCTAGGATGTTTGTGCTTTTCTCTTTCTTACCAGCATCCCTGTGCTGGATGTACTCACACCATTTGTGAATAGGGAATCTGAGGATTAGGAAAGCGGTCAGACTTGCCTTAGGTTACATGCTGATAAGTAGCAAAGCCAGAACTCTAATTCAAGTCTGTTGAATCCTAATTTGTCTCTTCAAATTTCTGTCCCATGGCAAGTCCCACAAGAACTGTCCAGAGGCACACACACACACACACACACACACACACACACACACACACAAAACCATTGTAGCCAACCTGGGTTTGTCTCCCTGTTTGAAGCTCAGCACCTGCAGGGGTAGGTCCAGTAGGCTGGGCTCTTTCTTCAGGCTGCTTCTCAGTGACACATGGATCCCTCAGATGCTGTTTTGGCATCTGCGCTGCAAGAATGCACTGGGCTTGCCTCTCAGGTTCCTTGGAATGACTGAGGGTAGGCAGGGTCCTGTGGAGGGGACAGGAGGAAGCTTGAGGGAAGATGGGTTGTACAGCTCAGTTAAAGGCTCGAGTCTCTCTCTTGTGCATCTGCCTTGGTTCAGAGCCCGCCCCCATGTCCCCCTCGTTTTTTAGAAGCAATGCTGAAGCTGGGGGTGAGGGGAGGTCCCTTCAGTACAGCAGTGTGTTCTTACTAGTGAAGCTGCCTTCTTGCTCTGTAATGAAGTTTGAGACCGGAAGTATATTCCTGAAGGAAGTCATATGCTTGATACATTCCTGTTTGATTTTTTTTTCTGGCACTAAAAAGTATTTCTCAATTTAATTTGCTTTCAGAGGGATTATTATCTTTGAAAATATGCTACTAAAACAAGTATGGTTGAATTCTAGTCAATGCCAAAAAGAGAGTGACCTGAGTCTTTAAAAGGAACTTGGAAGAAATTGCTTAATACCAGAATACAAGCTAGTGACAGTAGCATGTTTAGAGAAGACCTGCCTCACCTGGCAGCCTCCTCAGGGCTGTGTGGTGGGCTCCCTTGCCTGTTCTGAGCCTTGTTGGTGAAGCCTCTAGTGTTTGCAGCTGGAGGCTGCACGAAGTTCTTTGTTGTTCCATTGTTCCTTCAGGGGAAGAGGGTAATTAAGAGGAACATCTTTCTGAGCAGCTGGAGCCAGATTCCAGCTGCCTACAGCACCTGCAAAGACGGCGCCTCAGCCTCTGGGTCGCAGGGTGGGATGCCAGCCGTGAGTCACAACAGTGGGTGCCAAAGTGCAGAGATGTGGCCACGCCGCACAGCTCCTGTCCTTCTGTGAGCTTCAGATGGCAGGAATACCACCGAATGCAAAGTGTCTGCTGTAGACTAATTAGCGGGTGATTTGTGAAATGGTGGCTATTTATTTAATTAATCACCAGCACAAAGTCATAAAACCCATATTTTAAAAATCCCCGTTAGTTTGCCATGTGGTTAATAGATTGGAGCACATTAAAAAGCGACATTGTGATGTATTAAAAATGTCCCACCTAAGATTCCTTCAGGAAGGAGCAGAAGCTGTCTGTGTCAGATGCTGAGATAGGCTACCAGGATTGACCCTTCCGAGGCTCAGATGTGGCTGAACCTTTTGAATGGCATCTTGACTAGAATAGCTTCTCCCAGAATATTCCAAATGAAAGAATTTTGTAAAGTAAGTCAAAAATTAGGATTGAACTTAATTAATTTTGTAGTATTTCTCTTAATGATAAAGACCTATAATTTTCTACAAACTACTTTGTGTTGACCAAGCATAGGAATAACTCTTATAATGTAAGTCTTTTGATTCTGTTTGTGGGTAAAGAGGCCATTTACTTAACAGAATACTAAATGCAAAAACATTTTTGTTGCAGCTGTCAGAACTGCATTGTTTGACTTTGTTCTCTGTCCGTGGGAGAAAGGTAATTGCTGTACTTGATTGGTCTCAGTTCAGGTGAACTGTTGTTCAAGGGATGAAACTACCATTAGAAATGAGAACAAAGGGCTTTAATTGTAACAAACTGTGGGTGGCTTTTATAGACTCAAGTCCTAGTTGATTTTCAGTACCAACTAGACACAGACGAGCACAGCACATTCCATAGTATCTGCACCTCCATAGGTATGTTAGTGCTTCTGACTGTTCACACTCTCGGGCTATTGAACAGTCAGGTTTAGAATGGTGCAGCATGTCTGGGCTCTGGGCTCAGTCTCCAGCACCATTGAGGAAAGTCAGACTGATCATTGTTCCTGCTAAGAAGCACACTTACTCTGCTTTCTAAAGTCCTGCCGTAGTCGTCATCCTATGAGCACACAGCTCAGAGGATGTTTGTGAAGGAAGCTGACTGCCCAGCTCTCAGGCCTGGCCGCTCTGCTCTGCTGTGTAATCCCCTGCTCTGTGAGAGGGACTGGAATAGCACATGATATGTTAATGCAGCCTGGAGCTGCTGTGGCTGTGATGACTACAATGCAGAGAAAGCGTTTCTCATAACTGCTAGTGCCTACTGGAGCCTTCCAAACATCTGGACTTTTAATTGAAAAATAGTGTGGCGCTGCGTAAGGCAGACATGCTAAGTGAAGTCACTCATTTAGAATACAAAAATATAATTGATAAAGTGTTTTATTTACACTGTATTTAAGTATTCATACTTTGTTATGCTTCACGTAACAGGGAGTTACTGGGTTAAATTTTCATGAACATAGACAGTCTAAAATGAGATAAATTAAGTGAAAGCATTAGTGGAATTTTCCATTGAAGTCAGTGAGCAGTTTGCTCTAGACTGGGGTGCACTGTTGTATCAGTTGGAATCTTTTAAGGAAGCCAAGAGTTCAGGTATTAGTGGTAGATTTCATGTTTTAAAAGAACTAGCTTCGACCTGGTAACACCATTACATTTCTTTCCTGTTGCTGCAATCATATCTGGGGATTTTTGTTTTGTTTAAAAAAAAAAAGGTTTCCTGGCATAATGGTAAATGGTTCTAATGGCAGCATTATTGCCCAATAAACCAAAGCCTTCCCTACCTCTGGGGCAGGTTATCAGAGTCTGCCCAGGAGAGCAGAGGAGCTGGTGAAGGGCGCGCAATTAACCTTTGTCCTGCCTTCCAGCAGGGGAACTGACCCAGCAGCCTTCCGAGGAAATCCAATTTAATTTAAAATGAATTTGAAAAGACAAATTAGCCATATCTATTTTAATAAGATAAAAATCCGACTCTGCCTGTGTCTGGTTTAGTTAGGACCTCAAAGGAGATCAGACTGGCTGAGCCTCAGGATGAGCATGAAGAAATGTCAGGGGGCTACCATAGACACCCTGGGGGCCCAGGTGTACCAGTGACTTCAGTTTCTGCCAGCCAGCAAGTCTGGGCTGCCCCGTCCTGCAGAGGGCTGTAAACTGAGAAGCACTGTGACCACCTCAAGCCCCTAGCCGATGGAGGTTGATACATGTGCTGCTGACCCTTTCCTTCAAGGGCCAAATTATTATTTTCCTCCCTGGATGAGAGCACACTGGAGTACTGCCACCTGGTACCAGACTTACTGACAGAAAGACCTTGCAATTACAGATTTGTCTCTTCACTCGAAAATGGCTATCCTTATGACTGTGAGTTAGTATTGACTGCTGCTTGTGAAAACTGAAGCCTTTTAAGGGGCCTTATGTTCTTTTGCATTTTAACCCCAGAAACAAAGGATTACCAAACTCCACTCTGCCCACCTGCAAGCCTCTTTACTCTCTGAGTAACTGAGGCAGCCCTTCCTCTGTCCCCTTTTCTCCCTTTCTAACGGCGACCCCTAGTTTTGAAGTCGTGGCTGCATTTGTACCCCTTGCTAGATAGCAAATGCTTCAGGTATGAGATTTCACCCAGGGACAGGCGTTTGCCATGGGAGGAGGACTTGACTCTGTCTCCTAAGGCCTACAAAATAATATTCCTGAGCTCCCAGACAGTTCTCATGGGTGGATTAAGTGAGATACTGGGATTCTGGATAGATGCCCAACAAGTGGTGTCAAGCAGTGGTGGACAGCTCCATGGGAGTACACAGTGAATTTTCAATCCCTACTGCCAGACCAGTGGCTGGCTCAGTTTGTACTGTGAGCTCTGTGAGACAGGCAAGCAGCATATCTTACTGATCATTTTTTGTCTTGGCCTCAAACTTGCAGTGATCCTCCTGCTTCTGCTTCCCCACCACACTTGGTTGTCTTTCGGTACTAACTGTCCTCAGTGCTCATGGACTCTATCTTCCCCTCCTTGTAAAAGGTGTAGCTTCCTTCCTCTGCCTCCTTTTCCCTGGGTTTCTGCCCAGGAAACTGGTAAAGGCTTGGTAGAGTTTGGGATGTCGCTTTACAGTTATAAATTTCATGGGTAACTCCAAGCCACTCTCCCAGGATTATTCCAGACACACAGTAAGGATTTGCTTTCTCTCTTTCTTGTTGACTCTGTTTCTGTGGGTTTGCAAACTGCTAAATGAACATCTTCAGCTGACCATTTGTGTCTGTATCTCCCTATGGGAAGAGCATGGTGTGTCTTGGTCTTTGAGTTATAGGTTCTTTGTGTGGCTTTTTTTTTTTTTAAACTACAGAGCAGACCCACCCCAGAACTCACGTATGCATTTTGAAGATGAAAGTGAATATCATAATTGGAGAAATGTAAGGCTATTTATTTCCATTTTGTCTGATGTTTTTACATTGTTTGTTAGGAGGTGCGTCAGGGACTTGAATTAATTATAATTACTGAAGAGGCATACACTGATTGAGCAAATAAAGTAGTAAGCTCATTTATGCCACGGCTGTCTAATTATAGCCCAACTTTGGATAAGCTGTATGTGCATGAAAGATTAATTTTAAAAGGTTTTTTAGGACTTACTAAATGGTGATTCAGTGAAACGTTTGAATTCTATCATTGAAGAACATCAAGTCTTAAAGTGATAAGGCAGGTATAATCAGAAACCTGTGGGTCTCACAGACCAGGTACATGAAGGAAACCATGAGTTTTAAGGTGAATATTTGTGCTCACACTTAATCAACTGAGACTCTACAAGGAAATCTGATCCTCACTGGCTTTGAAGCTCTGCTCAGAAGTTCAGTTGTCCGTGGGGTAATTGGGAGAGTTGTGCCTAAGTTCCCTGTAGTTGAGGACTGTGGTGACGGCTAACTGTGTGACTTTGTCAAGAAATCCGCCAACCAGTAGTGGAGCCAAGCACACGTTCTCCATGGAGTTTTAATGTTGAAAGTTGGTATTAAATCTTAAAAAGACTCATTATACTATGAAAATTGATAGCGTTTAAAACATGTAACTCTTCTTTATGGTCCTAAAAACCCTATTTTTACTTTTAAAGCATATTGATTTTATTATATAAATGATTTAATAATAAAGAGGTCTCTAAACTTATGTTAGGTGATGGGGGCTTAGTTCATGCAAATTACCTTCCCCTGATATTATCATCATTATGGAAGCCATTGTTTGTATAATTAAATGCAAAGTGCTGTGTAGCATTTAATGATCAAAAAAAAAAAATCCCACAATGGCTATGAAAATTCAAAATGGACACTTTTATCCTGTGAAGATGGCTTTATGATGGCTGGATCCTAGGGCATACTGTAGCCATCTCCTGCTCAGATGACAGGAAAATGCTATGGTTCTTCTTACCAAACAACTGAAAGAGAAACCCTTCCCTGTTGCCTGTGCCTCCCTTTGCATAGGGGGGTGTTTTGTCCAGAAATCTGCTTGGCCCGAGCAGCAGCTCTGACTGTAAGAAGGATCACCGACTGCATAACAGTCGTGCAGGAGAGACGCAGCACCAACCCAGGACCTCTGCACAGATCCGCACCCCAGCCACTCAGAGCCCTGGTGCAGGCTTCTCTTTTGCTTTAGACTTAGTATTTTAAAACCGAGGTCCTCATATATTTCACAGCTGAGGGAACTTGACTTCTAGAGATGTTACAGACTTGCATATAGTCATACAGCTCAAAGCTGACAGGCTCACAGTCCAGACCAGTCCTTTTGCCTCTGCACTGAGGGCCCTAGCACCCTAGACATGATGATTCCATCACCACGGTAGACATCTATGGTAGCAGGAAGTGCGTTGTTCTTCATTCAGCTTGAGGAGAGTGGCTGCCATTGCTGTTCATCTGAACATGCTTTCGGTTTTCCCCTCATACTCCCCTATTCTTTGTTTCCTGCTTTTTAACATAAATTTGAAAATGAATGGCTGTATTTTTCCAGTTGATACATATTTTTAAATTTTTATTTTTCTGGCTGGGCATAGTGGTGCATGCCTTTAATCCCAGCACTTCAGAGGCAGGCCAATCTGTGTCTGAGTTTGAAACTAGCTGGTCTACATAGTTAGTTCCTGGCCATAATAAGACCTGGCCTAGAAAAAAAGTAGCATTATTATATGTGTGTTGTGGGGAGCTTGTCAGTGTCACAGTGTGTTAGAGGACAACTGTCAGGAATCCGTTCTCTCATCAATCATATAGTTTCCAGAATCCAAGAATCAGGCTTATTGAGTAAACACCTTTCCTGTTGAGAATTCTCGCTGACTCTTGTTTGCTAGCTTAAAGATACCACACAGGATAGCTCAATGCCTTTAAAACAGGGGTGCTAGGTTCCTCCCCACCACCAAGGATCACAGCATCAAAAATTTTAAATAGAGGCTAGTTTTCTTGGCAGCAACACCTTCTAGTACCTGCCTAGGGCTGTAGACTTACATTTCCTATGATGTTACAGTCCTTCTGTGCTGTCCTCTTGAAAAGGGTACAGTCTGGTGTACTCCACAGTACTTAGCAGCCCAGGTGGCATCGGGTTTTTCGTTTGGCTTGGTTTTGTGTGTTTGGAGTTTTGGTCACAGGTGTATAAAGGAGGTCTGGACAGGTGGGAAGGAAGAGCCATAAAGCAGCAGTAGACTTGTTTCAGATGTCATTAGGCTAGAACTAAGATCAGTGGGCCAACTCTGCAGGATGATTTTACCCTGTAGGAAGAAACTCAATTGTCAGGACCATCCCTGGGAGTGAGTCTTGTTTGTTTGTTTTGTTTTGAGTTTAGCTGGTGATGAGGCCACATCTGTCTAGGGCTTCAGGAGAGGCTGTTGCATGCCACATTCTGAGGGTGTTTTAATGGAGATGCCCAGGTGTCTTGAGAGTTTCAAGTCTATGGATGTCAATAAGACCTTTTAAGTCTCCGATTATAAAGTAAGATTATTGTATCCACATATAGCCAGCACAGTGGCCAAGAGCATTTCATGAGCTGTTATTGTAGATCAGAGAACCGAATGTAATCTTTTCAGGTCCTCCCTACAACCCCATGAATTAGGACTGTTATTCTCCATGCTTTTAAAATCCTGTGTGTACATGGTATGTATTCTCATGTGTGTGTGGAGGTGAGAGGTTGACTTTGTTTCTTTGCTCTGTTGCTTCTCCTTTTATTGACTTATTTTTTTTTGTTTATTGTTTTCTTTTTTTTTTTTTTTTTTTTTTGGTTTTTTTTTTTTTTTTCAGAGCTGGGGACCGAACCCAGGGCCTTGCGCTTCCTAGGTAAGCGCTCTACCACTGAGCTAAATCCCCAGCCCCTTGTTTATTGTTTTCTTAAGATAGGCTCTCTGACTAAACCTGGAGCTCCCTGATAGCTAGATCGGCTGACTGTGTAGCACCCTGCCACTATGCCCTACTTCCTATCGTTTACTTACAGCAGGATCGAGATATGTAGCTTTGGCTGACCTGGAGCTTGCTTGTAGATTGAGGCAGGCTGGCTTCAAACTCACAGAATCTGCCCACTTCTGTCTCCCAAGTGCTGGGATAAAACCGTGTGCCACCACGCCTGGTCCAGTGCCTAGCATCTTACATGAGTTCTGGAGATCCAAACTCAGGCCCTCATTCTTTGTGGATGAGAACATCATGACCTAAAGTGCTGAGGTTGCTGAAGGTCAGCCTGCGTTAGTTGTGTGCAGGCCTGAGTTCCAGCTTGGGATCTCCACCACACTGTGCTGCCTCCCAGCTGCTGTTAGCATGGCAAGGATCCGAGAAGCACCCAGATCAAAACTTGACCTCCTTAAAGAAGGTGTGACAGTTGACGTTCTTGATAATAAAAGCTTAATGGAACCAAGGTTGGTGATTCAGAGAGAATTAATGAGATTTTGTCAATTTTATTTTAAGCTTGTCAGAAAATACAGTGTCCAGTGACAAACTGTAGAAATGTTTTTGACAAATTAACTTGACTACAGGTGCCAGATCAGGGAAATGTTAATTTAATAGCCTTTAAGCAGTCTAGATTTATTGAGGGTTAAGATAGCAGTACAAAGCCAACTCTGTAGCTCTGAGTGGATTTGTCATATAGTTTTATATAAAATCTATTCTATGCATCGCCACTGTTTTGCATGTAAAAAAAGTGAGTTCATTTCCTGAGCCCATAAGATTGTAGTGTTTAGAAGTTTTTCCTCCATTATATAGAGTCTCTTTATTTCTCACAGTTAGATAATCTGGTTTATGCTGGATTGTGTTTGAAAATATTACTTCTCTTCAAATGGAAGCCATTAAATATTCTCAGAGAAGTGGGCATATAAGTGTGTCAGATCTTGCCTTGCTATCACCCATATGGCACCTATAGAACACAGTATATAGAGCACAGCATCCTCTGTCCCTGTTGAGGAGAATGGGAGAAAGGTGTCAATAGAAAGGCAAAGCAGCCACTGCTTAAACACAATGTTTCCCTTCAAAGGCTACAAATAAACCTTTTATCAACTTGCCTTATTACATCGTCTGGATACACTGATGCATTTATTTCTGCATTAAAATTACATATAATGATCTGCTTGTGCAGATGTGACTAATGGAATAACGTTGCCTGCTTTTTGTCTCTTTAATTGCAGAAGCCAAGCTGTCTGTCCTTTCTGTTTCCTTCCTTTGTCAGAGAAATTGAACACTTAGCAACAGTTTGGAGATCTGCTATTCAGTTTATTATTGGAAGGGTTGATGTGAAGTAGCCCTGCTAACTGAGCCTTATGCTCTTAAGTCTTAGTTCAGTGGACTTACTTGATGAGAGCAGTTCCTAAATGAAAAGCATTAAGCAGGCCATGTAGTCTGCAATCCCAGCAGTGTGCAGGAAGTAAATATAGGAAGATCACACATTTGAGGTCAGCAAGACCTATATAACAAGTTCCTGGTCAGCCAGGGCTATATAGTGAGACCCTATCCAGAGGGGGTTAGGGGCAGGTTTTGAAAGATGGCTTAGCAGTTAAGAGCACAGTCTGCTCTCCCAGAGGACCTAGATTTGATTCCAGGTACCCACATGGTGGCTCACAATTGTTTGTAACTCCAGTTTGAGGGGATCCAACACCTTCTTCACCTCAAACATTAGGCACACATGTGGTGCACAGACATATAGGCAGAACACACACACACACACACACACACACACACACACACACACACACTAAACACAGGGTTTTGTTTTTGTTTTTGTTTTCTGTTTTGAGGTTTTTTTGTTTCTTTTTGTTTTTGAAACAGGTTCTCCCTATGTAGACCAGGCTGGCCTTGAACTTGGCTATCTGTCTGACTCTATCCTCTTAGTGCTAGAATTAAGAGCATGTGCACTCCTAGTTTAACATAAAATTATTTTTTTTAAATTATTTGAAATTAGCAGCATCTGTTGTTCTTTCTGCTTCCTCTGTTTGGAAACTATAAAGTGTGTAATCTTAAAATTAGTTTTATTATAGGCAGTAGATTGTATAGACTGTGTTTGTGTGTGTGTGTGTGTGTGTGTGTGTGTGTGTGTGTGTGTGTGTGTAGTTTCTATCTTATCTTAGTTAATGAGACACATTGTCTAAATGGACCGATCCATCATCATGTCTACTGCTGTACGTCTCAGTTCATTCCTATTTACATTCTGTGTGATAAATTTTTTAAGCTTTATATTTTTAGATTAAAAAGCTAATTATTAGATTATTAATTAGATGGCATATGTTTCATAATGTTGATATTCTCTTGATGGGTTTGAAAACAAGTTTTCAATGTGCCATAAGCTACAAAGACCCAGTAATACACACATAGGATGTGTACATATTTATATCAGAGAATGCTTCAGAGAATACAGCTTTCAATAGTGGGATGTTAAAAATGTTCAGCTCTTATGGGGCTGGGGATTTAGCTCAGTGGTAGAGCACTTACCTAGGAAGCGCAAGGCCCTGGGTTCGGTCCCCAGCTCCGAAAAAAAGAACCAAAAAAAAAAAAAAATGTTCAGCTCTGTAAGCTGCAGGGTAATGAAGTGTTAAATCATTATTCCTCACTTGTTGTATGTCAGGTCCTGTGTTCTATGTGCAGGCAGCATTTCAGAGGAGAGAGTGGCCTGGAGTGACAGAGGCAGTCAGTTTATGAGGATAAGAAAGAAGTGAGAGACCTGAGGAGTTTCTTAGCTTGGCAAAGCTTACCCTCAACCTCTGCTGTATTTAGGCCCAAGGAGAGAACACAAGTGGATGGGCTGTGGTGTTGTGCTTGTGTAGTGCGCTGTGAATGAGAGAAGAGGAAGGGAAATAGAAAACAGTGAACTGTAAGGTTGTGAGAATCAAGGTGGTTGGAAGTAGAGGCCAGGCAGTGATTTTGGACTTTCCCCTTCTTGGAAGAGGAGATGTTGGAGTTGAAGGACAGAGGAAGCCTGCATTCATTGGTTAGTGATTATGTGTGGGTGTAATGTGTATGAATACACACCTTGTATTTGCTTATTCCGGTGAGAAAGTGGAGGTTCTGAGAGGTGCAGATACTGCTCAGTGTCTAAGGGCAGGATTCAAATCTGGATGCTCTGAATTGTCGTTCTGTGTATCGAGTAGCAGTAAGGCATCGGTGCTGGTTGTCTAGGCCGTTAGCTGTCATGCCAAGGCAGAAAGGTTAGCTCCCAGTGGTGGAAACAGCAGGTTTCTGACTGGTGTGATCTGCTGTTTGAGGGAAATCTCTGCAGTTGGCAGAAAGGCAGGGCTGTGAAGATGTGGGCCTCCTGAAGTAAAGACACTTGGAATAGAGCTGTTCCAGTATGACTGAGAGGATGATGTGGCCTCATCTGGGCCAGTGCCACAGGACAGGAGGAGACAGGTTTGAGAGACATTTCAGGGCCGGTAGTGGCAGTTCCTAGCTCGTGTGACACAGGCCAGGGTGCAGATGATAGGAGAGCTGATCGCAGAGAAGCACTCTTCTGTTGCCTCAGATCTGCGGCTAGCTTCACATGTGTTGACTGACTCTAAGTCATCATTTAAAATTAAGTGTAAGGTACATATTTAGATCTTAGATGGTCGTGTGTGTGTCTGTTTGCACATGCCACAGTGTAGTGTCATCAGGACAGTTTCAGGGAGTCCACTCTGTTTTGTGCGCGCTGGGTCATCAGGTCTGACAGCAAGTGCTTTACCTGCTGAGGCATCTCACCGGCTGAAGTTGTTGCTTTTTATCGGTTTTTTAATGAAGGTTATTTAACCCTGGGCCTTACCTATGCTAGGGAAGTGCTACCATGGTGCCATAGTCCCAGCTCACATACTGTATCCCTAGTACATGTTTGCTTGGTGCCTTAACATGAGCCTCATTTCCAACATGAGCTTCTTTCTCTGTCGGGGAGCATGAAGGTTTTCCTAAGAGGCCTCTTCACCCTTCCAGCGTGCCGCCTCTGGGCTTTCTTGGCAACCGTTATCTTTTCCTTCTTAGAGCGTTCAGTCCTCGGCAGGCCAGGAGACTGCTGAGGGTCTGCTCCACACCATGCTTATTAGACTTGATCATCAGGTCCCAGCATGGTGTTTCAGTGGGTGTTTGTTGAATGCGTGAGAGGGGAGGAAGATACAGCTGAACCTGGTCCCTGTGAAGCCCTCTCTTGTGCTCTAATCATGGCTTTATCTCCCCAATCCTGTATTGGGGACCACATAAATTGCTGTGCAGTAAAGCTGTGTGACACGATCTTTGTTTATTGTTAGTTGCTTTTTAATACTTGGATGTTAGGCCTCTGGAATATTGCTTTCTTCATGTGTGATGAATACTTTTAATCCTGTGGTCACCTTATTTTTTTTTTTTGCAAGTTAATTACTTTCTATTATGTTGATGGATTGTTTTATGTTTTAGATGATTTTCTCTAAATCTTACAACACAGGGACTCTCAGATCAAGCTCACTGCCACCACCTGGAGCTTTTTCAGAAAAGCCTCCTCATTAAAATAGATAATTTCAGGGTTTGTACAAGGCACTTTCCCAAGATGGGAGTAGAAAATTGAAATGATAAAGTGCTCCATGCATTTACTAAGTGTCTCTGGGGTTTTTTTGTTTTGTTTTTTTTTTTTTTTTTGTTTTGTTTTTTCTGATTTCATATGAAATGAGCAGGGTTAAGAGACCATAGAATGTGCCATTGCCACCTGCCGGGGTCTCCTAACCAACAGTGACTGTCCTGCAGTTAGGATCAGAGGGGGTCCTGGGAGTCTGGTGCATTTATTTTCTCCTCCCTCAGATCTAGATCCTTCTTAGGAAGCTGCTCAACATGGATCTTTTGTTGTGTTTATGAGGACAAAGGGCGAGAGCTGCATACAGTGTGCTTTAGTAGCACTTGGGCTAGCTAAGGGGTGAGAGAGTCAGATACTCAGATGGGTGGTTTTGGAGTCACTTCGCCCTGGCTTAGGTTGAGTGGTTGTGGTCTGCCATGTGGCTGTGAAGCATTGAGCAGGACACTATCTTGTTGGAAGCAAGCCTTGGTGTCCTCTGCTGGAATACAAGGGTAGAACCTTCTTTAGAGTTAAGCTGAGAGAAGCGAGACAGCCCCAGTGCTAAGCCAATGTCTGTTTGTTGTTTTCAGAGCTTGTGTGCTGTCACTTTGGGACCAATGTGATTAGAGATCAGAAGGGCTCTGAAACCATAAGCATCTACTAAGCTGCTCCGCACTTAGGAAGCAGAGTCACATTGCCCCGTGCTTTCCACATCTCGGGATGTCAGCCTTGTCTGTGACCCCTTGGCTGTCGTTCTGCAGCAGTAGCAGCAGGAAAAAGCAGTAGGCTGGGGAGATAGCTCAGTGCGTGAAAGGGAAGAGCGGGGTGTGTGTGTGTGTGTGTGTGTGTGTGTGTGTGTAAGGATGTAGTAGAGTGGCTTATAGTCAGGACAGTCAACAGTGGCTTTGTTCCAGTGGAAAAGCCAAGAATCCAGTTGTTCAGTCCATGAGACTGGATGTCTCAGCAGTCCCAGCCTGCTGCTTGAGCCTGAGGGGATTCCTGGAGAGTGGCTTGTTTTCAGTCTTCTTTGGAGTATGGCTCTGCAGCAAGGGGATAGACTTGCCAGCAGGAAAGAGAGCAGCTGGCCGAGAGCCCGGCTTCCATCTTCCATGTCCCTTTCTGTGGCCTGCCACTGCAGTAGCCCAGATTTAGGGGGAGTCTTCCCACCTTGGAATTCAGTTAAGAATCCCTCAGTTACCTTTAATCCTAGCACTCAAGTGAGTTCTAGGACTATACAGAGAAACTCTGTCTCAAAAACACAAAACAGAAAAAGAGAGTCCCTGAAAGGCATGCCGGGCCGCTTGGATTTTAGCTTCAGGTTCCAGCTGCAGGTGAGCTGACGACCAAGGCTAACTGTCACAGCTCTGCGGAAAGGTTCCACGATGATTAGTTCAGTGTCAGCATACTTGCTAGAGAATATTTCCAAGCAAAAAGCACCTGGGAGATGAGAGTGTGCACATGGGCTGCGCCTATGAAAAGGGCAGGGATATTACAGAGAATTGACTTTCTCACTCACTCGATGCCTTTAGACTTGGGGACCATCACTTGGCCTAGTGTTGGTTATTGGATTGTAACAGAAGTAGCGTTTATGTAAAGTACTTTTAAAACGGATTTCATCTTACTTTCCTCATTCAGGTTTGGACACGTAGAATGCTAGAATTATAAAGTGAAGCCATGTGATTGGCTAAATCTCTGATTCCCTGTATGATCAGAAACAGACCCATAAAAAAAGGCAAGAGGGAGAAAGGAAACGAAGATTTATTGACTTCTCAACAAGTATACATTTGGGACATTCAACAGTGCTTTATTTGCTCATTTGGCATTTAGATAAAGTTCCCGCCATGCCAGCCAGGCAGACCTCAAATTCTTAGGCTTAAGAATCCTTCTACCAGTTGTTTGCTTTGACTCACCACCCGATACTAACTCACTGTACACTAGACACGGGGAAGAGCCTTTGACACAGGGTGGTGGCATCTCCTGTTTTATGGTGTGTTCTGGTATCACTTTCTTCGTACGTGTCCAGACAGTTTTGCTCTTTGTCACTGGCAATCAGAAAAAGATTTGTCAGCATTGGCAGTAGGGGTTGTTGGTTTCTTTCCATTGGTTGTGGGCTAAAGCAATTGTAAGGGAACAGTTATACATGCACCCAGCCTGCCCAGGGGTCTTACTTTGTCTTTGTTTTACTAGATGAGTTGAACTATGTTTTTTGTAATGAGTAAAATGATGGAAAGTGCCCCCCCCCCCACATTAGCTGGGTCCGAAGACTGTTGCCAGCATGTTTTGACTATCAGATTCTTTTTTTTTTTTGGGGGGGGGGTCTTGAGTCTGCCAGGCACACTGCTAGGCATGATGTATGGAGCAAGAAGCAGAGAGACACTATTACCAATTTGGTGGGAAGAACACACACTAAAGATAAACAGAAATAAAGGCATAATCCTAAATTGTTATGGGCACAAAGGGAATGAGCAGGGTACCTGGGGAAGGGTGACTGAGAAGGGCTTCTTTCTGTAGTGTCACCAGTGAAGGGACTGTGAGCAGGAACCGAGGCTTCAGCAGCAGTCCTCATGAGTCTTTCATTGTCATTTTACATGTGAGCAACTTAGTGGCCAAGAGCACACATTGAAGGAGGGCTGGTGATGAGGAAGAGCCTTCTAGACCTAGTGAGTAGTGCCCAGTGGTGTCTTCAAAGCAAGAGATGCAGACAGGATGTCCACAGATGTGTGTCCAGACACACACCCTAGGAGCACTTCCAGGCCAAGGTAGCCCTGATGGGCAGCCAGGGGAGTTGGCATAGGGTGACGATGGAGAGGTAGGTGGGTACCAGATCGATTAGACGGTGCTGTGAGAGTTTGGACTTTATTCATTTTCATTCACCCACTAGAGATGTGGGAAGGGGCTTGTAATGTGATGGCTTTCAGTGTTGTGTCCCTCCCTCCTACTCCAAACCAAATCAGGATGTGCTTATAGAAGAGGGACATTCTACCAGTGTGCGTGCAGGGCCGTGTGTACACATGCATGCGTGCACATGCCATTGTATTGTAACTTCCTTTACAGAGTGGCAGCTTAGCACCTTCTGTGTGGCTTGGCCTTGCATTATGCTAGATGGTATGGAGTATCCTTTCTTGTATTTATTGGTGACTTGTACTTTTCCTTCAGAGAAATGTCTACTCAAATCCTTTGCCAGTATCTTAATAGGATTATCTTTTATATTGCATTGTGAGAGTTTTCAGCATGTTCTAGATGGAAAACCCTTACCAGATAAATACAACTCTTCCTTCCCCTTCTGTGTGTCACCTTTTTAACAATATTCTTTTGACAATATTTGACAATATTCTTTGAGAACATATTTTTAAAATATTGATAAACTGATTTAATTTTTGTTGCTTAACTTTGTGTCATTTAAAGAAATCAGTGCTTAATTCAAGGTCATGAATATGTATCCTACTGTGAGTGTTATGGTTTTACCTGTTATAACTTATCTTTGTGTACGCTGTGAGGTAGGACTGGAAGCTCACCCTTTTGTATGTTACTCTCTGGCCACCCCACTGCTGTTTTCTAAAAAGGCCAGTCTTCAGTTGAAACACAGTTTTGCAGTACATGTACTTGAACTTGCTAGCAAAATGGAAAGACAGTAGAAAGAAAAAGGACCTGGGACATTAGCAGCTAGTTGAGTGGTGGCACCACTTGCTGCAGTGAGGTGACTGCTGCGGTGACTTGGGGTGGGAGGTGATACGGGGCAGTTAAGTGCACCAATATAAACTGAGCTGTCTGTGCACGTTTCTCCTGAGGATGTACTGGACATGTTTGTGAGTGAGCACGACTGAAAGGCAGGAAGACCCAGCTCTAGTCTCTAGTGAGAAATTGGGGATGGCTTGCAGTGTGATTTATTTTGTGTGCAGAAGCCACACAAAGTAGCTAAAGGAAAGAGACAAAAAGCTACAGTGCCAAGAACTGTATAGAACAGAGCAGGAGGGGACACTGCTCCTGTAGTTGGATGGTTTGGAACTCAGTGGAACAGGAATTTTGCAAGAAAAGAGGAAATGATAGTTTAATAATAATGTTAGTGGGGACAACACTACCTACATGGCCTCCTGACCTTGAGGAGCTGGGATTATGTAAAAGATGACTGAAGAGCCAGACTTGGCGGTGGTGTGTGCTTGTAACTGCAGCTTAGGCATGGGGGTCATGAGTTTGAAGCCACTGTAGGCAGCAGAGCAGCTTGGGAGTTAGAGAGGGGAAGAGATGAGAACTAGGGAGAAGGAGAACCTAGGAAAAGGAGGAGTTAAAAAAATAACAAAGTAGTCCTGCCTTAAGGGACCCCGATAGAGGAGGCCTGCCCTCCCCAGACAGTAGCTTTTGCTTAAGGCTCAGGAGTAGAAAGCAGCTCGGGCTCCAGACAGCAGGAGGGAAAGTGCAGAGAGCATGGCTGAGCTGGGAGTGCATAGCGTAGTGCAGGATGAGCAGGAAAAGAAGACCAAGCACCGTGACCTGCACGGCACCAAGTAAGCAGGTGCACCAGACGGAATTCGTTCCTGAAGTCTGTGAGGTACATAGACAAGCTCTTGTCTCAGGGTGAGTGCCTTCTCTTCAGCCTCTCCAGGAGAGACATGGCTGTTACCAGGGAAGGCCGCTGATGGCAGGGTCTGTTAGTACCTCCAAGGGAAGAGCGTTGATAACAAACCCAGACCAACAGCAAGCACCAACTCTGCTCACACTCATACCTGTTCCTCAGTAGCGCTCATTCACCTTCTGGACGTAGACTTTGACCCCTCAAGACTGTCTAGGCTCAGAGCAGGTGTGAGGAATGGCTGTGCTAGTGTCCTTACTGCCTGTAAGACCACAGTTGTGTGTCTTTCTCTCACGTGTGTACTCCATTCACAGGGTCATGTGGGTACAACTGCAACGAAGAAGATCGACGTCTACCTCCCCCTGCACTCAAGCCAGGACAGACTGCTGCCAATGACTGTGGTGACCATGGCCAGCGCCAGGGTGCAGGACCTCATCGGGCTCATCTGTTGGCAGTACACGAGTGAAGGACGGGAGCCAAAGCTCAAGTAATCCTTTTTTTCCCCTCACCTGCTCTAGTTCCTTGTGGTTTTCTAGTCACCAAAGCTTCACTCTTGTCCTTGTCAGTCTCTCTAGGCACTAGCTGGAGGACCAGACTTTCACAATGTAGCTCAGAGTCCTCTCTGGGGTCCTACTTGCAGAATAAACATAAGGTTTCCAGATATAGACACAAGGAAATGAATTTATGGCAATAAGAGCGACATGAAAGGTGCTGGAGAGATGGCTCAGCAGTTAAGAGCACTGACTGTTCTTCCAGAGGACCCAGGTTCAAATCCCAGCACTCACATGGTGGCCCACAACCATTGCAACGGGATCTGATTTCCTCTTCCAGTGTGTCTGAAGACAGATCACTCATATACATAAAAATAAATACACATTAGGGGGAAAGAGTATCATGAAAGAAAATGAGAGTGAACTGGTGACTGAGCATTTGCCATGAGCTGGCCCTTACCTGGCCACTTCATTGCTGGTATCCTGTTTATTCTTTCAGTCATGAAGGTGAGCGTCCTGGTCCTTTCTGTCTTGAAGGAAAGACTTAGTTAGACCCAGGTGCTTGCTGATGTCTCTCCTCTTAAGATGGCCATTGGGGTTGGCCCAAGGTCAGGGTGCTGTGTGGCTATCTGCCTGCTGCAGAACCTTGGTCTGAGTCTGAGCTTTCTCTATCGGTAGTGACTTGACTTTTTTTATCTCTCACTAAGCTGTAGTCTTCACTTAGCAGTTATATTACAGATGCCTTGCTGGAAAGTGGCTCTCCATGCCTGTACATTTAGCCACTTTGACAGTGTGTTGCTTTGCTGCATTGGCCCTGCCTGCACCCTTTCATCATAAACTCTTCTGTTTAAACTCATCTTTCCAGCAATAGGATTTGGAACACAGCAAAATACGGTAGGAAGTTTCCGTAGCCCATATTTAACTGAGTGCGATCCCGTTGGCTTCAGATTAAAATTTTCTTCTAGATATATTAAATTTTCACATGAAATTTTTTCTTCTAGTTCTTCTTTTTGTTAGAGCTCACTGTGAAGTGTAGGCCAGCCTCAAACTCAGAATTTTCCTGCCACAGCCTCCTGAGTGCTGGGATTACAGATGTGCACCACTATGCCTAGTGACTTGAGTTCTTTCTGACACTGCCTTCCATTTCATCGAGGAAGTTTGGATGTGAAGGTCATCTCTATTGCTCTGGTAGCAATAGAGAGCCACTCCAACTGAGTGAGTCACCAGGCCCAGACAAAGGTTGGGCATCGGTAGCTGTTCCTCAAAGATGCCGAGTTGTAGACCCTTCTCAGTATGGAGTAGAGATGAGGAAAATGTTTTCTGGTGTGACCACTGAATCTGGTAGACATGATTCAACTGGTCCAGGTTACACGGCTGTGGAGTAACAGACAGGAGCTGAACTGTGACTCTATTTTATAGGTATTGAAACTAAACTCAGGCTCAATAGCTTTGTTAAATCACACAGCAAGTGGCAGGATTGATATTTTAACCCAGTGATCTCTACCAGTACCCAGTTCTTTCTACACACTGTGTGCTAGATTTGGAAATAGAGGGGAGCAGCCTCTGCTGTCAGGGACTGTGCAGGGACAGTGCAGCCCGAGGTAAAGCGGCAGCGACCACAGAAAGTGAGCAGATGCTGTGAGAAGGTCCAGGTGTGTCTCAGAATTAATGTGGGGTACAACTCCTTTGATCCTGGGACAGCCAAGGTGAAACTTGGAAGGACAGACAGTGGGAAAAGTTGTATCAAGAGGCAGAGGAGTGGGTATGTTCAAGAGAAGTATAGATTTATGCTTGTGCCCTACTCAGGTGTAGAGCAGTGTAATGACATATTTGTAGGTACCACAGGGTGGAAAGCCAACTTATTTTCTCAGGAGTACAGTTCAATCCATACCCCTACTCCCTTGCTGGTTGATAACTTATTATTATATTTTTCTGTATGAATCAATGATATGATCATAGTGAAAACTGGAAGTAACTGGCATAGTCCCCACAAGGTGCACCATTAAACACCACGCTCCCCTGGAACCGCAAAACTGATCGGTGCTGAGAGAGGATCAGGCCATTGATGCACACAACTCCACTGATAGCTCTGAGTCGCTTTGGGAAGGTTGCATCTCATGTGATTTCCATATGTCACATATTCAAAGTAACGAAAGAACAGAGACAGAAAACAAGTAAATGGTTCAGAAGACAGGCAGTGTTTGGGAGGAAACAGTATAAAAAACCTCTGTTATCTGCACGCAAGCAGACACACACACACACACACACACACACACACACACACACATGCTGGCAGAAACTGAGTGAGATTTGTAATTTTGTTACAAGTGTTATGCACATGTCAGTTTCCTTGGTCTTGATATTAGACTGTAATTACATGAGTGGGGAATACTACATAAAAGATTTAGAGGAAATATTTTTCCCTCTTGTGAGTTTATAATCATTTAAAAATGAAAATTTTAAGAAAGAACAGTGCCTTTTTAAAAAGCGTAATAGCAGCAAAAGTCTACTTTCTGTGTGTCGGGCAGCAGGAGTGAGTGCTCACTGGCTGCCTTACCTAGCCCTGCACAACAAGCATGGGTGCATGCACAGCCAACTCCATCCACTGCAGCACGCGCCACAAGACCTTGCTCTGCCTCGAGAGTGCTGAGGAGCAACTGTGAACCCAGCTTCCCGATTACCCACCTCATGCCTTGACAGAGAGCATGCACACCGTGCACATACATCCCTTCACTTCAGACAGTTGGTGCTTAGACTGCTTGGTCTTTATACTTTGAATCCTTTCTTTTAAAAACCATAGAGGACATCAAAAAATTCATCTACGTTATATCTATCAGTATTTTCTAACTAACTCTAACAAACTAACTCTAACTTAGACATATTTGAAGCATTTTTAAATTTTAAAATAACAAATGTATTACATGCTAGAATACATTATTTTTTTATTAATGGTTCTTCTTGAAGAACATTAGGTCAAATTGTAGAATGTGTGTATGTGCATGCATGTGCCTACGTATACAAAAGTGAATGTTGAAGCTAGAGCTGTCCAGCTTGTATTTTGAAACTGTCTCTGAGTAGCCTGGAGTTTACCAATTCGTCTAGGCTGATTGGCCAGCAAGGCCTCAGGAGCCTTTATTTGACTCTGGTACCCAGAGCTGGGATTTCAGGCCCACACTCCTGTCTCAGCTTTTTCCTGGGTGCTAGATGGTAGAGACAGAAAGATCTCAGAGTCTTGCTGGCTAGTCAGCCTAGTCAGTTCAGTGGGAAGCCCCAACAAGGTAGAGATTTGTAGAAGAAGATACCATATGTTGACCTCTGTCCTCCATAAATATAGCACACATACATGCACATAAATAAGTGGCACTAAAAGCAGAAAAGTACCTACAGTTTTCTAAATAGCCAGAGAAAGAGTTAAGCTTCTTAGGTAGACACAGGACAAGGAAGAAAATAAAGGGCCTGGTGTGGTGGTGCACATGCTTCTGGCATTGGAGACAGGGGCAGGAGAATCATTTCAAACTTCAGGCTAGCCTAGCCTACCTAGTAAGTAAGGCCTTAGTGTCAGGCCCTGTCTCAAAAACATACACAAAAAGGATATGTTTATTCAGATGTATTGCTAATGAGAGTAATGCCACCAAAGACTAACCTATTTTATATATATTTGTATATAAATTCATATATATATTATATAAAATTAGATTTAAAGTACTTTTTTTTTTTTTTTTTTGGTTCTTCTGGGGACCGAACCCAGGGCCTTGCGCTTCCAAGGCAAGCGCTCTACCACTGAGCTAAATCCTCAACCCCCTAGATTTAAAGTACATTTTTAGTGTTATGTGCCAGTTTAGTATAAAATGGCAGAATCTAGATTCTCCTTTTCCTTCTGAATGAAAAATCTGTCCTACACTCCTTCTACTTGTCCCTTCCCATGGACGGGTGCCAGAGATGAGTCAGACAGTAGAATCATTTGTTTGTTTGTTTGTTTGTTTGTTTGTTTGTTCAGATAGTTTCTCTGTGCAACATCTATTAGTGTCCTGGAACTTGCTATGTAGACCAGGCTGCCCTCAAACTCACACCGAAATGAGGAATAACCCGCCTAGGTAATGTAATAATTCTTACTGTGTTTACCTAGCATCATGCATCTAAAACAGGCCACTTCAGGTTCCTGCCAGAACCTGTCAGCCACAGGGAGGAGCCAGACAAAAGGGACAGCAGAACAAAGTATTGTGAAGAGCACATAGAGAAATCCATTGGTCTATATACTGATTTTAAAATGCAAACTAAAAGTGTTCTACAGCATTAAATGAAAGAATACTAGTCAAAGTAAGTTCTAGGACAGCCAAGGCTACACAGAGAAACTCTGTCTCAGAAAACCAAGGAAACAAAAAACGAGGAAAGAAAGAATACTATGGACCAGGGAGCATTTGTAAGAACAATTAGGAGTAGGGGGAAGTAGTTTGAAGCCCATAAAAAGTCATAATACATTATTTAAGAAGAGAGAAACAGAGAGTGTATTAGAGCAATACATGGGATCATAATCCTTTGTGTATCGAAGCTATTCTACAGAACACTAGGCTTAAACGCATCTGCCTTCTTTGTTTTTTAAGATTTATTTATTTTATGTGTATGAGTACACTGCCTCTGTCTTCAGACACACCAGCATGAAGCATCAGATCCCATTACAGATGGCTGTGAGCCACCATGTGGTTGCTGGGAATTGAACTCAGGACCTCTGGAAGAGCAGTCAGTGCTCTTAACCTCTGAGCCATCTCTCCAGCCCCAAGCATCTACTTTTAACAGCCTCTCAGTTCACTGATTAAATAGCACAGTACTACACACTGAGTTATTCATATTGATGCAACACACTCAAGTAAGAGAACTTTAAAATGTCCGCCTTACCACAAATTAAAAGAAGAACCTTTTAAATTCAAATCTTAATTTGAATAAATTTTAAAAACTGTGGTCATCCAGGCTAGCATTCCTGAAAACCTGTTCCTGGCATACATATTTAGAGAATTGAAATTGTGGTAAAATGCATTTAATGTAAATTTTTCATATTTTAAATTATATGTATTTCATTTGGTAATCTAAAATGATTTAGCTTCCTTATTTCTTTCATAGTTGATAAGAAAAGGCTTTTTTTTTTTCTCCAAAACTAAAAGATTTTTTAGAAAAAGAAACCTGAAAGGAAGGGTCAAATAGGTGATCAGCTTAGGTTATGTGTATCCTGGGACACTCCTAAGGTGATCTCCTACCTTATCTTTCCACCGCTTTGTCAATGTCTGTGGTTGAGCCCGGCTTGCTGACACTTCAGTGGTCACACCAGCCTGTGCCTTACCCCCCTCCTCCACTCCCCCATTGCATTTTGAATTACCAAGTTAAGCCACAGGCCTTTCAGGGTTTTGCAGTTTGTCTGTGACACTAGATTCTTAGTCCTTTTTAGTGTAAGGCAGTCTGTAAAATAAATCTCAGAAATCCCTTCCTGTGGGGCTGTGTGGGAAGGATTCTTTTCAGCCTGTTAGTGTTGATGCCCTGGAATACATCCTTTTTTGGTCTTTCCCAGTGGGCTACGCTGTGGAAGAACACTTCATTCACAAATTGCTAGATGCTTGTAAGAGCTCTCCTCTGATTTTGGTTTGATTGTCGTGAAAACCATTTATACACGAGTATTGTTCCACCGCCCTGTGCTATGAAAAGTGCAGCACCCGACTTGCTCCAGGGAAGGAGTGCAGAATTTGGCTGGAATCCTTGGCATTCTTTATTCTTTCCCGTGTTTGTTAACTGTTGTGTAAGATCTGACTGTAGGATTTAGCCTGATTTCCTCCTGATTTTGATATACTGATTGTGAGAGAAACAGTGGAAAGACTAACTGAAATTACCTACGTCTGTCTACAAGACCAGATTGAACAGTTTAGGCTTCATTATTCACAGTCACTAAATTTTGTGCCTTACAAAGTTTTGTTTAGATTTGGAGGCCTTACTGTAACTTCTTTGTATGTAGTCCATGATTTTGAGGGGGGAAAATCTCTCCAGGTTGCCTTGGATTTTGACTATTTGGTTCAAGGATTAAGGGGCACAGATTAAAGCTCCTCTCTTAAGATCTCTTTTTACTTTGTAGGCTAACCAGACTCCTGGGCTCACACACTCCCTCAAGCCTCGATCTCCTGAGTGCTGAGAGCGCCGGTGCTCACCATGCCCAGCTGCCTCATTTCTTTTTATAGCAGATACACTGTTTTCCCTCTTTTGTGTTTCCATTGAAGAATAGCTCTTCCTTCTGAATTTTTTGGCCATTATGTAGAAAGCTGTTGTACCTGTTCCCATGCTGGTTTTGTGTGTGTGAGAGTTTTCATCTCATTGGGACAAGTACCTAGGAGCACAGTTCTGGGTTGCATGGTCAGGTAAGCCTGTGTAGTAAGACTCTGTCGCTAGCTGTCTTTTGGAAGGCTTGTGGCTTTTGGCCTTCCCATCGGTGAGCAGCTAGAGTTGTGCTGGCCACAGTCTCCCCTGCATTCGGTGCAGCTGGCATTCGGACTTGAACCATTCTTAGGGGTGTGCAGAGGTCATCTCATGCCGATTCGCAGTCCCTAATGAATGGGGCGGAGCCGTTTATGTTTGGTTGCTGCTTGGCTGCATGGATGAGCTGTAAGAGAATTCGCTCCTGTTGAGATTAAGTTTTCTTATTGTTGAATTTTAAGAATTCTTTGTATTTTTAGATATAATTTTTAGATACGGTTCCTTTTCAGATGCTTTGCAGAGACTTTCCTCCCAATGTGTGTTTTTTGCCTTTCCTTCCTTCCTTTTTTTTTTTTTTTTTTTTTTTGGTTCTTTTTTTCGGAGCTGGGGACCGAACCCAGGGCTTTCCTTCCTTTTAATAGCATCTCTTACCCAGCAGATGTCCTAGGTGTTATGGACTTGCCAGCTCTTTTTTTCATAGATGATGCTTTTGGTATTCTGTCCATTTTATTTAAGTTTTTACATTTGTGTGTGTGTATGTGTGTGTGTGTGTGTGTGTGTGTGTGTGTGTACGTACATGTGCCACGATGGTGAGCACCCTCGCTGCTGAGCCGTCTGGCTGATCCTGGAGTTGGATCTAAAAGGTCCTCAGTATACTCAGGGTCACATAAACTTTTCTCCCAGAAGTATTTCCTTCTAGAAGCTGTGTGATTATGTGCTTTATATTTAGATCTATGAAGCTGAACTTGGGGGTGAATCTGAGTGGTAGAATACTTGCCCAACATGCACAAGGAGTGAGGTCCTGGGTTCAATCCCCAGTGCTGCAAGAAGGCACTGAAAGGAATATGGCTTAGATAGCCTGGAGGGAGAGCTGTGTTTGGATGCCTGCTTTATTTGTGGATACCTTTGTTGCTCCAGCACCATTTGTAAAATGATTGTTCTTCTCCATTAAATTGCCTTTGCCCCTGCGCTGATGACCAACTGACTGCTTCTGGCCTATAAGATTTGCTAAAAACATTCCTTAGTTTGTTTTTCTCCATTAGATTCAGGAATGGAACAATATCTTTTGAATAACACCCATTTGTGGGAGAAGAAGAAAGCTCAGTGAGGTTTTACCTGTCAGGAACTTGAGATATACACCTGCTCTTTACACAGAGCCATGCTTACTCTGCTTTATAGATAATTTAAGGGCTTCTTCAAGGGTAAGCTTCGGTTATTCCCTTCGTCTGTGCACAGACTTTGGTCATACGTCTTGACTCCCGTGTGCACTGGCACCCCTCCCACTCCCGTCTTTCCTTTCTGCAGTCCCTTAGGCTTTGCTCAGTCTCTACCGTTAGTTTATCAGGCTGCTGATAGGTGAGCTGCTGGAAGCCTGTAGGGTTCCTGTAGTCCTGGGCAGCGTGATGTTACCACCATGCTCAGTAGTTGGGCACCGGGCTGCAGGGCCACATTGTTCAGAAGTGAAAAGCGAGCCGAAAGCAGACGGCACGTTCACAATCTCAAATTTTCTAGTGGTCACATTTTTAAAATTAGCAGATGAACTTAAATTTTATATAATGTATTTTATTTTGTTCAAAATTGTATCATTTTTGGCATTGGGATGTAGTTGTAGAGGTGCGGCTCAGTTGGGAGTATGCTTGCCTACCATGCAGGGAGCCCTGAGGCCCATCCCTAGCATCACGAGGGAGCCAGCCTGTGCTCCCAGCCCTGGGGAGGTACAGTGGAGGATCAGTTCAGAGGCATTCTTGATGAGGTAGGGAGTTGCAGACCACTGTAAGCTACTGGGCACCCTGTCTTTAAAAGGACAAACTCACACACACACACACACACACACACACACACACACACACACACACACACACCTGTCATCACTATATACATTTTGATACATAAAACACACTTATAAATCTTGTTATGCTTGTAAAATTATAATATGTGGTATCTATTTGCAATCTAATGCCACCCAGACATGCCATTTGAGAAATGCATAGCAGCCACTTACAGCTTGTAACTGAGCAGTGCTGAGTATGCCAAGCACTGGTCTAGCCGAGCAGTACCAAGTCCCATCTGTGATAGGTTTGCATGGCTAGTCTCAATGTCGGCATCTACAGGCCTTGAGGAGAGTTGGTGATTTTTGTAGGTTAAGAGTTTAATCTCATTAAGCATTAAACATCATTTTTCATAGACGCTCTGAAACATATTAGCATCTTTTTCTCTTCTCTTTGTCAGAGTGCAATATAGTAGTTAAAAGTGTAAAATACAGTAGTGGAGAGATGGCTCAGTGGTTAAGAGCACCGACTGCTCTTCCAGAGGTCCTGAGTTCAAATCTCAGCAACCACATGGTGGCTCACAACCATCTGTAATGGGATCTGATGCCCTCTTCTGGTTCGTCTGAAGACAGTGACAGTGTATTTACATATAATAAATAGATCTTTTTTTTTTAAAAAAAGTGTAAAATACAGAGCCGTGGTCTTGTTTTTAAACCTCTTGTTACTGCAGCAGGCTGTTCCAACTTAGGCTCCAAACAGTAGTGTTCTCGAGTGTAAAATATAGTGTAGACTAAAACAGATTGGTTTGTTGTTTTGTTGCTTTTTTTTTTTTTAAGCTGAGAAAATGCATAGCCCACAGTTTTCTAGCAGTCATTCACACAGGGCTGTCAGTTAGCACTCTCTATTGCAAGTGGTTGTACTGTGGTGTGGTACTCTGGTATCTGATAAGTGTATGGCAGTATTAGGCAGGTTGCACCTCTCATCTCTCTCTGAGGTGTCCTCAATCTACTCTCCTCACCTTTCTAGATCACCACCTCCACTCTATGTTCCTTAGTCCTCTCTAAGAGCCTTTGCTTAACTGTGTGATTCGCTTCAGTAGCCTTCCCCCTTTGCATTCCAACTGCAGTCCTATGCATGGTAAGGCTTCACATTTTAAACTGGCAACAGTTCCTTGTGTGTACTATTCTCTCGTCAGATATGCCTTTCTGCCTTCTTCTCTTGACATCATCTATGTAACTCCCTGCTCATCTTTGGCAGCCACTGATATTTAAAGACTTTACCACCTTTATTCCTTCTGGAACCGTAGGGCCTAGATATAGAAGAAGGGTAAAATGTTGGTAAGAAGGAGGAATGTTGTCACTTCACTCAGAAACAGGGAGTGTGTTGGGTAGAAGAGATTACCAAGCAATGGCACTTGTACCTGGCTCATTTCACTTCTCTCTTGCATGCATCCCTGAAGCTCTCCGGCATTCACCGAGTGTTTGCTCTGTCTTGGGCACTTGCTGATTTATAGCGCTGAGTCTTTTTCACATAACAGCTCAATGCTTTAAGGGAAGGATGCCATCCCTGGGTGCTTTTCTCAGGGAAAGATGTCCTGAGAAAGGACAGCAGAAACCTCTGCACCAAGAGAGGTCTCTCGATGGAATAGTGTGGCCACACAGCCAAGGCCCGAAGGAGCAGTAGGTTGCTGTGACTGCAGCACAGAGAAAGCAGGGAGAAGAGGGCGATTAGATTAAGAGGAGTGGGTAGCTTCTAAAGTATCTGAGGTACAACTCCCAGCATGTGGGGGTGACTTGGATAAGGGGCATCTGGGAGAAAGCAGTGCCCAAGATGATGGCCTAGATTTCAGACTTGGCCTATGTGCTGTGGTCTCTATGGTGAGAGAGGGAGCCTTACTGTAGCCTTGGTTGGCTTTCACAGTGTGGAGAGCAGGGGCAGGGTGCTGCAAATTTAGTCTTTGACCTGTTAATTTGATGTATTTGGTTGCTGGAGTTGAAAGGAGAGGGAGACAAACCGGGAGTATGAATTGGGGGACTTACTTGAATAGATTTTTACTGAAGCCTCGGGTTAGTGAGAAGAGAAAAGCCTTCAACATGGCCACTGAGGAGTCATGTTAAAACACAGGGTCCCAGAAAACAAAGACGTTCAGAGCTGGGGCAGATGGAGAGCTTAGCTTACTCAAAGAATGTCCCAGAGACGTCTCAAGAGCTGCAGCACAGGTGTGAGTCTGCACGGTATCTCTGAGCTTGTGTCCCAGTCCTGAAGACTGCACAGTGAGGGATATGGGAAGCATGTGGGAGTGCACACATGGGAACCTTCAGAGCTACAAATGACTCAGCCCTGCCATGCAAGGGAAGCCTTCTCTAAGAGTCTGAGAAAGCAAGCTTCTGCCTCTCCAGACCTTTATTTACCAGAAACCCTAAGACAGATGCCATAGCCACAGCTCATAGCAGAGACCCTGCCTGCCTACTCTCCCTCAACATTGCATGCTGTTGACACCATCCCAAACCCTGTGCTGGGCAGTGGGGTACAAATAATCAAGTCTGTGCTCTTAAGGCTCAGGTTGTTGGTTCAGACAGATATCAGATCATCCATGCTCACTTCTGTATCACTGAGAGTTGCAGAACAGTGAGTTCCAGGGACACGGGAATAAGGATTGCCCAAGATGGTTCTGCCTAGAGCTCTATACTGTACTGGGGTAGGAGGCGGTCAGGGAAGCAGTAATGAGGCTTGAGCTAAATTATAGTGACTTGACCATCTAGGAACATGGTGCCTCCAGGCTGATAGCCCACAGAGAGATGGGACTGACATTACCTGGTGAGGGGACTGCTAGAAGGTTTGACTCAGCCCAGGGTGTGTGCTCTGGAATAGAAGGCAGCAGAGCACAGTGGAAAATGTGTTCTTATAGAAGATAGGTTCCAAGGTAGGAAAAGGCTTTATACAGGAGGTGACAGCTCCCCATTTATGTTTCTGCAATGTCCTACTGCTAGTGGGCTTGAAAGAAGGTCTACAGGAAAAGTTTATGATAGACTATGTGTCTGTGAAATTCAGAATCCCACATTTCTGTAAATTTATTTGGAAGACTAATTCAGAACAGTGTACAGAAACAATAGAATTAGCAAATAAGAATGTTAATGCAGTTATCGTAAACATGTGCAAGACCACACAGCTCTGTACAGCAGTATGGCATGGTATGGAAACAACTGGACCCTCTCATGGTGGAGCAAGGCCGGCTGCACGGGAAGGCCCTTGGGCTCAAAGAGACAGAAGCTCCCAGAGTGTAGGGCAGATAGCAGCCAGCAGGTATTTTCTCCCCGGAGCTGCTGTCCTGGGGAACTTAGAGCCACTTCTGTGTGAGGTTGCTGTGCTTTGAACCTTACAATAATATTGAGCATTCTTACCTTTCACTTTATGTGAGTTTTGGAGAAATAGAAACTTTGACAGTCTTAATTTTTTCCTCTGACTTCAGAGATCAATCTCTGAGTTACAACCTCTCTGTAATCTCCTGCTTCCCCCTTACCAATGCCCAGCAGACTTTTAGTATTGATTGGCCATCACTGTACCCACCAGGACCCTGGTACTGAGCGCTCTGTGTGTGAAAGCAAAACCAAGCAGTAAGCATTTGTCTACAGTCATCACGTTCCAAAGGATCCCCGCCTTTCCAAGGAAGGGTGAATTTTTATGAACACACCAGATAAAATCGGGAAAAATCTGGGATACTTCCTGGAACACTTCTGAATTCTTGTGTATGAATTAAATGTTATCTGTCCATAGGCTGCCGGCTTCTGTCACTTCATACAAGCCAAACCAGCCTTTGAACAGAAAATAAATATTGGTCAACTCAGTGAAATACATTTTCCCAATGGGAAAAAAATTGACAGCAGTTACTGATGCACAGGTAGGTGAGGCCAAGCTGCTATGCTCACTGAAGGTTGCGCACACGTCTCTGTCTCTCCTGCCCCAAGGCTCTGACCACAGGCTCCATTTTCCTTCCCGCTCAGTGTTAAAGCCCCGTCCTCTTACAGCTTAGCTGTCTCTCCTCCTGGGCCCACCAATGGCTAGGACTCGGCCTCCTGTTTCTCTCTTCCTGCTGTTAGTCTGAACTGTCTGTCCTCAGGTACCAGTCGGACAGGGATGTAGACTTGTCTGCCGCGTGCTCTCTGTGCCTTGCTGTAACCAGAAGATGAGGACTTGTTGAAGAAATCTTGCAAAATGAGAATCCTTTTTCATGCTAGACACTGCAGTGAATAAAGTAATTTAATCTTTATAAGACCCTGTGCAGCAGCTAGGATTATTTCCTCTGTAATTCCAGTTTCATAAAACAGTGAACACATGGAACGTGTGTCTGTGCTGAGGGATTGTAAGCCACACACGTGACTGCAGTTCAAGGCTAGGAAGGTCACCTGTCGCAGGTGACCTAACTCTCTTACAAGGAAATGAAAATGACATCAGGACGTTTGGAAAGTACAGAAGGTAGAAAGAAAAACTCCACGTGACAAATGTTTCCATAGACTTGGAATACAGTTTATAGTCTTTGTGAACACAACTCAATTCCTTATAAAGCTGCAATCATTTCTTGTTTTTATCCATCAAAAAATGGGATGTCGGACTCATCTCTTGAAATGTCCTCCCCTACTTAAGAATCCATGCTTGGTGCCACACCTCCCCCATCCCTTTAAAAAGCCATGTGTGGTGTGGTACATGTGCCAGCAATGTCAGCACTCTGGTGTTAGGGGCAGGAGAGTTGGGAGCTTAAAGCCAGCTTTGGCTATATGGAAAGTTTAAGGCCAGCCTGGGCTGCATGAGGCCCTGCCTGGAAAAAAAAAAAATCCTTTGACTTTGACTTCTGCTGCTTTCTCCCTTATCTGAAGCTTTGGTCTTTGGCTGTATAATGCCAGAGCTTCCTACTAGGTCAGCTGACAACTCCACCCCTCTTCTGCCTCATTAATAGTATCTTTTACTTTTGTTCAGAGTGATTCTATCCACACATTCATGTACTCCTTCATTTAACAAGTATTTGTTAAGTACTTCTAAGTGCCAGCTATTTGACTCTTCAGTAAGTGTGAAGAGTCCATGCTCTTTGGGAGTGTAGATGCACAAGTAGGTAAAGGGAGCTGTGTGGTCACAGATGTTTAGAAACAGTTTTATAAATGCACTTGGATTCTGTCAGAGATCAAATGATTGTAGAGACATCAAGAAACCCATTCTCACACAAGGTGGAGCTCAGAGAGATTTGGTAAGTCATCACGCAGAACAGATGTCATTCATTCAGAATGGAGACACAGGAAGGGGCCCTGTGGTATTTGTAGACTCCCTTGGCAGGGACCAGAGCTGCTTTTTTCCCCCTCCCATTTCAAAATGCCACCAGTTTCTGCTGAAATTTATGTGCCATCCAATGTTAAACAAGCCACTTAGCCTCAATAAGCCTCAGCTTCCTAGTGTTTAAAATAGAAACAGTGACTGGTCTCACTGAACTGATGTGAAAGCTTGGCGGCTGTGTCAAAGCCAGTTTGCCCAGAGTGTGGTGCACAATGCCCAGTGCATATAGCCAGTGACGTTGCCGTGTCTCAGGAGCACTTCATGAGGCACCCCAAGCAGTTCCACAAGAGAGAGCACAAGGGAACCAGCAGGCAGTAGAGAGGAATATTTAGTCACTACCTCCTTAGATGTTTTTAGTTGAGGGCTTAGAACCTTGTTTGCTGCTAAACTTTGCTGATGCTCTCACCCCTCTTGTACTATACAAGAGGCATCCTTCAGATGGGGCTCTGACAGAGAAAACATGGAAGATGCCTTTGAATGAGTTACTTACTGGTTTATATTTCAGGATTAGTGAGCTACACACACCCTTTGGTTTACTCTCAGACCTGAGCTTATGGTATTTGTTGAGTTTGTTTTTGTGGAGACTCAGGAGTGTCCCATGACAATCAAAGCAGGATTCTTCTGATATTAATATTAGGCTTTCTGCTTTGATCAATAATAATAGGCTTATTATTTGCCCTTGAACCTCTGTGGTATTGGGGAATCACCGACATCTCTCAGATTGATTTGCATGGCAAAAAATAATCCGTCCTGTCTCTTGCTTGTCTCATCTTATCTGCCCTGCTCATAAAACCTTAGAGGCACACCAGCCCCAAGGCTGCAACACAGCAGCCCCATTCAACCCAGAGACCCTCCTACCCAGAATGAGCTGCCCTATTGCTCCTCTGTGCGTCTGTAACTTAAGGATTGATAGAGCTCTTCAAGCTGGTTCCCATCTGACCTTACTCTAATCACCCCATCTTTAGATTCTGTGTGCTAGGCTCTATCTGCATCACTGACTCTGATCCTGAATTAGAACCTTGTTATGGATGGAAAACAGGACTATTGATGAAGCTTATTCTGAACTCATACAGCCCAAGAGCCATGGAGCTGAGAATCTAACTTGGGTCTCCTACGCCATTTCCGCATCTAAAGAGTGTCTGTCTCTGCACACACTTTGTGGTGGGCAGCTTGCTGTAAAGATCCAGAAGTTCCCAGCACTCAGACAAGAACTTTGTATTTCTTACCAACATTGCAAACATGTGTAATCTAAAGTGACAATGTAACGTTATCAATCCACTTAGCAGATTTATGTTTCCATTAATTTTCATCTGTCCCTATTACCTGTTTTATACAATAAATACTTCCCAGCCTTGACAGACACACTGAGTGTAGACTCCCTGAATTAGGCTCTCTCAGTACACAGAATTGCAGCTAAAGATTGTGAATTAACTGGGAAAATTGCAAATCAGGTAGTCAGCACAATAATTCATTGTCACATCCAATCAATAAACTTTGTAAATCAACTCATTTAATTCAAAAAATGATCTATATAGATCAAGCAACCAATTAAACAATTAGCATACACTTTGGAATTAATTAATTAAAGCATCAATCACATAATTAAAATTTCAAATTTGAGCTGCAGAATTTAGAGTTCTCCTGCCTTCTGAACTATTAGATTATGCTTCTGAAGCCAGCCTGCCTACTTGCTAGCAGGTTTGCAGTGTCCCAGCCTGCTCTGAAGCATGCCGATGCTTTCAGCATTCTTTTACTTACACATTCACTAATGCACTGTCAAGGTCTCAGTATCCCAGGCCTGCTAGCTATGTGGCCAAGGATAACCTTGAACTTGTGATCCTCCTGCCTCTACCTCTGAGTGCTGGGATTACAGGACTGTACCTCCACATCTGAGTTTTGCAGTGCTGAGGATTAAGTGCTGGACTTTATACATGCCTGATGAGCATTCCACCAACTACATCCACCCTAATCTCAACTTGTGAATTGTTTTGGTGTCCTATCAGTGTGAATAAATTGCCTTTGTATTGTCCCTCAGGGGAAAGGTGTTTGTTGATTG
Organism: Rattus norvegicus; assembly: GCF_021556685.1. NCBI lineage: Eukaryota > Metazoa > Chordata > Mammalia > Rodentia > Muridae > Rattus > Rattus norvegicus. The sequence continues at coordinate 16,714,869 of NC_141536.1, forward strand.
TAAAAGGGCAAGACTAGAATCTGGAAGTTCTGGCTAGACATGATAGAGAAATAGAACATGTCCAGAAGGAGTCAGAGGACCAGGTCTGAGCGCCAGGATAAGTCAGGCCATTTGCTTTTGTTCAGCTAAGGTGCTGTGGTGTAATAGAGTCAGAGCCTACCCGAAGAGGCAGTTACTTTTTAGGGAAAGAAGTGTGTGGCTGGTCTTGGTTACCAGGCTTACCTGTGTGTGCATCAGGGGCTCTCCAGCAGTACCTTTCTCTTTGTCTGTGAGTGTATTCTACAGTGCTGTAGTGCTTACTTCCCCCTCTGTGCTATGGCCTTCCTTTAAAGCTGACATTAATTTTCACTTTTCATCTCAGGGACTGAGTTCTAGGTCTTATCTCTAGTAAGTGTCCAGTTAATGTTGGAGAAATGACACAATGTGAAGACACCTTTGTCTTGCTAACAAGGGTTAGGGATTCTCAGCATATCCTGGGCCGAGGATAGAGAGCAGCAGGGTTGGTGTGCTGGCTGGGCCATACTGTCTTTAGTGTCCCTTCCCTGCAGCACTCACTTGCCTTTCTGGTTTTGCTTTCAGTGACAACGTCAGTGCCTACTGCCTGCATATTGCTGAGGATGATGGGGAGGTGGACACGGATTTCCCACCGCTGGATTCCAATGAACCCATTCATAAGTTTGGCTTCAGTACTTTGGCCCTGGTTGAAAAGTACTCTTCCCCTGGTCTGACCTCCAAAGAGTCGCTCTTTGTTCGAATGTGAGTACTCCCTGTTATCTCCTCAGTGTGTCACCCTGACCTTCAGGCATTGTTTATCAGGTGACGTATATGTGTTACCTGGAACATCTGCTCACATGGTTACCTGCAAAACACTTGGGGACCATGTGCATTGCCGTTTGGTGCTTCTGTGCCGAGGACATGTGCAGCCTGTTGAGCAGTGGTAGACTGAGATGGATCCGGGAACAGCATGTCTACAGATGACCTCTGGGAGCAGTGGTGACTAAGAGCCTAGGAAGCATTATCTGGGTTTGCCCCTTTCTAGTCAAGGATACCAACCTAATACAAATGCATAATTGTGGCTATTTTTCTATTGTGACGTAAAATGCTTTTTTCTCCAACTGGTTCAGATTCTATCTGTTTTTCCTCGGTTGCCTTCCTTTAGACTATGCCTACTCTATGTTTTTGTCAATCTGGTAAAGCCTTAAAAAACCACTCTCAGAGAAGTGTATGTACATACATAAAATAAAATTCATTGGAATATAAAGACTCTCATATTGAAAGTCAACAGATCATTAAACAACTCTGCATGTAGTGATACATCTGACTTTATTAATAGATTGCCTAACAAGACCCAGAGGAGTTCTAACTACTGCTCTTAAAGCCTGTTGATCAGAGCAGCAGTGAGTCTAAATGCTGCTTCAGGAGTCCGCACCGTTTGTAGCAAACAGCAGTTAGCATGATTGGCACCAGCATGGCTCATCCTGCTGTGAATTGTTGCCTCCACTTTCCATTGGAGGAGATGCTAAGGACTGCAGTGGGGACGAGCGTGTGTCCATCGGGGTCCATGGTCCTGAGGCCCAGAGCTGAGGGCAAGCCCACACACTCAGGTTTAACCTAAGTGTTTCTAATCTCCCTCTCCTGGCTATCTCCTGGGACTAATAGTGATCCCTTTGGCACCCCCTGCTGTTTGGAACCAGCAAATTCATAGTCCTAATGAGGGATTACTTTAAAGGATCTTCTCCTTTCCCTTTAAAACAGATTCCTGGGGCTGGAGAGATGGCTCAGAGGTTAAGAGCACTGAATGCTCTTCCAGAGGTCCTGAGTTCAATTCCCAGCAAGCACATGGTGGCTCACAACCATCTTTAATGGAATCCAATGGCCTCTTCTGCTCTGTGGATGGCTATAGTGTACTTGTATAAAAATAAGTAAATAAATTAAAAAAAAAAAAAGCAGATTCCTTTGTTTGAGACTTAGGAAAATGGGATGTACAGCATGTGATGCATGAATATTCTAGGTCTTTCTCCCCTTGAGCAAGAACAGACATAAGGTGCCAGGGGTGAGCCTGGAGCAGCCTCCCCAGTGGCTACCTCACCTCTACTCAGATCTAATCTACAAAAGAGCATGTTTTCCCTCACATTTTCATTTCTGAGGCACAAAAACGACAGCTTTATAGAACACCTAGAATAATTTTAAATTACACAGTTTTTTTTTAAATAATTAAAAAGTTATACACCTTCCTAATAAAACTGGGGTACCCACATGCAGACCCACGTATACACATACACAGGTGAAGCCAGAGGCCATTGCCGCCTTCAGTTGCTTTTTCACCCTAGGTCTAGACAATTTCTCAAAACACTGGGCACTTACTATTTTGTCTAGTGAGGCTGGCCAGAGAGCGCCCAGGATCTGCCTGTGTTGGTCCATTCCTTACTCAGCGCCTGCCCCAGATGTGCACCACTGTGTCCACCAGCAGATATTTTACACATGGAGCATCTCCTCAGCCTGTGTCCGATTCGTATAATCATTCCCAAGAGTTTAGCAATTACAGCTTCATTACATATGTGTTACGTTATTTTTTTTTAACACTGTAATAGATTATTTCAGCGTTCTTAATCCTATAATCTATAGTTACTTCCTGTCAGAAATCTAGATGGAGACATCTTCTAGAAAGAGAAAAATCTTCTTTTCTCATGAAGATTACTACCTAATGAGAACACAGTTGTCAAAAAAAAAAAAAAAAAAAAAAAACCAACAAAACCAAAACCATAAACGTGGTAAGCACCTAAGCATGAATACAGGAGGTACACAGAGTGCCTGGCTGCTGGCCTGGCTGCTGCTGGGTTTGGATTTTCCTAAGTCATGACAGTCTTCTGGATCCCTGTGTCCTGTTGAAGTACTTCTTAGGGTCATTTCCTTTAAGTAAGCAGGGTTGTTAGTCAGAGAGTTGAAATGTCTATTCGTGCTGAGACTTGAACTCAGGACAACATGGGAGGTGAGTGCTCTACCACTGACTTACACCTCAGCCCAAATTCTGACTTTCAAACAGCCTTCTGAAAGTTTAGAAGAAAGGCATCAAGAAACTGCCTCCTTACTTGTCTGATAAAATAGTACAGACTACTCAGTGTGTGTTTGTGTTAGGCTGAGTGGCCTCCCCTGCCTGCCTGTCTGGTCCACATTCTAAGCCTGGGAGACCTTTAGTTAGTTAGGACTCTCTAGGGGGTTGGGGATTTAGCTCAGTGGTAGAGCGCTTGCCTAGGAAGCGCAAGGCCCTGGGTTCGGTCCCCAGCTCCGGGGAAAAAGAAAAAGAAAAAAGAAAAAGGACTCTCTAGAGACATGTCTTGTTTGTGTCAGCAAAGGGAGGAGAGCTTAGCTCCTCCTTTTCATTTCCTCCCTGTCCTCTTCCCACCTCTGTCTCCTCTAGCAGGAAAGACCCTAGGCTGAAGGTGTTAGGAAAATAGGCTTGATAGTAAGTAGTAAATGAAGGAGTATTTTCAACCGTGGAAATGCTACCATGTTTATCAAACTTGCCCTGTGGAGCCATGAGAACAAGGCTGCACAGCACTGCCTCCAAGCCTGCTCTCGACTCTGTCCTGTGAAAGGTGAGGGTCAGGGAGGGATGCTGGTAGTCTGATCTGTCAGGTACATCCCATTCTCTGAGGGCCACTACTGAGTTCAGGGAAGATAGGCCTTGGAGCCCGTCTGCTGCCCAGCCTGACCGTATCCTTACTGGTGGGTTTGATTCTGGTACATTCCATAACTTTTTTTTGCTATCAGCCTCACAGGCCAGTTGTAGGTATTAGACGGAAAGCTTGGAACTGTGTCTGCTGTGGGTCAATGTTACCTTTTGTGCCAGCTGCTGATACCGTTGTGATTTACTAAACAACCCTTAGAGAGAGAGCTGGACCCCCTGGACCTTTGGCACCCACACAACCCCTAGATTGTTCTTGAATGGCTGCGTTTGCTATAGCTCATGTTCCTGCCTCCCTGCCCCCTATTTAGTATTTTACCGACTGAAAGGCCTAATTGTCACTGGATGTCAGCAGGTGGTGGATGGACATTGAAGCTTGGTAGAATTTCAAATTAGGCTTTGTAGGAGTACATGTCCTCAGAGATGGCTCAAGAAACGTTGTGGAAGAGAGGCGCACAGACACCAGGAGCCAGAACACCAGGAACTGTGCTGTGAAACAGCCTCTCTTAGAATGGCTGCATAAGCCAGACTGGAGCAATAGAGCAATGTCAGTAGATAGGATAAGGTGAGACTTTACATAAGCTCCCTGAAGGCTGGGCAGAAAAATAGGTCTCTGCGGCCTCAGCACCCAGTGGAGGACTTTGTGGAGAAGCTATAGGTGAATCTTGGGGTCTATGGCTGCCAGGGGGACCAGTACCAAGCACTGTGTCACATCGTGCTTAGCTTCATGGCTATGCTGCGCTTTGAGTGTAGGAAGCTCACCTTTGCCTTCCATGAGATCAAGCACAGGCTTTGAGCTTTGGCAAACCTGGGTTCAAGTCTCACTAGGAGCTTTCTATGTGACCTCGGCAACTTTACTTATCTTAATTTATCTCCTATTAAATCCAGACAACAGAAGTAAACTTAACCATAAGTAATAAATTTTTATATACCTAGACTCATCGTTAAGCCTTATTCTTTCTCTGAATTTGTTTTTAATATAGTACTACTTGAATGCATACAAATATAAAACTTTGGCTATAAAATTCCATAATGTGTTAGCTATAAATTTCTCATTTTTATATATTGAATACAAGTAAATGATAGTGTGGTGTTTTGAATATGCTTGGCCCAGGGAGTGGCACTGTTTGGAGGTGTGGCCTTGTTGGAGGAGGCGTGTCACTGTGGAGGTGGGGCTTTAGGTAAAATTTACAGTCTTGATATCAGTGTTTTGTTAAAGATAGACATTGGGTTTGGTGAGAGTTTAATTGGTTTACTTGTCAACTTGACTCTTGATTTTCACCTTCATGGAAATGTCATGGCCATATTGTTTTCCTTTTAAAGAATGAATGGGATTTTTAATTATCAGCACATTATTTTAATTGATTTATAATATATTCTCCAAATGTCAGTCTTTTCTAGAAAATTCTCATTTGCATTTGTCCCGTCATACTTGTTGCTACCATAAGTGCTATTTTGCCCAGGACTTTGCTATTATAGAACTGAAAGTCCTGTATCCAGAGCAGATCTCTTCCCTCCCTCCAGTCATCTTTTCCCATCCCATAAGCCAGGGTAGCTATGGTTACTGCTTTTGCTGATCGTGCCACACAAAGGTGGGCCCTCCTTCTGAGTGATACCTGGACACCCATGATTCCAACAACAAAGAATGCCCATTTTTAGGGATCAGCTGGCTCCAGTAAAGCACCTTGTGTGCTCTGAGTTCTCACACCGTCTCACATCATCTGCTTGCAGTGATGAAGTCGACCTTTCTGCTCTACTAGTGTTAACTAACTCTAGCTGCTGGAATGTGAAGCCCCCACATCTCACCAGCTTAGCCCAAATATTGCCAGACTTCCCGTGAAGGCTGTGTGTCATATGGTTTCTGTGGCAACGCTCCATTACTGTGTGATGGTTGCCATAGGCAATGTAGCAGTGTAGGCATGGCTAGGCTTTGTTTGTCAGCCTCTGGTTCTTTCTAACAGGCTGATTTCCTTTCACTTCTGTCTGATGAGGGCCAGCTGGGTGGAGTGAGAACCCTGGAATGAGAATTGGTGATGGTCTAAGCATATGCATATTTATAATACCTGTGTATATATACACACACATATGTGTGTATGTATATAGTATGTGTAGAGTGACATGAATATATATATACATCAAATTTTCTTTTAATCTAACCACATATAGGTCTCCATATACATGTATATGATTTTTGTATGTATATATGATTTTCATTGAACTAAAATAAAATGCTTAAGTTTTGAAATTCAGCTTATAAATTTAATAGAAGAAGGGAGCTAAGAAAATGTTGTATGGAAGTGAATGTGGAGTTGGATGCCTTCTAATATACCTTGTAAGTGAAGGCTTAGTCTAGCCGGTCCCCAAATCCCCTAAGCCCCAGGAAATCCCAAGACACAGAGCTGTTGTTTGAGGGAAACTGGAGTTCTCTACTATTTGAAAATTAGAAACTGCTAGTGGAAACACCTTACTTTCCTAGCCCACAAGTGGATCAGTTTCTAACCTACCTGTTGCCTCTGATTGATTTTAGACAGACTGGGTGTGTTGCCTGACCACTTACCTTATCTGCTTTTGAATGAAGCTGTGAGGATGGGTGGACATATTGGAACAGTGGGAAGAAGTATGGATGGGAAGGAAGGAGGAAGTGGGTAGGAAGAGCAGGAGAGGTTCATTATTTCTTGAGATGGGTTCTTTTGTATATAAGGCTGGCCTGGAACTTTGAACTCCTGATCCACAGCATGCCTGGTTTGTATAGTGCTAGACATCAAACCCAGAGCTGTGCCTGCTGGGCAGGTGCTCTACTAGCTGAAAATGTAGCCCCAGGATGCTTTTTGACTGATGTCCAAAGCCAGATGAAGAGCTAGATCTCAAATGGTGCCCAGCATCTGGAGAAGTGCTCCTTGCTAGCAGTGACCAAGCCAGGTGGTGGTACAAGAAAGGGAGCTGCCTCGTCTGACTGCTTCTACCCTCCTCCGGCACTCTGCTCATTCATCCAGAACTCTGGAGAGAATTGAGCTCGCAAATGGCAGTGACAAAGCAGACCTTGCGGCAGAGTGAGGAAGGAGGGCTCCACAGGAGCAAACATCTAGGCTAATGAAACAGACAGAACCCAGGTCAGACCCTGTCAGTCAGAGCACTTGCATTACCTTCCTTTGTGTTTTTCTTACAATGCTTAATTCAATAAAGGGACATAAAATCACAAGCTAATGGGGTCTAGCTACAGTTCTGCTGTGTGGACAAAGGCCCACTGGACAGAAGGTAAGAAGTTGGACCGCTTTGAACAGAGAACATGGCCCAGAGGGTTCCCTAAGGCTACCTAGACTCTGCCTGAAGGGAATGGGAGTAGCTTTTTAAAGAGGGTTACCCAGGGTTACTTCATCTTTTTTATGTGAGGATTTTTAAAAGCCTGATGGCATCTCCAAAATACACACCAAATGACCAAACCTTTATTAGAAAGGACGTCATTGACTACAAGCCTCCCCTCCTCTAAGTGGTGGTGTCTTGTAGTCTATAAAATAGAAATCAGAGGAGGAGGAAAACAAACACTGCATTTATTTAATTTCTGCCCTTATTCCTTACAAGCATCATTTTAAAGAGGGTCAGAGCAAGATCTAAGTTTGGAAAGAGCAGAACAAATAAAATCAGGATGCGTGTTCTGGGATCAGGCCTGGCAGTCTGGGAATAAATTACCTGGACCAACTGCATGTTGTTTCTTTCCGTTCTGTTGTGTTAGCAAACATTCTCATTGTCCAGATTGCCCTCATATATGGAAATGGAACATATGCAGCCTGTTTAATTTTGTACTTGTAAATCTGACTTGATTTCCTTTTTGGCAAAGGCTGTTATCTGGAGGAAAGAAAAGATTTTTCTTTGTGTCTGTTTATAGTGACAAATAGTGGAACAATTAATAAAGATGGAAAGAATTAATTACATACTTTTAAGAATTTAAAGGTCAGGCAAACCACGTCTGTGTGCTCTGTTCACTGGAATGTCCGTCTGTAGAAAGTGTGCCAGGGTGTGCCTTATCATACAAATAAAACACATTTTAGATAGTCATCAATTTACTTCAATATCCAAAAATTATGCCAGATGTTGCTATAGTTATTGTGCCTCCTAAAAGTTTGGGACTCACATTTCTGAGTTAGTACAGTTTATTTTGTGCTGCAGCCCCCCTTGGCTGTGTTCAGTTCCTGGGTCTTATTTTGATTTCCTCTGCTCTCCCTCAGCTTACGGTGGAGTCTGTCAGCTGCTGCTGTGTACATGTCAGGCTAGTGACTCGTAATGTTTATTAATACAGTGTCAGTCTTGCTGCTGAAACAACCGTGATGCTTCAGAAGGTTGCAGTGGAACGAAGCATTTGATTTCCAGATCCTGTCTGCACTGCATGGTGAATACGTTCTCACATGTTACACAGTTCACTGACCTGACAGTTATGGAACCCCGCCTGGGACCCCATTTCAGCAGGACATATTCGAACAGAAACAGTTTGCAAAACTTTACACACTTAAACTCCTGCCAAGGCAAACTGTTAGGCACTTGAGTTTGTTATAAATACCCAGTGGCAGTGGTTGGAAGTGGCCCACAGTGTGTTTTATATTCTGAATGGAATGTGAATGTCTTTGCGGTTATATAGAGTAGTAAATAATTGAGTTTGATTAGGGAGAGGGACCTCATTATCCCCACCTGTGCCCAGCTGGAAGGGGAGGGTCGAAATGAAGCCATTAGCTGTCTCTCTTACTGGCATCTCAAAGAGCTCAAATACATCTGTGTCTTATTTTCTTTTCTGGCACAATCAGTCGAGCAAGCTAAGCAGGCATGACCAGATTTGGCAAGTCCCAAGGACTCTGGCAAAGATACACAAGGAGAAGGCGGAGGGCAGTCATTTTGGCTTCTCACTGCCCATTAGTCTAGCAAGTTATGTTTTTGGAAAATGTCTGTATTGAAAAAAAAAAGTACTTTGTCCAATGTCAAACATTGCATGCTTGTACAATATGCTTTGATCTTTCAAAAAATGTGGTCAGTGCAAGGGGAAACAATCTGTGACATTCACACTAGCGTCGGCCCCCTTTGTGGATAAAGCGATGCCCCACGGGCCGGCTTTAAAGCAGGCCTCCTACAATTACTGCAAGGCTTTTTCTTGCTCATCTATTTTCATTTTTTCCCTTGAAGTGCTGGGGAATGATCACATGGAAGGGGGCCAGGGCAGGTGGCAGCCAGAGCAGTGCATCTCCATTGCTGCTGTGAACTGGTCAGGACCAGAGAACCGAGCACGCTCTTGGCAGCTTTACGCCACCTCTGGAGACTGAAACCATGGCTCATGAAACCACAGCATTTTCCAGGGTGTCTTTAGAAAGGATCTGAGAGTCAGGGTATTTGTAAAACTTTTCCACAGGTTGGCCATGTGGGAGATGTACGGCTCTCTGGAGCTTTCTTCTTGCCCTGAGTCCCCCAGCTGCCACTCTAAGCAACACAAATGTTAAAAACACAGGCTTTGGAGTCTAGGAGATATAAGGTCCATCTCGGGTTAAATTGTGGCTCCTGCAGGACTTGTGCTAGCTATAGAACTGATTAACTTAATGTGTATTTCCAGGCACGTGTCTTAACCTGTCAGTTTCTTGTTATAAAATAGGACTAATAATAGCACCTGCCTTTCTATGGGGAAAGGATTATGGGAACAAGAGCTCAGAACTGTTATTCTCATTATATGTTACTCCTTTGTTCAGCTGGGTTTTTTGAGACTGGAACTCACTAGGTAGGCCAAGTTGGCCTGAAACTTGAAGATCCTTAGCCCCCAAGTGCTGAGTGATAGGTGTTTGCTACTGTACCTGAACATTATATATCACTTTTAATAAAGACCAATCAATGGCTAGCATGTTAGTCATTACCTATTAAGTATTATATGACAGATATTACTATAAACACTTTGATGTCCAAGAATTATTATCATCCTATTTTGCCGGTGAGGGAACAGAGTCAGAGTAGTATATGGTTTACCCAGCCAAGGCGAAGCTTCCCTTCAGACCAGCCATCATTACATTCTACAGCTTGGCGTGCTCTGCTGCCTTTTGGTTTTATTGCTCCCTTTCCACTGGCGTGATACAGAGCTGAGACACCTCTCCTGAGGGAGCTCCTCTGACTCTTCTCCCTGGGTGTGGCGAATTGGGTATTATAGGCATATATTTTTCTCAACGTACTTTAATAAGGGTTCAACCTCCCCTCTTCCCCACCACCTACCAAAGGTGATGGAAAAGGAAGGTTATTAGGAGCCTGGGAAGTGGGCCTGTTTACAAATAGTTCTTTGGGGAGATTCCAGTCTTCATTGTTCTCAGTCCAGTCCACTAGCAAACACCACACACAACCCTCAGCTGCGGCCCAGTCCACTCAGCAGACACAGGAAGCATGGTTTCTTTGAAAAGGTTGTCGTGTCAAAGAATGTTTGCTGAAGCAGACACAGGTGAAAGGATGTGTAGTGTAGGAAGGGCCCACAGATGGCCGATGATGCTGGGTGGTATTGGTGTGCTTTTCATTGTCTCTTGGTCATCATTTGTCAGAGCTCCAGAGAAACGTACCTGAAACATTCTGGTGCTGTGCTGGTGGTTTCTTGATACTTCTGTGGACTCAGGCTGATTGGCAGAGTGATGTCAGCTGATACAGATTCACGTGCCAAGGCAAGACACATGTTGAGGCAAGACCTGTGGAGGACACATGATGTTTGGAGGAGTATAAATAGGACTCAGTGGATTGTGAGAGGTCCATGGCAAAGAACTTCTCCTGCTATCCCTGGTGGTCCTGGTACCTCCTGCTGATTCAGCTGAGGCCTGGCTGGCTGTCTCTGCTAGGCCATGCCACCATTGCGGATTCACGGTTGCTATCCCGACACTACTGAACTATGGGTGGTATATTTGTGAAGTGTTTGTGAGTGGATCAAGCTGATGCTGCTGCTGACCTATAAACTGAAGTGCTGGTTTCCTGACAACACAGATTGGATTTGCTCAAAGAACCATTTCTAAAAAGGTCCACCTTCACCATATCCTAATAACCTTTCTTTTCCACTGCCTCTGCTGGGTGATGGGCTAGAAGGGAGGTTAAAGCATTAAAGAACCCTTATTAAAATTAGGGTTGAGTAAAAATCTAAGAATACAGTTTCCTTTCAAGGTATACTGTATTTCTTATGTCAGTATAGAAAGCAGTCATCTGTAAGCCTCTTTGGCCTTCTCTACCGTAGATCGTACATAGGTTAGGGGCCATTGTGTTAAGTTCTCTGTCCAAAATAGTATGAGTTTGAGTTTTGCCTCAGGAGACTTTCCTGATGCCTCCAGCCTTGTTTCTGTGAAATTGTATATGTGCTCTTTTAGGATTAAATGATTGAATGCAGGTTTCTTAATAGATTAAAATTGTACTGGTCACATAGTAAATGTTCAATAAGCAGTAGTTGCTGCTGTTACTTTTGTGATTGTTAAATGGTGAGTGTATATTATATAGATTTTAAAACTCTTTAATTCTCACTGAATTTTCCCTGCAATGTGACTGAGTTTCTATTGCCTCAAAGCCATTAAGTTACACTGCTTCTGAGTTTAACTCTGTCAATTGAAAAGCTTTGAACATTGAGCCCAGAATGCTGACCTTCAGGGAGGTTTTGATGCTTGAATCAAAGGCTACTTGCTGACAGCGCCCTTAAATGATGCCACCAAGCAGCTCATCACACAGTTTAATGCTCCCAAGCTGCCATGGGTGCTGAGATTCATTCCATTCCTCCCAGTAAACAGTCTTTGTTGGAGTCAGAGCAGAGCGGGACTGCATGAGGCCTCTTCTATTGGAGTCTGAGTTAGGCCACATTATGAAATACCTCCCACTGTTTGGCACCCCAGTACCAGGTGCCTAGCATCCATTGTGTGCTTTATCCTTGTGACAGCTCTAAAGGGAAGGAACCTCACTATACCATTGCACTCACAGGGCACATCACTTAGAGCCTGTGTGCATTCCTCTCCAATAAACTGCCCTCTCTCTTGGTATCCAGAGAATTACGCTTCAGTATGAGGACCTGTGTCCTTATTTCCTGGGTCGGTCTCTAGTCACCTTCGGTTTACTGCTTAGGAAATACTCACTCTCTAGGACTAATGCTGGGGTCAGAGTTCTGTGGTAAGTCTAAAGCTGTCACCTAACTTTAAAATCCCAATGCTTTGGAGGCTAAGGTAGGAAGGTCTCAAGTTCTTTGCCAATCTGGGCTACATTGCCAGACTATATCTCAAGCTCCCTCCCCTCCTCCAGAAACCTCTTTGGTGACTGCATGGCTTCTCACAGGCACAGAACTGAGCTCCTTGTGTGAGCTACCTCCTTTAGCAGCCCCATGCGTGTATTCTTCAGTGGTTTAGCAGACTTGATAGGGCCCAGCTTTGAGTTGTCTGAAGTACTGCTGATGGCAGTAAGTCAGCTCTCTGACGTGGAGTTTCGTGTTAGGCCTGTATAAGAATCCACAGAGGGGCAGAGGGTCTCTGTTGCCTCTGCTTGTGTCCCCAGCATGCCCTGTCCTGAGCCCAGAATAAGACAGCATACACCGTGAATGCGCATCCGCTTCCGATGCTCCCTTGCCCTTCCTTCCTTCCTTCACTGTTGTTTTCATTTTCCTCTCATGAACCCTGCTACCCTGGCTTCAGCTCGGAGGCTGTAAAGGAAGATGGAGAGCCGAGTTACCTCAGAATGATCACTATCGTTAACATTCACGGGTGGTTCACTTATCATTCCTGACTGCACAGACATGGCAGCCACGCGGAAGCGTCCGCAGGTGTAGCATGGTGATACATATTACATTGTGCCACAATGGATTTATGTATTCTGTAACAAAAGAAAAGTGTAATGAAAAAATACAGAAGGTGATCCTTTATTCCTCTGCTACACAATTTATCAGTAAGGCCTGTGGAGGGACGGGCCAGGGATTTCCTCTGCTTGCTTTAACCTTGTCACCCAGGTATGTTTTGGTAAAATGACAGAAAAATACAGACTGGGGATTTTCCTTTGCTTCAAACCTTTTCAAAGGACACTTTGAATTTATGAAAGTTAGTCCAGATATGAAACTGCCTGTTAAGCTTTTACCCTGCTCTTTGCTGAAAAACTTGAGCACAGTGGCTTGGAATGATGCTATCAGCCGGCCACAGAAGAGGAACCAGTGCAGCCAGTTTATAAACAGGCTAACTCCACCATCGTTCAGGTAGCTCCCCGGTGGACGAGAGTTCGTGAGGCCTGGGCCAGTACTAGTTTGCAAATCCCCAAGAACTTGTGTTTCCTCTTGGCCCTACTCATCTGTCACCCAACATATTGTCACAGATGGAGGACATACTGACTTCTGAGGAGAAAGCCGGGGAAGGCAGATCTGAGTATGGTTGAGTGGCATTTGTTCCAGTACTCACTGGCCTAGTGCCAGAGCAAACACCCGCAAGTTTTTAAATGCACAAGGCTCTTTACATATCAGTACTCTTGCCAAAGTATCACTTACAGCATCTCTCCCAAAATAGAGTTTTTTAAAATGAGCTATTTCTTATTTTGCTTTGATCAGTAAAATAAACTTTTAAAGATTGTTCTGGGATGGGGTCCAGCTTCTGAGGTAAAGAATGGCTGGAGCTCAGGCATGATTCAGTAACAAAGTGTTCAGTAAAATTAGCCTGACAGTTCTCAGGCCTGCTGTTCAGACAGCAAGAACCTTGAGCAAGTTAAAATGGATGGTTGTGCTGGCCAGAGAAACACCAGCTTTGTGCTTAACAAGTAGAACGTTGAGGACTAACCAGCAAGCTGTGTAGACAGGAGTGCTGTGTACTCTGTGTCTCTGTGTTAGGGAGACAGATTGGGTCCTTGGTTTTGAGATCAGCCCACAGCCCTGTGGAGAGCCAGCCACTTGGATGGTCTAACCTTGGCTCCAGGCCTCATCCCAGCCTCTTCTGTCACCGGAAAGCTTTCCCAGGCTTGGCTTTTCTTTCAGATCTCTTGTCAGTAGTAAGCTTTGCCGGGGTTGGCCGTGTTCCCCTGTGAGATTCTTATGGGGAAATGGGAACGTGACCAAACTCCTTGGAGCAATTTTCATGTTCCGTAGTTGGAAACTTGGGCCCCATTTTTACGTGAGTTACTTGAAATTAGTGTGTTTTGTTCCAGTACCCAAAGGGGGGTATGGGCATATTTTTGTGTGACACTTGTCACTACAGTTAACAGTCTCTGTGAAGTGACAGCTCACCCAAATGATAGGCTACTGAGTGTTTGTTTGTTTTGGTTTGGGGTGTTGGTGTTGTTGTTGTTGTTTTTGTTGTTGTTTTTGTCATTTGGTTTTTTGGGGTTTTTTTTGTTTGTTTGGGTTTAGCATTCATTTGTTTGTTTGCGTCTTTGTTGTTTTTCCTTTTTTTCAATCTAAATTAATTCTTCTCAACCAATTTGACTAGAAGTTTGCAAGCAGTGTTAGTATTCTGTCTGCATTTATTTTGCTTAAACTAATATTTTGTTTGACTTTGTACAACTAGGTAAAGAAGTGATTTCTAGTGAAGAATACGCAGACTGTATATTAAAAGCTGGGTGGGGTGGGCATGGTGGGGCACCTTTAATCCCAGGAGAGAGACAGAGGCAGACAGAGCTCTCCGAGTTTGAGTCCAACTGGTCTATAGTGAGACCCTGTCTCAAAACAAACCAAAATAATAACAGAAGACAGGTGGGCAGACCAGCGTTCTACCAGACAGCTCAAAAGAGCCTTTTCTTTTTCTCTGGGTATTGCGAGGCTTATTGTGACAACGGTCTGCCTGTAGTGATATGGCCGACATAAACCAGGCTCTGTCAGTTGTCAATCTTTGCTGCAGGATTTGACTCCCAAGCCAGAACTGGGAATCTGGCTCCTTCTGACATAGGCAGACCGGGTTCCCTTTGCAGTGAATTAGAGAATCCTGCAGAAACCCTGCCCTGGTCTCACTTCATGCTACTTCTGTTAGAAGGCCCTCACAAATGCCTGGGGATTGGTGTTTTTATCGTTTTGTTTTCCCAAGACAGGGTTACTGTGTGTAGCCTGGCTGTCCTGGGATTCACTCTGTAGACCAGGCTGCCTAGGTGCTGGGATAAAAGCTGTGTACCACTGCCGTCTGGCAGATTCTCAGGCACTTTCTGTACTACTGTTTGAACTTTTCCCAGTGTGGCAAAGGCTGTAGTGATAACTCTTGTTGTCTTTTTCCGCAGAAATGCTGCCCATGGGTTCTCCCTCATCCAGGTGGACAACACGAAGGTCACCATGAAGGAGATCTTACTCAAGGCACTGAAACGAAGAAAAGGGTCCCAGAAAATTTCAGGTGCTTAGTTAAATTATACCACAGCCATCAAGGCTTAATGCTTATTAAAAGGCTGTGTGTGTGTGTGTGTGAGAGAGAGAGAGAGAGAGAGAGAGAGAGAGAGAGAGAGAGAGAGAGATAGATGTATGTCTGACTACATTGTTTTGGATATCCTTTCTAGAAGGCTGTTTAGCAAGCCTGTAGCTTAAAGCTTCCTCTGGGCCTCAGAAAGAATTGGGTCAGTGGCATATGTGAGACAAGCATGTTCAAGTCAGTCATGGGCAGTTCATCATTAATAGTTTGTAGTACATTAAGACAGAGCTCTTTGTGTTTACCATTAGTTAATGTGAACCTGTCTTAAAAACCAAACCAAGGAGTTAAACACATAGCTTAGTGGCAGAATGTTTACCTAGCGTGTGCATGGTCCTGGCTTCCTTCCCCAGCACCACAGATATCAAAACAAAACCTTAAACTTGAACTACTGCTTCTAATTTCACGTTTTCACGCATTTTACATGGGAATATTTTTGATTACTAGGCTTCAGGATAATGGGGGTAGGAGGACATTCTCTGCATTTTTGCTAAATGAGGGTGATTTCACAAAGATGGTTTTAAAAAGATAAATTGTTTGTTGCACCCATGTAGCTATTAATCTCTAACTGCTCATTATCCAGTTTTCTTGTAGAAAATAGGCTTGCGCTATTCGATATGATATTTAAAGGACTTAGAACACAAATATTACTAATATTAAGAAACGGTTATTCTCAAAAATAATTCAAAGATTTATCTATAGCAGACTACTATACTAATAGTCAACCCATATATGGCAAGTCAAGTATCACAGCTTCTTCGTAAGTGAAGAGACTCCTTAAATACCTTTGAGCTCACCTTTTGGAAAGGAAGAGGGCATTGCTCAGCTTGAAGAAAATAGTTGTGTTCTCTTTTTAAGGGGAGGCATATAATCTGTTCCAGATTTAATTAGCTATCTTCAGATGAAAGCTGAAGTTTTAATAAAAGTTAGAAGAGATAACACAGTGAAGGACACGGATGAGCTGTCTCAAGGCCATATTCCAGGGGAACGATAAGAGCTGTAAAAAATGGCAGAGGAGAGCAATTGAATGGAGCAATGAAAATCTGATTCTCATAAAAGAGAGAGAGAGAGAGAGATGCTGGTAGGGGCGGTTGTAGATGAGACCTGCTAGCGTCTGCAAGCAATTTGGATGCTTGCCAGGAGTCATTGTTCACCCTCGGCTGTGGCGGCTCCGTCCAGATGTGCCAACTGCACGTTTCGGCTTTTGCCAGCTGACTGCGCCGTTTGATAACCAGCTCTCTGGATGCCCATCACTGGCCGCAGAGATAGAATTAAATGATGATGATCTTCCCACAAGTTGGGAGAGGAAACAATGCATATAAATCTTGATTTCATCTCAGCGTGAGAAGTCTTTATCCATCATCACTCATAATGAACAAGTCGTTAGCCGGGATGAATGGTGCTCTGCTTTTCCAAACACCTCTTTTGTTCAGTTTTTGGGTGACTTTTATCTATTGCATGGGGGTCAAACCTCTTTGCATTTAGGGGATGATTGAAGAGGCACAGCCTCTCTATCCCAGGGGAGAGTAGATGTTTGGGGGTTCCAGGTGCCAATCTAATAGCTTTTAAATAGCTTTAGATACTCAAGGGTATTTAATGAGCATTCACTCCCTCTGTAGAAACAGGGGTCTTCATTCTCTACATTTTTTATATAATAGTAAGTTTTGTAATAAAATTCTCTACATTCTAAAAATGCCTTTTTTGAGTTGTCTAGGAATGAGACAGAATTTTTTTTCAACATTCTCAATAGAAATTGTGTTGCCAGTGAATTCTTTGGGGTTTTTTTGTTTTTGTTTTTTGCTTTTTTTTAAGACCATGAAACCCCAACAAATTACAGGGATACAGCTGAGCCAGTGTCCTTCCTTCTGTCTGCAGCCATCTCTATCTAGTCCTGTTTGTTTATCTGTGTCTGTCCCCAGCATCCACATTAATCACGATCTCAGGTATGCACACACACTGGTGTGTGCTTCCTTGTGCCCACCTTTGTATATACACTCCTGCCATTTTCATCAGTCTTTGCTATCTCCTTGGCAAATGCTTGGGATCTCGAACACAATGAGCTAGGTTATTTATTCCTATCCCTGCTACTGAAGCCCATTGAGATTGGTATTCACATATACTGCTGTCCATCTTCTTAAGTCAAGAAGCATTTTAGAATAAACCTTTTTAGTTGCTTTAAGAGTCTGGTCAGAAGTAGAAGAGTCACCAAGTTGCCAAGATTTGTTTAGGGTTAGCACAGAAGAGGTGGTGTTCATGTTGTGGTTTGAACTTTGTACTGGGGAATGAGCTGCTTTTCAGAAGAAAAATCCTCTTAGACATAGGGAAGTCCGTTTACTTAGTAAAAACCATGGTTGCCCACATGTAGTTAAGAGATACTTACACTTTTCCCGTTAGTCCAAGAACTTGGTTGTGAACGTGGTGGGAAGATGTCAAGTTAGAAAACTATGTACATGCTGAGCTCTGGCCCAGTGACCTGCTCAGGCATTGCAAGAGCTCTGAGTGCACCCCGTGGCTGGGACGGACGGCTTTGCGTGTTTAGCTGTCTCTTCAAGCAGCCTTAGCCTGATGGGTCCCACTTGAGCACAAGGGAGAGGCGTTGACTAGTGAGGCTGAGCACCGTGGGCACCGTGAGCGCCGTGGGTGTCTGTGCTTCCCAAACTGTTCACTAATACAGGCTGATCCAGAACGAAGCCTGAGGAACCCTTCAATTCCTTCCTCACACACCTAGCGTCCCTCAGCTTTCTCTAGCCTGACCTACGCTTCATTTAATAATAACAGCAAGTGGGGAATTTGAGTGATCCCATTATTAAATCAAGTGTGGACTTAATGGCACTCCTGGTACCTAAAACTCTTGTCTTTCCTCTTCTGCTTACTTTTAGTTTTTTTGGGTTGGTTGGTTGGCTTTAAGGAAAAAAATTAGCTAGTAAGGGGGAAAAAAAAAAACGCCACAAAACCTCAGTTTAAATATATGGCTTTGTTAAAGGAAACCTTTGGGGCTTTCAAATAAAATTTGCCTTTTAAGATAGACTATCATAACCAGTCCTTACTTCTGTAAAGTCTAGACTCTCATTGTTTGTCATTATTTCAGCATTTCATCAAATCAAAGCTATTGATGAACACCTCAGGGGGGTTCCCATTAATATTCATGTCCTTGCCTGTGGAACTCTGTTCATAGCAAGTTCCAGTCAGATGTCTGGGAGAGCATGCATTTAGATCCTAGTTTTAAATGTCTCTTTTAAAGTTTCATATTATCACTGACCTCGTTGACATCTGGTGGCAAGTGCACATAGCTAAAGCAAACAGTAAACAAAGCTCACTCATTGTAACATTTGGATGGGAGAGCTTTGGCACAGTTAAGATAGGTCACTGCCAGATCCTGGGATTTAGTCAGTAAAGGCTACTGACTTGTCCTTTAGTGAGTAAAGGCCTTAGGCAGTTTCTCCCTTTGTCAGGATCACCCTCATGACTGTGACCTTGAGCTTGTTACTATCTTGTTTACTCTTGTTGGCCTTAACACTGTTGTCCACCAGCTGTCAACAGCCTCCTGCAGCACGCTGGTGTGACTGAGATGCTTCTGAGATGGAAGCCGGTCACTTCAGACTCACACTGACACGGAAACCCAAGTGCCTCTCAAGCCACAAGAGGAAGACTTAGTAGAATTTGGCCAGCAAAATAGAGGTTCTGATTCTGTAGGCATTCTCACTGTGAATGAGGCTGTTTTTCTGTTACCTGCTGAAAGGAACAGAAAAGCGTGCTAACTTTTCGTTAACTACCCCTTTGTTGCATTTTGAAATGTACGCATACTTTCTTAGTTTGAGGGTTTTTTTTTTTTTAAGTTTTTACAGTACTAATGGCCTTTTGATGTTTCTTCTGCTTACCTGAGAAGATTTCACCTAGAGAAGTGTCAGAGGCAGTGCGTTCACTCATTGCTTCCCAAACAGCATTCTCTGCCTGCTGTGTGGTAGAGGGACGTGGTGGTAGAAGTAACGCGGACATCTGAACAGAGACCTTCACATGTACACTGTGGAGACTTGAGTAGAGAGGGCACTGCAATCTCTGTGTAAAGAGCATTCCAGCTTTCTGTGCTGTCTGGCTGACTTAACTGAAGCTGCAGTGAGACTGACCTTTAAGAGACATAAAACGGGTGCTCACACAGTCAATAGCACCACTGTGCACCTAGTCACACAGCCACATCCAGCACCAGGCTCCCCGTGCCGTGAACCTGCAAGACTGGTGAATCTCACCTATAGAGCAGGTCTTGACTGTCCTATCACTGCGACTTTTCATCTGGGACACTGACGAGCCCCTGATTGACTTCCCTGCCACTGCTCTCAGCCCTTCAGCCTATGGTCTACACAGCCACCAGAGACACCTTGTAAACTGTGAATGTGATCATAGCTGCTCCAAATCCTTTGAGGAACAACTATCTGCATTCAGAATAAAATCCAAATTCATATCATTATGAGATACATCAGGGTCAAAGAAAAGAAAGGACCCATAGAGATGGGGAGCCCAAAGAAAGGGTAGAACGGGGAATTAGTAGGGAAGGCAGTCCAGAGGATGACACTCTGACAGATACAGGTCCAACAGTGACCTCAGCAGGGAGAAGGCAACATCAGAGCCTGTGTCCTCAGCCACAGGAAGCCTCACATTCATGCCAGAGGCTCAGAAAGTTGAATATAAATGAATGTGCTATTTATCAGGGATGTCTTGGGGGCATATGTGACAGGAAGGAGTTGGTCTTTGCAGAAGAAGCAGGGTCTTTTGGGGGACAGGGAGCTGAGAGCTGTTACCCTGTGTGTCTTTCTGGCCTTACAGACCCCACCACACTTAAGCTGCAAAAGCACTGGGGGTGGGGGTAGGGGTGGGAGGTGCTTTACAGATGCAATGTCAGAAAAGGAAGCGGGAGGGAAACACAGCACTCTGGCATCAGGAGCTGTGTAATCAGAAGCTTCCAGGCCCCACTTTCCCTTGCTCTGGGAAGCTAGTTCCCCAGATTCTACAGCAAATGAATGGCAAACCTAAATTAGAGCCCAGGCTTCTTTGACCTCAAACCCCATACTCTTTTTATTCGTACCATGTTGCTTATTAGAACCCTAATGGGAGAACAAATTTAAAATTCTGTAAACAGAAATGTTCGTTGATTGTGAGATCTAAATGCACTAGGGAAGAGCAGCATTTAGAGGAACCCCGTGGTGAATCTCAACATAAAGCCAGGAATTCTTTTTGTAATTGCACAGTTTGTCTGTATTGGTGTCAGTTCTAATGCTTTATGTCTAGCTTTCTTAAAGCAACATACACCTGGCCTGATCTGCCGTATTAGAAAGGGAAAACTCAACTGGGGATGGGGCCCCGTGGTGGTAGAGCATTTACCGGGAACATGTGAGGCCCTGTGTGCCATGCTCAGTACCACAAGAGGCAGGACACGTGTATAACAGTCAGGTTTTTAACAGTTGTGAGGCAGGAGTGCTCTGTGCTGAACCTGTGGAGACTCAGGTGAGCACAAATGTCTGCTGCATAGGAGTGAGTCCTACTTCACATGGAATTGTAGGCCAGAGACCCAGAGCCCTTTCCTGTGTGAAGATAGAGCCTGTAAGCCAGGGACCAATGTGCGGTCTCCTACACTGTAGCACATATTCATTCCTGAGAAGAAAGAGGACACGGGACCATCTAATGGTGGCTGTTTGTTTTTGCAAAAGGTAGTAATTTCTGCAGACAACTTTTCCTCCTTATGAAAAACTAAGTAATCACGGTGATGCCACTCATGCGTGGGAGCTGAGTGAGAAATAGAGGTTCAGCACTCAGTGTCTGGTGACGCCGTGGGATGCTGGCGTGAATTAGGATTGTTAGGTGTTCGGATGTGCAACTCAGAAGTGCCCCGGGCAAGAAGCTCGGAGTTAAATATCCCTTCCCGACACCTTTCTCTGCCTCTCTATCTTGTTGTTTCATCTACCTGAGCTTCCCTCTGTCTGGAGTGCTCTGAGGCTCCTGATGGATCTTCTTCAGTATACAGCAGAGCACGTTAAAGATGGCATTGCAGTCGACTATTTTATCCAGAAAGCCTGGAAATTTAGAGAATTTATGTCAAGCAAAAATCTTTTGGAACCACTTTAGAGACCCAATTATTTTAGAAGGGTGTTATGAGCTCTCACAACTGCCACATCAGAGCGACTTGAAATATATCATTCGCCAAAACTGCGTTTGACCAGCACTTACTCTTCCTACTAGTCGCTAATCTTTCAGAAGTTCCTTTTCCATTACAAAATCTATTCATTCTCTTCATCCAGGGCAGTCGCAGCACGGATTAGATTAATGAAAAGGCAAAATGAAAGGAAGAGAGAAGATGCAGTAGCTGTGGTAGGACCTAGGTAGGAACAGTTCCACGACAAGGGCACTTCCCTGGGCTCGCTGGGGACTTCGCTTTAGCTCTCAGGAAACAAGACTGCATTAAATGTGCGTATGGACGGAGAGCTGCGGCTTGATGTAGAATTGCTGAGAAGATCAAAGGATGAGAGAATTGTGGTGCTGTGAGATACCCTTACCCTCTCGCCCTCACACCCCTCAGCTCTCACAAGAGGAGGCTGAATAAAGACTCATCCATACACCATACATATTTGAGCAAGGCATGGCTCTGAGATGCCACTTGGTTTATAGACGTCATCAAGTGCTATATCAGTGCCAGTTCCACACTGGAAAATCACAGGAAAGGAGACATTAAAATGGAGTAAGTCTCTTAGCAGATGGACCGCAGGTTAGGAACCACAGTGCCAAAAACTACTGGGTGGGACAGGCCCAGAAGAAATGCTCTGCAGTGACATCTTTGACATCTTTTGGAAGATTAGCTAGGACTCTGCTGTGAGGCTAAACAAGAACATCTCAAGCATGAGAGTCGCACTCAGAGAGCATGCATGAGCCCAGGCGGGTCCAGATCTGGCTAGGAGAGCCCTAATGGTGAAGGCAGAATGGAGGAGGTGGGGTCATTAATTAGGGCTGATGATGTAGCAGGTGAGTGTAGGCACTAGAGATTTCCCGACGCTTACGAAGCTTGCTGACTAGCTAAGGAGGCAGCCAGTGTACAGGTAGCTATAATACCATGAACAGGATAAGCAGACCCCGGGGGAACTTGGGCCAGTCTTAGGGCATCAGAGAAGATCGTCAAATATGCCTTTTGGCAGAGGCTAGATGACGGTGAGGAGGAACAGGAAGAACTTAGTGAGTGTGAGGGTAGCATGCTCATTTGGGGCTAGGTCATGGTCGTGAAGCATGTTAAATTTGATCTTTATTTTGATGGCAAGAGGGCAGTCTAACAAGGGTTTCTTTTCAAACATTCACTGTGTGTGTGTTATGCCAGAGAGATTAGAGACTGCAGAACCTGAGGGGGAAACATGATTGCAGAGTCTCCTGAGGAAGCAGGACAACAAACCATTATACTTAAGTCCCATTTCTACCTCCCAGCCCATGCTCCTGGAAATAAGACTCAGACGCAAACTATATTTACAAATGCCTTGGCCACATAGCTAGGCTCTACTCTGACTAGATCATAACTAAAGATAACCCATTTATTTTAACCTACGTTTTCCCTCGTGGTTACCTGTGCTTAGGAACCATGCGCCCATCTCCTCACATCTTTTCTGGCTTCCCTCTCTTCCCCGTGTTCCACCTCTATTTCCTTCCTAAGCTGTAGACCATTGGCTTTAGTTGACAAGTGAGGCATTTATACAAGACAGACTCTCTAGCAGATGATGGAGCCCTGGGAGATGTAAAGCATTGTGTTCAGGGAGGAAAAGGAGGACATCAGTCAGAATATCACTTCCTTTCTGGAGCTGAAGTATGGTTGGGAACATGGGAGTACAATGAAGGTGCAGCCTGGGCCCCTGAGCCAGGCTCAGAAGTTGGAGGTGTAAGCCGACCTCGACGGCTAAATACTGTGGAAAAGATTTTGGAGGTGTGTCCAGCAAAAAGTTTGTAGTTTACTCGAATTTCCTTTTGCTTTTTTACTCATTTCATATACAGATAGGCACATGAACTGCGTTTTGTGGACACATATAGTCCCTGGTGTTTGTTTTACTGTGAAAAAACTTTAAGAACTACTTGTTTTGCACGTGTCTGTATGACGTGTGCATGCTATAGTGCACATGTGGAGGTCAGAGAACAACTTTTTCAGAATCAGGTCTCTTCTTCCGTCTTCAAGTGGGTCCCAAGCATTGTATTCAGGTTGCCAGGTCTTGACAGGAAGCACCTTTACCTGCTAGGCCATCTTGTTAGCCCTCATTCTACTAATTATGTGCGTATTGGGTTCTTTAAGAGAGGATCTCTTTATGTAGCTCTAGCTGGCCTGGAACTCACTGTGTAGACCAAGCTGGCCAGGGACTCAGCAGAGCTCCACCTGCCTCTGCCTGCTGGGATTAAAGGCATGGATTCAATGCCTTTAATTAATCACTTCATCCGTCAGGCCAGCTCATGATAAATGAAAGATGTGTATGTGATATTGGATGTGTTTATGATCTAATGCCTTTGTTATCATTCTAGTTAAATGTGTTTAACCTAACGTTTAAGTTATTTGGATTATTTCTAACTTTTCAGTATACAAAACATGAAGCAAACAGTCCTCTATGACAATTTATTGTATATTTGTGCCAAATAAGGGATTGCTTGTCAATGATTTGCTTACTGGAAATATTGAGGGCAGAGAAAGTGGCTGGATGTTTGGTAAAATGGCTGACACACACACATGAGAACCTAAGTTCAGGATCTCCAGCACCCACATGAAAGTTGGACATGGTTATATACCTGTGTGACTCCAGTACTGGACAGAAAAATCCCTGGAACTTTCCTAGCTGGCTTCAATGCAAAAGCCATCTCAAAGATGTGAGCCACGAGGCAGATACCCGACACTGACCACTGGCTTCCACATCTCGCACATGCACACACACTTTCAAACACATTCAAACTCTCTCTCACACACACCTATAAACTAACACACACACTCTCTCTCTCTCTCTCTCTCTCTCTCTCTCTCTCTCACACACACACACACACACACACACACACACACACACACACATGAAGAGAGACAAACAAATCATCTCTCAAGCTGTTTACACAGTCCTACCACTCCTGAAGTATGTAGATTAAGTATCTGCTCCCATATCTTACCCAGAAAATATATCCTATAGTGCAAACTAGGATTTGCCCCTCTCCCTCGCCCTCTCCCTCTCCCCCCCCCCCCCCGCCCAGGCAGGTGAAGAGGAGTGAATGCACACACAGCAGTGTAGAGGGGACACATCAGTCCATGCAACTTTGCTTGTTTGCCTTCTGACTGATCCATTCACTAAGCCTCAGTGCTCAGAGGATCTGGTGAATCACCAGAATTCAGTTCAGTTCCTTGAGACCTTGCACTACTTCCTTCCCTCCTTATCAAAGCTATCATAAAACAGATTTTCAACGAAATGCTTATTTAATACTTCCTTTCCATCTGCTATATGTACTAGTACTTAGAAAGTGCATCATACTCAGAACTCAGAAATGTAGACAGAATTGTCACCCCTGAGCAGGTTTCTTTGGGGAAGGCATGTCTGAGGACATGGCTGGCAGCATTACAAACAGCACCGGTACCAAGGGCAACTGTAGGGGGCTAATGGGGACCCTGCATCATTCCTTGCCATGTGCCTGGTGAGAAAACTCCTACAAGTTTCTGGGAATGGCAGCAAGTGGGGAGAGGCTGCAACCAACAATCAGTGTCACAAAGTGGGGATGACTAATTTGCCAAGGAGGCCGTTGAGACGGATGTTTAATTAGCTGAAGTCAGAGTGGATAAATTGGGAGAGGACTGCCTATGCAGAGAGGTGCCTTTTCCCACATCTCTCATTTAACTGGGTTTTTTTTTTTTCTTTTTACTTCATTACTGTTTTCTTTTTCAAAGCAACATCTTTAAATTATGGGGAAAGAGGTAGAGAAGAAGTAACAAAATGACTCTGATGTCCATTAGAAACTTACAGTATTCCCAGCATTTTTATGTCTAACCTTTAAAAAAGATTTTGTGACCTGGGCTGTATCCTTTTTTTGCTTTTATGGTTGTGACTACCATGAATGGGGAATATGTGTGCATACCTGTGCACATGTGTGTGTATATGTAAATGCCTGCACGATTGGTGAGTTTTGATAACCTGTAACAGATGAAATTAGATTTTTAAGCTCTGTGTGATATTTCTCAACCACAGAATGTCCTTGTTGTGACAGGCTGTTGAAAGCATTCCAGGCTAAGGGCACTAGATTGTGTGTTGACAGTCCACGTGGGTCAAGGGCTGGGCACAAGCACAGGTGAGCAAATGGCACTTGTAAAGTTCGTGCATACCACTGTGTGCAAATTGTGCCTAAAAGAGAATTGTAAACATTGAATTCTAGTTAATTACTTAACTACAGAGTGTTCTAAATATACTAGTATCTGTCTCTTGGTTCAAATTCGGGTGTGGGATAAATACTTCCTAGAGCAGATGTGGTTAAGTGTTAGCCGTGGAATGTAGCAGTAAGCACCTGAATCTTTTGTGTGCAGTTCGCAGCTTTTCAGGGCCACAGAAGTTAATGATAACTCGGAGAGTGGGGAGCTAGAGAAGCGACTCTGTTCTAAGCATTTGCCCTGTAAGCACAAGGAGCTGGGTTCAAATCCTAGCTCGCAATGTTAAAGGCTAGTTGTGCTGTACATCCCTCTTAGCCCAGCACTGGGAGGCAGAGACAGGCAGATCTCAAGAACTGGCTGCTTAGTCAGTCTACACAAAACAGTGAGGTTCTGGGTTAGTGGGAAACTCTCAAGCCAATAAAACAAAGAACAGCATAGGAAGATACCCAGTGGCGTGGAATATTTTATTTATCTGTACATAATATGTTAAGTAACATTTGAGGTCATGGTTTCTTTCTTCCATTGGCCTGTGTCTTTAACTTTCCATGTAAAGTTACAGATTGATAATAATTATTGCCTCTTTTCAAACTTGCATACTTAAGTTGCTAAAATAACTGTTTTGGCTATTAATTTCATTTTGTCTATGAGATAACTGAAGCTCAGAGAGGCTGCTCAGTAGTAATGAATACCTAGAACCTAAATTCGCAGTCCTCATTGTCCACACTCGCTCATGGCCCATGGATCACAACTGTGGTGTGTCGTCCTACCCCACTGGGTTCATTTCAGACCTGTAGTCCAGTGGAGACAGGTGTGCATCCCTCCCCTAGAAAGACCAAACTGCTTCCTTCCAGATTGGGAGTGCGATTCTGTAGGAAAAGCCTAGACTTTGGAACTAGATCAGCCAAGTCCTCCGCAGCACCTCTGATAAGCTGTGGAACGATACAACTCATGAACCCCTAGCAGCCTCACTGCACTCCCTGGAAAGAAGGTGGTAGGGTTGCTAGGTGCCTGTAAAATATTTAATCCATACAAAGGCCTAAGTGGAAGTCGTGTGTTGTCATCTCTGTCGTCATCACTCTTGGGCCTCGACTTCTCTGGAGGCCTTGTTTCCTTCCCATAGCCCGTACCTTCCTGTTCATCAGCTGAGTCTGTCGAGCTCTTAGCGTGATGTAGAAGGAGCCATCTTTGTGTGGCGCTTAAACTTGAGGCTGCTGGAAACACCATTTCCTCGAAACAGCTGCTTTTCCTAACAAGGATGCCCATGCCATGTAGCGGAGGATTGATATCCCAAGACTCCCTTGTCACACAGCTTTGTCATCAACTCCTGTGCCAGAGAGTGGAGGGAAAGCCAGCAAGCGGGTGCTGCCAAGGAACTTACTTACAAGTGGCATTTGCACGCTTCTGTGGTAGAGGGCTAGCACTTTCCAGAGTGTCTGCCGCTTCTCAGGAGCTGCTGCATGGAGAGGGTATCGTGAGTGACTGTAGAATTACTACAAGCAGAGAGGCTCAGGGTGCTGTGTCTGTCCCTGGGAAGAATGTGGGTCTTCCTCCACCCAGCACAGGCAGAAGATCCTTTCTGTAGGAATGCCAGCCTTCTGTGGCTCCTGTTGCCAGCTGGAAGAATTCTTCCTCTGCCAAGACTGAGCTTAGCTACTTTTTTTATGTGCTACTGAGGTTGCATAAACCAGTCCTTTCCAAGAGTTAGCCCACCCCAGCAGACCTCTCCAGGACCAGCCAAGCATCCTCCACCCTCACCCCTCCACTGCTTGCAGAGGCTGACACAAGAGCCATTTTCCCCATAAGCAGTTTAGAAGGAAGTTTCCAGCAGCTGCAATATGACAGCAGAGTTCTTCCTTTTCAGTCAGTTGCAGATAGAAGAGCTTTCTACTGTTACCTATAATGGCTGTGGGCATATTGTGAAAGAGAAGCAGGAATCCCAACACTTGAGAGGGGGGAGCAACAGGATGAGGACTTCGGAGCTAACCTGGGCTCCATGAGTCTCAGAAACCCAGGCAAGAGCTAGTCAATGGGGCTTTCTTTTTCTGTCTAGAGACAAAGATAGCTTAAATTCAGGTCAGCGACATCAGCTTGCACTGAGGCATCTATCATCCACACCCGCCTCTGTGACTCCCTAGGTCACAGGATGAAGTGTGTGGGTGCTGTTGTGTTGTCAAACTAGTTTTCCACAGAGGAGCCAGTAAGGTGCAAGTGAAGCCCTAGTGCTGTAGACTGGAGTGGCCTCGGGGCTCTTCAGTACCCTAGAGACTGTCACCACTAAGTCAAAGAGACACCACACCACAGCAAAGCGTGAGTGTTCTGCCTTCTCCCCTGTACCACGTCTACTAGTGGAGCAATGTGAGTGAAGATGAAGTGGAGTGTAAGTAGAACAAGCTGAAGGGGCACACAGATCTTTGGAGCATCAGGTGTCGGAAGCATCCTCAGTACTCGGCAAGTATTCCAGCAGTTTCTGCTGTGCTGGGCAGCACGTGTGGAAGACAGTCCAGTGGGAAGAAGGGAGTAAAGCAGCAAGGTGTAAGGACAGTAGGTCTTGCTTCACAAGTCCTTCTGTGTTTCAACTGAGGGAACTTCCTGTCTCTAGAATCAGACGTGCCCTTACTTTCTCCTTGTTCCCATGAGCTTCCTGTCCTGTCCACCAGCACTGGCCAGGCAGCAGGAGCTAGGCAGACTCCCAAAGAGTGAGTGACTCCACCTGGCTCAGCAGTGGCTGGGAAGGTGGTCAGGTCTTGCTTCAACCTTGCAGCAGAAAACCTGGGACTGACCCCAGCCACATGGCAATCTCCCCAGCTGTTGGTGACTTACCTTTCTGAAGACAAGTATGATCAGCTCCTTTTCCCTTGGAAGAGGGATGTTGAACTTAGGTAAATTAACTGTATAAAACGAACAATAATGATTTCCTTTTGGTTTGCCAGAACTATTCCTGGCCCAGAGGTAGTGGCTGATGATTTTATAAAATCAACTAAAAAACTGTCTCATGACCTGCAACCTCTTCGCTGGCTGCTGGTCCAGGCCACCATCGTTTTAAAGATTTTATTTATCTTATTATGTATGTGAGTATACGGTCTCCATCCTCAGACGCACCAGAAGAGGGCATCGGATCCCATTACAGATGGTTGTGAGTCACCATGTGGTTGCTGGGATTTGAACTCAGGACTTCTGGAAGAGCAGCCAGTGCTCTTAACCCCTGAGCCACCTCTCCAGCCCATCAGGACACTATCTTTCTTAGGAACAATTCATGGCATTTTCATTGTGAGAGACTAAGCTTTTTCAGAGTTGAACTTTTAAATGGACACTTAAATATCTTCGAATCAAAAGGCTATACATATCAGCATTGCCACCTAGCTCTCATGACAAAAAAAATATATGTATATATTATATGTGTGTGTAAATTTACATATATACATATACATATATATGTCTCTCAAGCATCATCAGGAGCCAGAGCAGCATGCCACAGCCAGGCAGTTGTTGCAGGAGAAGGAATCACTGTGTATAACATGTACAGAAGAAATGCACAACCGACTCATGTTCTAAAGGTGTGAGGGGGGCCGGGGCACATTCTGTGCTCCTCTTCCTCTATACTGATAGATATTGATCTAGATGATCACTTTTTAAAATCACCTAGTAAAGTACTAATAGAAAATCTGAAAGTGTCTACCAGAAGAAATACCTTAAAACTTAAATTAACTTCCTGTGAGGTGGGACTTGGAATGGTAGTGGTCACTGTGCTTTGTCCTAGGACTTGGGCTTGTTTATTTCCAAATTGTGCATGGCCTTCGATGAAAGTAAAAATAAAGCTTCCTTTCAAATTCGGCACTTCAGAAAGATTTCTCCTTTTTCTCCTTGTTTGGACGTTCTCTATTTGGAAACTTCATTTCCCCTAAAAGCTACCGTCCATTTTATCGGTTAGATGTCAGGTTTCTCTGAGAACATCATTAAATAGTTGCTTCCTGTCATAAACATTTCCAGACTCCATGAGAGCAAATGCTATGTGAGCATGGCCGTCGAGCTGTGACTTGGCCACATTGCATCTCTGTGACTTGGATTTTCCGTGGGTTAAAGCACAAGCTATTAGCCTAATACTTGTTCCCGTTCTAAGAATGACTAATACTTCTAAGAGAAATGGAAACAGCTGCTTTTCCATAGCATTCGAGTCCTGAACAGCTGTCACATGTATTTCTTGACATCTTTTTTCCCTTTAGAACTAGGACAGAAATGAGTTTACTGGATCCACTGATCCAGCTCATCGTTCCATGTAACTTCTGTGGGGAGAAGGCGTACAAGTCCTGTGGAGATAGAGCGTAGCTATCCCACGGTGCCTGGACGTACTTTGAATGAAAACCCTATGGTGAAAATCTCTGTACCAAGAGCTGCACTGCTGCCTTTGCCAAGGAGCCTGAGCCCCAGCAGGCACCCATTGCTGAAGACATTGTGGAATATGCTCCCTGTCTCCTGAGAGCCGCAGTGCTGCCTGTCTGCAGCTTTGATGTGTGTTGAGGGTCACCACCGAGGCAGGAGAGGTTCTTCCTTGGCATAAAGCTGTTATTCTGCCCATGGGGTGACCTTGGTCAGGCCTTTCTACTCTG
The DNA here is from genome assembly GCF_021556685.1 of Rattus norvegicus. Lineage (NCBI taxonomy): Eukaryota > Metazoa > Chordata > Mammalia > Rodentia > Muridae > Rattus > Rattus norvegicus. The sequence continues at coordinate 16,744,929 of NC_141536.1, forward strand.
AGCACTTTAGCCTCTTCAGTAAAATATGGTCTGGGCTACACAGTAGGCCACTGCTTTAACTTCAGAGTAATAAGTCCTGCCCTTTAGAAGGGCCCCCTGGCTCCACTCTCATCCTTCCCTGTAGCTCCTTGGTGTCCTAGCCTGCATGCCTGTATTTCTCTCACATGTATCTTCTCCGCGGCATTACAAGGTCCATACCGTGCTCCCCTCACCTCGCCATGTGTCCATCCTCTTAGTCTCAAGTGAGTCCCAATCCCATTCACGTTCTGTGCTACAGCATTGGTTTCAGGTCCTATTTTGGTTTTGTCTATGTGTTTGATGGCTGTGACTACTTTGAGGCCTGGGAGACTAACTGCTAAGGGGTCTTGGCTCGACTTAAATCCCTAGGAGGTCCAACTGAAAACATGGGCCTTTGTCTCCCCAGCTGCTCACTTGAGCTTGTCCAGAGCTGTGAGACCCTTGTCAGAGCAGCAGTGAGAACACAGGAGTGCGCGTGTTGGCCAGACCTGCATTCCTCTGGAGCACCCTGATAAGCAAAAGGGTTAAAAGCAGGAGAAACTTTCATTATAAATTTTCTTTTCAGCAGGACTTCCCAGGGAACATCTGACATGAACTGAGAAGAGATGCTGATTGGCCTGGGAGTCAGCTGAAGGAGACAGGAACTGCAGTGGAAGCTGCTGGATTTACTGTTATTAGCAAGGCAAATGGAAAGCCAGCAGGGCAGCCAGCTCCTAGACAATAGATGAAATCAGAGAGAAAGCTCCCAGAAAGGAGCTGGCATGACAGCCATGACCCCTCAGCTGCCATTTTTCTATCACTCTAGCACACAGGAAAAGCATGCTTAAACCTTTAGTTATGTCACAGTTAGCTTAAAATACAACAGGATGTGTAATTTCTCTTTTCACCTGTTTGCTCTCCTGAGAGCAAGGCACAACAGAGTGTGCTGAACTCCTCTTCACTGATGCCAGGTTGAGTCCTGTACCTGTGTTTGAGCCTCATTTAACTCTTGCAGCAACTACTTGAGTCAGTGTGGCTCCTATCCCCAGCTTAGAGACAGGGAGCTGGGGCTTAGACCGAGCATTAAAGGCTGCCCGATTTAGTGGGAATGGGAAGTACTGTAGCCAGAGGCCATTTGGCTGTTGGGAAGAGCTGCTCAGGGTCTCAGCCATTCAAGGACTACTTAAGCTAACGGACTTCCTGGCTTATAACAGGCTGCACTTGCTACATGTTTGTTGAAGAAAGATGGGGCAGGCAGAAAGGAGCCCTGCTGTCAGGTGGGGCTGATGTTTTAGAAGTCTGTAGGGGAGGATGGTGTATTCTGGCACCAGAACCAATAAAGTACGTAATGTTTAGCATCCAGGGATAATTGCACAGAGAGCCACATGCTAATGCAGAGCTGAGCCACAGAAGCAAGCAGTAAGCAAAGGTCTCATCATCAGAATCACCTCCCAAAAATGCCATTAAAAATGATTCTTGGGGACCTACATGGTATAATAACTTTTCTCATGAAATTTCATACAGTTAACTTTTTATTCTCTCATATTAGAACAGATGAAAGCTAGGAATGAGTAATTACAAAAAGTGAAATCAAACTTAGCCAGCAAGATGCTCGGAGTAGAAAATGAGCTGGAAGACTAAGGTGCCACCATCTGCCCAGTTAGCTCAGTCAGTCGTTCATCACACATTGACCAACTTGCATCATTTCAAAGATGAATAAGCCAGTCATTTGTTGAGCTGTTGAGAATCATGGCAAGTGGAATTCCATATATTATTTACATTGCTTTCCTGGTCAGGACGTTCCCTCTCCTTTCCTCCATTCTTAACTGACAAGTACAGTCGAGTTCACGTTTATGCACAGAAGATCCAGGCGTGCAGAAGATAGGACAGGATTTCAGAGAAGCACACTGAAAGCATGCTGAGAGCTGAGCAGGGCACCTGGCCCCTGAGGCCAGGGCCATTACCTTAGTGATGTGAGAAGGCCAAGTCAGGTTGTTAAAAATGAAACTTGCTTTTGGCCCCTGGGGATTGGATTGTAGAAATCTTGCTTGGAGCAGCCCCTGCAGTGGCAGGAAATGTGCCATAACCTGCCTGTTGTGGGAAAGCATGGAGGATCCTCTAGGGACCTGCAAGGATCTGCTCCTTACGGGTACACATTCAGTGATGAACCCAAAGGAAGCTCATGGACATGTGACTGAGGACTTGGAGCACAGGTGCTGGGTGAAGGAGTAATAATACAGGGACACAGACAAGGACCCATGACGAGTACAGTGAACTACAGGGGGACCAGTGTGGTGACTTCTAGAACACTGAGCAGGAAATGAGAACAGAGGGGGTGCCCAGGGAGAAGCCCTAGAGGAAACCTTCAGAGTTTGCCTCTAGGGAGCACCTCTGTCAGGTGGGTGAAGAAAGAATGACAAGGCCATTAGGTGCTGATGGTCTGCATACACGGAGCTTTGGCAAGTGGGTAGAGTCAGCAGAGCCTAGGCACTAAGAACGGCACCAGGAGGAAGATGGAGTGCCCTGTGCACCCTGAAGTCCCTAGAGATAGATGTAGTCTTTTCTTCTTATCTGCAGTGACTAGTTTGAGGCATGGCAACCGTGTTGAGAACAGCTGAGTAAATTCACTGGTAGGAGTACTAGCAGGCCTGAGCCAACAGCCATTGTCTGTGCTGTTTGCAGACTACTGTCTCTGATACCTGCTGCCATCACCCTCCTTTTCCAGAGTAGAGACTGAACTGCTGAGAGGATGTGCCATGCTTTATCCAGTCTCTGGCCTCCATGGGTGTGAAGGGAGCCTTCAGATTCCCAGGAATCAGCACAGTCCAGTGACTGTAAACAGTTGGCTCTGTGCAGCTCCTCACTGGCCCTGGCAGAGAGCCGCAGAGGCATGGTCTCCCTTTTTGTTTGTTTCTTTTCCTTTTGTCCTTAGGTGCTTGTGACTAAACTCACTAATTTCACTGCCTGTCAGCGCTGTGTTAAGGAAAATGGGTTTGAGTACTGGACTAGATGTCAGAAACCTTTGCTATCACGGGAACTTCTGTCACTCTGGATTTACTATCTGTTCCCCACAGCTGAATTCCTCAGCAGTGTGATTTAGCACCCTGGCTCCCCATCAACCAGTTTTGGCATTTATTTGAATGCATTACCCCACTGGTTTCCATAAACTATTTTACAATTGTTTAAAATAAATGACTGTTTATTTCCACAGAAACCATCTGTATTTCTTTAACAGAGCAACAGATAACTGTATGTAAAATTTGGTAATGTCACAGCAACTCAAGTTAAGAGAAACATACTGGGTTGAAAAATTAGATGCTTAGGGACAGTGTTAAAGGTTTCCATCCTCTAATAAGCAACTTCTGAATCCTAAAGAGGAAAAGAATATTTCTTTTATTCCAAGTAATCTCAGACCTTCTGACTCCAAAGAGAACATTTACCTACCATTTATCTATCTGAGACAAGATGTAGGCAGTGAGCTCTCCTCACCCTTCTAGCAAATTCCCTGCCTGTTTTGATGGTAGAAAGCCTCTGCCCAGTGGCTTCTAGCGTCTCAGTTTTGAAGTTTCTAGTTGTCCAACCTCAGGTTCTGACCTACACTGACTTCTTGCGTCCCCAGGAGGCAGAGTTGGGGCACTGTTAGGAGCCTCCCATCATTGGGTATCAGATACAGACAGAGCCCCACTCTGGAGGAAGAGGTGGTTGAGAGGACTAACTAGGCAGGTAGCACCAGGCAGGCAGCACATCCTAGACACGCCTGCGTGCTAAGACTGCCTAGCAGTGCAGGCTGCTGACCTGCTTCTCATCCCAACCAGCGAACACCTAGAACAGGAAGTGCTTCATTCGGGCTGCTCTAGAGGGCACAGAGGCCATTTAGGCAGAGTTTGACTCTTAAAGAAGGAGAATGTTTAGAGAGAGAAAGAGCTGAGAGACTAGTGGGACCAGTAGGCAGAGGCCCAAGGGGCTGCAGTCTTTGTCTGGATTACCACATCAGTGTAAGAGAAGGTGAGGAAGCTGGGATGGGCCTCCAGAGGTCCCAGCTACTGCTGGGGAGCTAAAGATAGAGAAGCAAACCAGGAGTTTGGATGTAGCTCGAACTGTGCCTCAGACAGAGTGTCAAGGCTTTCTGTTTATTCTTGAAACAGCCTAGAAAGTTAGATAACTTACCTAAGGTTACACAGCTAGTAAGTGATAAGGCTGTAAATCAGGCCCAAACAAGGGGTGCTTAGATACTCACCATGCATGATCCTTCCAAATGCTGAGATTACAGACATGCACATCTGGGTTTTTGTTTGTTTGTTTTTTTAATTTGCTCATTTAGGACTCTTCCCATGTCTTACCACCCTAGTTTTTTATAATAGCTATCTAACATCCCAGTGTACAATATACTATAATTTACTAGTGGCTTTCCACTGGTGACTTAAGCCGTACAGTTTTCAGTATTAAAATGGTGATATGCGGGGTTGGGGATTTAGCTCAGTGGTAGAGCGTTTGCCTAGCAAGCACAAGGCCCTGGGTTCGGTCCTCAGCTCCGGGGGGGGGGAGGGGGGGGGAAATGGTGATATGGTAAATGTCTTAAGTATAGGTCATTGTATAGTTGGACTAGTATTTCTTTTTTTCTTTTTTTTTTTTTTCTTTTTTTTTTTTTTTTGGTTCTTTTTTTCGGAGCTAGGGACCGAACCCAGGGCCTTGCGCTTCCTAGGTAAGCGCTCTACCACTGAGCTAAATCCCCAGCCCCTGGACTAGTATTTCTTAATACGGCCCACAGCAGTGGACATGGAGTTGTAGGATCTGAAGTTCACTTTGGTGAAGCCATTCTAGTGAACAGAGTCCTGCAAGAGCTGAGGTTTTAAGTCCCATCTCACCTCAAGGAGTGCCCTCTGTCAAGGGGAGGTCACAGATATGAAAGGTGCTCCTGCTCAGCTTTGTGGATGCTCAGGAAGCAGGGTCCCAGGAAGGCGGCCTGCAGGAACGCTGAGCTCAGAGAGTTAAGCAGAGGCTGCTGAGAGGAGGGTGCAGGCAAGGTGTGCTCTCTGCCAGCCCAGCCCTGTAGCTGGTGTTCAAGAAGAAATTTGTTCTGAAGAGTTATGATGTTCCTGCATTTTCTCCTACACAAAGGAGGAGATCCTGGCTGCACGCCCTTTCCTTTCCTTGCCTTGGCACTCTCTGATTGATGATTGGAAATGATGGCAATACATAAACTATTTTTCTTTTTATTTTATGACCTGGTAATAGCAGTAACATATTTCCAGTAAATGTTTTCTATCGCAATAAAAAAGTTGTAACAAGACTAGAAATGGGTATAGTTAAACCCTAAAGAAATCACACTTTCAGAACTGTGGATTGAGGCAGTAACTCTGTAAATCATTTAATGTACGAAAAGAGCTCCCCTTAAAAAAAAAAAAAAAAAAAAAAAAACCACAGGGCCAGCTGGTTGTGGTTAAGTGCCTGCTGGAGTCTTGAGTTTGACCCCCTAAGATAGCTGCCCACTCTGGCTTCCCACTCCCACCTAACTGCTTTATCCATTTCTGAGCTCAATGATGAATTGTTTTTTGTTTGTTTTAATCCAAAAAATCAAAACTAATATGGGCTATAGCCTAGAGGTTAGACCACAGGCCCTGCTCAGACATCTTTCTCAACCTGATCTCACCTCAGGCTTGCTGGTCACTCCGTGTTGTCTTTCTCTCTCTGCAGCAGAGATGGTAACAGGGGCCAGCCTTGTAGTGTTGGCTAAGATTCCAGAACCTCTCAGGTGTTGGCCACGGCCACTGTTAGGCCCTAGGGATGAAGTGAGACTTGACTTGTTCTCAAAAAGAACAGCTTGATAATTTTGTCAGATTTGTCCAGCAGTGTGTTAACTTTTATGACGCCCTAGTTTGTGGCAGGCATTGTGTTACACATATCTTAGATTACTGCATGCTACTCTAGACCAACTTGCTTCCTCAGTGTCAGACATTTGAAACGCACATTTTAATGCCAGGCCCCTTCCACCTCCACCTCAGGAGTTAGAAGCTCACAGAGGCTGGGAAACAGCACACAGAAGTAGGTGATAAAGCCCACCGAGAGCCTGTGCTCCCAGAATCCAAAAGAGCAGCGTTTGTGGGCAAAACAAGCCACCCCTCCTCCTTGGTTAGGTTGTGTTCCTCTCCAAAGAATGAAAGACTAGTGTTTGTGTCCTGGGTGTGCTCTAAAAACTAGACATCTGCCAGCCTTTGTCTTTAATTTCTGGTTCTAGCTGACACTTTCATTAATGGTCTAGTGCAAGCTTTCTGTCGACTAGAAGACTACTGTGTAAAAGTGGTTTTGCTGTCCTATCAATAATGGTCATAATTTCCCCAATACTCTCATCAGCAGTGAATTGAGTCTTGCAGCAAAGAAATGGAAACCCCAGTGCAGTGGTTGAAAGTGATTTGTCTTGTAGACGGCATCTTCTTTCAGTAAAATCAGGTCAGTGTGGCGCTGCTGGGCCAGATGTAGGCCTGAGACAAATGAGTTGGAGGAAATTGATCATTTGAATCCTTGTGTTGTTTTTAGCTATAGTGACTTTTTCATATCTCCCTCTCTTTATTTCCATCTTTAATAAGCTTTAACTGGTGTGCTCATCGGGCAAATTAAATGTCTCCTCTGTTTGAGGCGGGCCTTAGATGAGGAAAGAGTGCTCTGCCCACCTGCAGGCTTGGCCTTCCGGTCACAGACTTGGGGTGTGTGGTCCATCCAGCAGTGGTGTTTATGCCTGTACCCTTTCCCCTGCGCACCCTGGCCAGCTCCGGCTGGGGTTTGTTTATCACACAGACTGGCCCCTTGACCAGCCGGCTCCTCACTGCTATTGAAAGTTAATGGGGGCACAATTGCATTCCCAAACATTTGAACCTGAAGTGGCCAGGGCCGAACTCAGTTGATCTCTGGTGATCGGTTCAATTTAGTTACGATTTTTTGCCATTAGACTAGGGCTGAATGATGGTGATTTGGTTGAGGCCAAATGTCTGAAGAAAATTGGCTCTCTGATAAGAGTGCTGTTATCAGAGGGGGCTACCTTCTCATTTACATTTAGATGAGTATTGATTATTTATTTACTCAGAGAAGTGAGATTCGTTTCCAATCTTATCTCTCTCGTCTCTGCTTGTCAGCAGAAAGAGAGCTAGAGCTCCTGACATCAGGCCAAGATAACAACACTTTGTAGCAAAGATAAAAGTTGGAATGGGCCTTTTTCTAGTCTTGACTGAAAGGATAAGTTTTAAAAATTAGAACTGATGGGTCGTGCTTTCAAAACCTTTCCTGAAGGTTCTGCAGTTTAACTAGGCAGGAGAATTGGATGATTGGAACAGCTCTGGCCTTTCTTCTTTTGTAATAGGAATTGTGTTTAATTTGATTATATTGGGCTGTTTCACCAAGAACAAATTGTGTATTGGCTCAGAAGGGGCTAAAGTGTGACCTCATTGCCTTGTCAGCTTGTTCGTATTTCATCATCTAAATTCCACATTTTCCAGTCTGAGCTACAGTGGTCATCACTTGAATGGAGTCCTGTGCTTACATTAAGTCAAAGGAAGGATGAGAGCTGCCCCCCAGAGGAAGAGCTTTGGGATGGCTGGTGCTGTGTCTGCACTCCAATGTAGATCCTACTGGCTTGTTAGCGACAGCTTTAGCTGTGCAAGCCTCTCGGGATTGAGCTGAGCAGATAGTTTTGCATGGTGGCCTTTCTCCACCGGTCTCTTCTAGCCCATGTATAGTGTTACCAGGGGAATCTCTCCAAATAGATGGCTGAGTCACCCTACACTGCCCTGGTAGTGTCTGTTGCTGTAAGAGAGCCTCAGATCTGGACCAGTGGTCTGCCCAGTTCTACATGTGTCCCCAGGCTGTTATGGCTTCTTCCACATTGGATTTCCTAGGGTCTGCACACTTTCAGGACTCCAAAGAAATTTGCTTCTTCAACCTTACCCCACGCTTCTTAATCCTCCCTGGAGGCCCAGATCAGATGTTCTCCCCACAGGGAAGAGCAATGACCTGGGTTGACCCCACTTCTGATCCCACAGCACCTTGTCACTCACTGCCTTTGATAAGAGCAGCCGTTGTTCTGGAATTCAGCTGCTGAAGTGTCAGTGCCTGCCCAACCTCCCTGTGGGGTGGGATGGACTATTGATTACTCATCTTGACTCCAAGCTTGCCACATCATTGATGCTCAGAGAACGTTAGGTGGCCATGGATGGTCTTTGCACATAGCCTTTGATTTCTGTGCTGTCGTGGCTTATTGTGTGAATTCTGGCATTTATTCATTTTCAAACCATATGTAGGAACCGAGAGGCCAGGAAACTAGGAGTCCTGGCTACTGAGCAAGTCTCTAATCTTAAATGCTGTCATGTCAAAGCAAGGTTTTTAAAAAGAACTACATACCCTATCCCCCCCACACACACAGACTTGGTCTGCCACGAGAGACATCTGCATTGTCCACCTGTGATGTGTTAGTATGTCGGGCCCCATGGCTAGGGATCTGCTAGGGACCACATTTCTGGTTCAGCATTAGTAACAATAGCTCTATTGCCCGAGCATATTGCCTCACTTCATCCTCACAGCAGACTTCTGAGGAAAGTTCTGGTGGACCCATTTTACAGATGATTAAGTAGTGTACCAGAATGTACAGCTGACAGTACGTCTTGTTTTGAAGTGCAAATACCTCCCTTCTAGTCCTCCCTCAAGGTCCAGCCTTGCCTCTTAGCTAATTCTTAGCTTTTTCTGACTACAAGAAACTCTTTAAGGTGGTGACTGGGACATAGTTGACCCGAAGCACAAGCCCTGGCCGGTCCTTTCCCTCCCTTTGACAAGTCTACTGTGTGAAAAGAGAAGAATACAGGCCAGATGACAAGGTGTCCTAAGTCACAGCAGTCATAGTCCACCCTTGGTGCTACGTTTTCTAATGGACAAAGGGAAAAGAGACAAGGTAGATGTTGGTGACAGGTTTTTGCAAAGTTTGTGACAATACAAAAGCAACCAGGTGTTTTGAGAAAGTCTCACCTTCCATAACACCAAGGTCTTCAGAAAAAAAGACACAAACCAATAGGCCACAGGACAGCTTCCCCGTCTTCAGACTGGAATCGGAGCTTGCTTCCATTGGGTGTCCTCTCCAGCCGAGCCTCAGCTGTCATGGAACCATGTGCTAAAATTTACCATTCATGTTTCAGTGAAGAGCCAGAGAATTCAAGGAAGCCACACTGAACATGTATCCCCAGCTGACAGATTGCACAGATTTTCTTTGAAACTTATATGCTAGGATGTTTGCCTTGGGTTCCTAAAACCCCGCCTGTACCCTGTATTGGAATTTTCTCTATGTGCCAGAGACGTATTTTGTTCCCAGACCATTCTGTGCTGTAGCACTGCAAACAATAAATACGTCACAGGGATGCCCAGCCAGGTTCTTGTCACTGCAAAGTGACTGCTTCCCAGAACCTTCTCTGTGCTCCCTTTGCTATGCACCAGAGGGCAGGTAGCTTCAAGCAAAACTGTGACATTTTAAAACCTTTTTTGCAAAGGTCGGACACTGCTTTGAGAGCTGTGTACTGTTGGGTGTGAAATCCTCTTCTGTTTCGTGAAATCATGTCCTTGGCAACAGCGCATTCGTCGAAGCTGACCTCGCTCGCAGCTTGTCGTTTTTGAATGGCTTTCTAGTTGTTTTCCTCCCATGCCAGCTCTCTTGAAGTCAGTCACACAGTTGATGGAGATGTCATCTGGCAGAGGGGGTGCTGGTCATGCTAATCTGGATTATTATTTACTAAGAGTTCGGTGTGTCATCGTGGCATAGAGAGCATGACCTCAGCAGCACAGGTCCTAGTCCCACTGCTCCCCAAGGGCCATGGAACAGATTCTCAGCTCTTAGTCCCAGCTGATCTCTTAAATGGGGTTTGCTCTTTACTTCTCAAGGTATCCGTAGGAAAGGCCGCTGAGTCCTTGGGGCAAAGTAGTCCTTGGAGTGAAGGTGGGTGATCAGTTACTACCCTTCACTCCGACTGTCATAGAACACCATGGCCAGAAACAGATTAAAGAAGGAAGTGCATTTTGGCTCGTGGTTCCTAAGGGCGAGTGTTAATAGTGTCAGGAAAGGCATGGCAGCAGGAGCAGGAAGCTAAGAGATCACATCTCAGTGGCACATAGGAAACAGAGAAGGAACTGGAAATGGGATAAAGCTATAAATTCTCAAAGCCCATCCGTAGCAATGTACTTCCCACAGGAAGGCTCCACACCCTGAAAGTTATGTAGCTTTCCCAAGCAGAGCCACTAACTGGGTACAACGTGTTCACATACATGAACCAATGGGGAGCATGTCTTATTCAAACCCCACAGTCAGCCTGCCAGACAACATACAACCCTTGGCCCAGGGACTCCTCAGACAGCCCTCTGAGGTTGGTGCCATTGTCCCCGTATAACAAATGGAGAAACAGAGAGTTGGCAATGTCATAAACTAAATGGCTCAGCCAGAATGTGGACCAAGGTAATTGGGCCCAGCCTAGGCTGTCTTGCCTCTCACTTGGGTCAAGCATGTTCTCTTTATATGCAAGCTATTGGCATGTGACTTTTTCTGGGATTGTGTCTGAAAGTCTTCCTCTGCAAGATCTCTTATCCAATTTCCTAGTAGTTTGGGTCTTGAGTCACATCTTCAGCAAAAGAACCTTACCTTCCCCAAAGCCAAGACCCATTAGCTCTCACCATGTTCAGAGATGGTTTGCTGCTTGTTCCTTCCTAGGGAACAGTAAGGGCACACAGAGCAATAGCAACCCAGAGTGGACTTCACCTCCAGACAAACTGAGATCGTCAGGAGAGTTCTTAAGAGAGGTGGTGTGGGCAAGGTGGCCCTTCACCTGATGGCAGAAACAGGTCCAGCATGAAAAATCCAAAACCCCAAAAAGATCTTGGGCCTTATCCCCTCTTTGTACTTCTTGCCTTGGAATCTTGCAGGTTCATCCTGAGGTCCCTTCTGTGAAGTGGGCCGCTGAGTCTACCTTGCAGGAGCCAGTGGGAGCAGAGTGTGAGTGCTTGGCACACGTTAGGCTGGTGGTGGAGACAAGAGAGTCCTCGAAGGCACGCGCTACTTTAATAGACCGGGACAGATGGCCCATCAGAGTGCAGCCCGTCAGAGTGCAGCCTATCAGAGTGCAGGGAGTTGGTTGGTTTCAGAGTAAAGGCCCTTAGCTCCCCTGACTTCCCTGATCTCTGCTTCCCAGGAAATTTCCGAGACTGGGAATTTAAACAAACAAACAAAAGGAGCAAAGGAAAGCAACCTGAAGTTTCCTCTGTGGCAGCCAGGCCTTGGTTCCCAGTGGCCACAAAAGGAGAGAGAGACAGGCATTCAGGCCATCTTCCAGCTTGAGAAGCCCAGCACCCAGGGAACCCTCAGAGTGCCCATGCCAGGGCACAAGGTGACTTAGAATGAAACTTCATAAACAGATCTGATTCAATTAAATTATTATATGTGAAAAGCTCTTCCAAGTGTCATACTTTGTGATGTTAAAAAAACACATAGTAAGACATTGGAAACATTTTAGGTATATGCAACATTTTAAATTATAAATATTGCCTTTATTATATGGAAATTTGAAAAATACAGGAAAACACAAAGGAAAAGGAAAAGCATGCATAATCCCATTATTGTAATGTAACTACAGTTCACGTATGTGTGTGTATGTATGTATGCATGTATGCATGTATGTATATACATTTTTACAACTGTAGTTATCCAATAAAAATTGTGCCTCATGTTTTTAAAACTAGTATGCTATAAACATGTTTTATATTATTAAATGTCTTAGGATTACTTTTAATGTCTCAATAGTATTCCACCGTGTTTTATTTAGTAAGCTCTCTGATATCAAATCTAAGTTCTTCCCAAATTTTGAGTGCATCATAAAGCTATCAGATGTCAGTATCTTGGGCTGGGGGATTTCTTCCAGGACCTCCAGGGGCACCAGAATCTACAAGTGCTGTAGTGTTTGCATAGCACGCTCTCCCACAGACCCTGTTCTCTAGAGTACGTGTAGTGCTGGCACAGTGCAGACACTGTGTGGGGATGGTTACTGCACAGAAAATGAGGAATGATGAGAAATAGACATTATACTATAGACACAACTCTCCCCAAGTGTTTTCAGTCTGTATTGGTTGAATGCACACAGCATAGATACAGAGGGCTAATGTTATAGTTAAACTTTTTTACTTAGGCCCGACTCTAAATTTATATGCATGCCCCTGACATGTCGTGCCTCTGGAGGTGCTAGGAATAGAGGCTTAGGTTCTTCCGGGTCCCCTGCACCATGGTGCTGCTATCCTCAGCTCTCTCTCACACCTCCTTCTACCTGACCAAACACACCTTTCAGAGTCAGGTGATGAGAGTTTCTTGTGCCTCTCACCTTTTCAATAACCATGAGGTACAGTCTGAATCTGACCTTTTGACCCCGTAAGTGTTATTTGAGAACATCATTGCTATTTAGGTTGACAAAGAAATAATGAATAATTCTATGAAGTGTTCTGCCGCAACACTTAGGTACATGGGGTGGGTACGAGAATTCCTGGACACTAGAATACTGAAACCATGTCTCTATTGCTTCCCCAATATCTCAGTAAAAGCACCAACAACTAACTGACGGCTGCCACCTTTCCGTCACCAAACTCAGAGCATGGGATTTACTCTGTAACTTGGATGGTTTTTTATTTCTTTGACTTCTTGAACTATCGTGAAGTTCTGCACAGACCTGATTGCATTTGATTAGTGTGCCGTGGTGATCACGTGTCAGTACCTTGGCAGCAGAGCCCTCCTGAGAGCTGGTGGCTCCTAAGCTGATAGGGTGGGGGCTGCTTGTTTGTTTGTTTATTTGTTTGTTTGTTTGTTTGTTTGTTTGTTTGAGACAGGGTCTCACTATGTAGCCCAGGTCATCTTGGTCTCACTATGCACATTAGGAAACAGGTCCAGAGAGGAAGGTAACCTGTTTCATATCAAAAATGACACACCAGAAGAAGGTATCAGATCCCATTACAGATGGTCGTGAGCCACCATGTAGTTGCTGGGAATTGAACTCAGGTCCTCTGGAAGAGCAGTCAGTGCTCTTAACCACTGAGCCCTGACACAAATATCTTACCTGGTATGGGAAGAGCCAGTTTCTACCATCTTGGATAGCTATACCCTTGGGACAGACATTACTGTTTTCCTTTGGCTTTCCGCAGTGTGTGGTAATTTCTGAGTGTTATATTCACCATTTCAGACATCCCCCCCTCCTCCTGCCCCTTTGATCTTCCAGGCCCTCAGTACCGCCTGGAGAAGCAGAGCGAGCCTAACATCGGTGTGGACCTGGAGAGCACGCTGGAGAGCCAGAATGCCTGGGAGTTCTGCCTGGTTCGCGAGAACAGTACGTTGGCTGCCTGCCTCGCTCGCTCGCTCGCTCGCTCTGTGCCACTTTGTCTGTTGCAGACATGCTTAGGAGTGATGTGTGTGAGAGCATTTGCTGGTCTAGCTTCCCTACACAGATGAAAGTGACTGTTTGCCAGGGCAGACCACAGCCTTTGTGCTACAAGTGTGTCCCAAAGCAGAACGATAGATTCTGTGCTATTTTATACTCTGCATCCTGTTTAGCACTGTGTGATTAATATTTTGCTCTCGAACTACATCTTCCTAATTTTGGAACAACTCTGGAAACAGCTTAGAAACAAGAGGCCCTTTTTCAGGCAAAGGCTCTTCTGTGTATACAGCAGCAGGTCTGGTCAGTGTCAACTGCTTAGCATCTTGCTTTAGAGAAATTTAACCACTTGACTATTCTCGGCAGAAGGCGTCACCGTGACTGCAAGCGCCACTGTGAGAACTGAATGCCTTCTTGTCTCCAGCGTCTCTGAGTTGTGAGGTTCTCTACTAGGTGCTGAACAAGAGGAGATAAACTGCCCCCCAACCCCCCAGTCATGGTCCAGAGCTGCTCCTTCTGCCTGAAGTGCTCCTCCCTCTTTTTCACTAGCTCAGTCTCAGTTTAAACACCACATAGGTAGCTCTGCCATCCAAACCTCGTTCCTTCCTCACCCAGGCACCAGAATGCTACCACAGAGCATTCCAGTTTTTCTTGGTGGCATTATTTCTGTAATTTATTTTGCTCAGTAACTGGCTAATGTCTGCCTCCCCCATTGAACTATAGGGCTGCGGAGCATGCCTGACCATACTGTTTCCTCATTAACTCAGCAGCAGTCTGCTAAAGACTGCACCCTCTAGGGGCTCAAGGAAAACAGACTGGGTAAGTAACTGAATAAAAGACCTTTAGTCCTGCACTGCCTCTTAACTCAGACCAGAGCCCTTGGCTGCCTCTTCTGAACAACATACACACTTTCACCAAGAAGGGGAAGTGCATTTTTGTCATTCAAAACAAATTCTTAAAGATCAGGCTGATGGCCTTACCACCTGCAGCTGGTTGTAAGAATCCTATGCAAAACAGTATAAATTTAAAAATAATGGTGCCTAACTAAGTAGCCTAAAAACACTTTGGCAAGCAGTAAATATTTATAAATGCATGCTCCTATCAAGAGTCTAATTCTAATATACAAGTATTTTTATGCAAAATCTGATGTCTCCCCTTATCAAATAAAGCAGGTATCTCAGAAATATTTCTCCTGGACTAGGCATGGTACTGTGCACCTGTTACTAGCAGGTGAGAGGCTGAGGTAGGAGAGTCAGAAGTTCAAGATCATCACCAGCTACATGAGTCTAAGGCCAGCCTAAAGCCTCATCAGTGGGGAGAATCTGAGGGTGTTGTTGCCTTAGACGATGGTGACAGCAGCGGAATCTAGAGTATATGGTAGGTGGATATATCAAGAGGACTAAGAATGTTCTACACAAAATTTCCACTTTGGAGAATCTACCTTGAAAAAAGACCTAAAAAGCAGCGAAGATTTGTCTACACTGCTGTCTCTCGCAGTGTTATTTCTGCCTATCCCCGCGTGGAGATTTATGCAGTTTCTTGATATACTGACTGACCACAGTAACATCAGCCTGGGAATCAAGAAAAGGGAAAGAAAAAGCTGTGTGCATTTGGAAACTGAGACATAAGCTTCTGAGCCTGTGACTGAAAAAGCAATAGTAGTAGAAATTAGAAAATATTTTGATGAAATAATGACAATGCTGTATGTTAAAAATTATGGATGTTTTAGCCCTCAGATTGATGTGTTACAAAAGAAAAGTCATGAACTGAGCATTCAGCTTTAAAAAAATAGAAAAACAGAAACAAACAAAAAAGCTGAAGAGACTAAAAGGAGACAGCAAAGATCAGAAGGTGTTGAGCTAAAAGACTACAAAAGAACTCATAAAGTCAGGAAACCTCTTTCTAAATGGACTGAAGTTAAGGCAGAAAAATATCAGAGAAACATCGGTAGTAACCAGCATGAAAAGGAGACACACAACAGATCCTTCAGCCCTTAAACATATAGCAAGGGCTGTGCATATGTGTTTGTATGTGTAAATTCCCTTGCCAGTAGAGGGGCATGGGAAGCCAGTGCTTCACCCTACTGTCTTCTGCAGTCACTCTCCCTCACCTTTTGAAGCAAGGTCTCACTGAACCTGAACTTAGGGGTTTGACTGCCTGGCCCGCAAGGCCCAGGAACACACACACCCCACCTTCCACGCCACCCCCGCCCCCACCCCACTGCCACCTCCCATCTTTCAACCTTATGCTTACACAGCTGGCACTTTGCCCACTACAGCCATTCCCAGCCTATACAGGATTAATTGAAAAATTCCACTATGAAAAATTTGAAAATGTAGATGAAAAGAATGAGTTCCTGGAAAAGGTGGACATAATTAGCACAAAAAGAGAAGTAGATGTTCTGATGGACTTTGAAGCTTAATTAGTGATTGAAAAACCTTACACAGAGAGAGCTCAAGCAAGTGATGATGGGACACTTGAGAATAAACAAGCCCACCCACACCTGCCACTCCAGAGAGATTGCCCTGATGCTCATGGAAGAAATGAGACAAGCAAAACCTTGGTAATGACCACCACACAAGACAGAAACCTTTAGACCAGTTTTAGAATAAGAGATCCAAAAATTCCAAACAAATCGTTAACACACAAATCAACATACCAACATTTTATTAGAAGAATCACACTCCACCGTCAGGTTGGGTTTACTCCAGGGTGCAGAATTAGTTTAATACTAACCCACCTAGACCATGTCATTTGCTGCATAATGGTGGGAGAAAAGTAGATACACAATTTTATCTATCTGTATCCATCCATCCATCCATCCATCCATCCATCCATCTATGGTTTAAAAACAAAACCCCAGTCATCCCATTTTTACCAGTGAAGACCCAGGAGCCAGATGCTCATGTGACAGCCTGCTAGCTCAGAGAGGCAGAGAAAGTACCAGCTGACCTCCCTACTCCACCAGTGTTCCAGAAAGAAGAAGCCCTTTTTCTCCACTCTGTCTTCAATACCCTTCAATGCAGACATCTTACTTTGTGTTTGCTTAGAGTTCACTCCCTGTCAGCTGGGTTGCTTGCTTCCCCTCTTTGACCTATCATGACTTTATTTAACTCCTGGATTAAAGGTGTGTGCTAGGAGGGAGCCCTGCCACAGCAAGGTTATTTCAGTAAATAACACAGTCTTGGGGTTCACAGTGTGAGCAAATATCCTGCAACTATTTGTGTCTGTCTGTCTGTCTATCTACCTTTCTACTGATCTATCTATCTATCTATCTATCTATCTATCTATCTATCTATCTATCTATCTATCTATCATTTCTACCATTAAAAGTTGGGTTTAGGGACTGGAGAGATGCCTTACTAGATGAGAGTACTTGTTCTTGCAGAGGACCTGCAACCTCACGGCAGCCTGTAACTCCAGCCTCTAACCAGTGAGTGCACCTGAACACACATGTGTTTGTACACAATATACACACACACAAAGTAAGTTGTGCTTAGCAAGTTTGGCATGACATCAAAGGGAAGAGATGTCAGGGTCACTGTGGCACATGCAGATCTGTTCATACGTGTTCCGAAGTGTAAGAATTAAGCTTCACTTCTCCCATTCTCTTTTCCCAGAGATAACAGTGCCTTTCCAGGGATGGTCTGTGCACGTGCATATGCAAATGAGTAGCCATGTGCACATCCAAGTACACACATTCATAGTTGTATTCCTCTTTGCAAATAGAAGCGCACAGCTGACTTCTGCATTGCTGTGGTATCGTCTTAGTCACAGCTGCAGCTTCCCCTGCACTGATTGACACTCTCTGCCTGTGAGTTCATGTGTCTCTTAACTGTCGCTGTTACTTGGAAGCTTATTATGACTCAGACTGCTTTTGTTTCTAAGATGAGGCCCAGGTTTCTTGTATTGATAAGGGGAAAGTGCGAGGATTGGTGAGTAACGCTCAGCAGCTCTGCCCTAGCTCTTATCCCACAGCTAAGCAGAAACACTGGCCTCAGCTGTACAGCTTTCTCCTCCCGAAGGCTTTTCATGGCTTCCAGTTCTGGAGTTCTGAGTCAGAGCTACTAGGAGTGAGAAAAAAACCCATGTGTGTTTGAAAACGATAAAGGCTGAAAGCAGTCAGAGTTGGATGGACTATTTTGACTTAGTTGTATAAAATAGAAGCAAGGTATGAAAATAGTTAATATTTGTCATAGAAAAACGTTTTTAAAACTAACTAGCAATCCCAACTAAGAACCATATTTTTTTGTTCTTCTCTACTAGTCATCTGTTGTGAACTTAGATCAACACAACAATGTTTCAGAAATGGGGTTGGGTTGGGTTGGGTTGGGTTGGTTTTCACTGTTTTGGTATGCTTGTTCAGGCTGGGCACACCACCCTCAGAACCGTGCTCAAAGGGAGCCAAGTGGATTCCTGCTTTACAGCAGACTTGGAGGAGTGCTGTCCACTCCATGGCTTCCTGTGCATGCCAGTCACTACTCTGTGCACCAGTATCTGATTGGAACTGTGGACACTCTAGCTGCCTCCGTGTTGCTCTCAGCAGGAGTCATTGTGTTCTCATCTAAGGCTCCTAGGAGAGTGCCTGGTACATAGCATCAGGGGGTGTTGGCTTTAAGAGATCATGGTAGTGCAGCCATGGTGTAAAGCAGTGGCTGTAAAGTCGTAGGGCACAGGTATGTCAGTCTGGAAGCACAGAGCTATCAGAGCCTTTGCCAAGGTGGAGAGAGGAGGGAGGACCAAGAGAAATTAGAAGCAGGGTGCTTTCTGCTGCACCAGAATGAGGTTCGGTTTATAAGTAATGTCACTGGATTGAAAAGGCCATAACATAAATAGCAGCCGTTCAGTTTTTCTTCAGAGGAGTGGCTATGACATTTTTAGGCAGTCACACCCCATAGTTATGGAAGTCAGTTATGGAAGCCTACTGTTACAGATTCTTGCCCTGAGCATTCTCCAAGCTCTCCTGCAGACATCCTCGCTGTGAGGAGACTTTCCCCAAGTTAGGCAGCTAGAAACCATGTGGCACCAAAACCTGAAGTCGGCGCTCTTCCAGCGTCCACGCTAGATAACCTAAATCTCTGATCCTGAGAATGGTTGTGGAAGAGAGGAACTTGCGAATGAACTGATGCGACAGGTTTCTGCCTTGGGACTTAGAGCTCCCATTTGTGCTTGGAACCCGGCCTAGATAAGACTGAGATGAGCCAGAGTCCTTGAGCTTTCCAGTTTGGATCCTTGTCTCATAATCTACCACGTCCTTCAGCCAACTGTCTGCTGACGCTGGCAGCGAACCAGGAGGAAGCAGTGAGTGCACTCCACGGAGGTGAGAGCAGAAGACGCCCATTCTTGTTCAAGCTTCTGTATAAATCCTGGCACCAAACTGAACCCCAGTTTTCTCTTCTGCCACATGTGCTGGGTGACCTTTCACGCTGATCAGATGTAATTCTCATCCATGGCCTTAAAAGGAAGGAACAGTTTCATCGCTAGCTTTGAGATAGGAACTCTGAAATTCCTCCTCATTGGGGCCAAAATATGCCCAAGATTTACGTGGTTTTCGGGACTTCTAGAAACTGCTAAGCCCTGTGTCGTTATCACTCCCTAGGCTGCTATCATAACAGTTGAGCACTGCTTTATGGGTTGTCAGTAGAGCCAGGTTGACCCTAGGTGAAGCACGCACGGCCTCAGACATGAGCGGCGCCTCTCCTAGACTCAGTTTCCTATGAAGTATTCTGTGAGGATGGAGTGAGGCAGGGTCACACTTGTAACATTTTAGACAAGTGTGCTCACGGAGGGAGAAACTGAGGCTCTGAGAGACGGACTGGTTTGCTAGTGTTTCATGAATATTAATGAGGAACCTGGTAAACCCACTGTGTCTTCCTCCATTGACTCTTCTGAAATACTGAACCTCATTCCTCCACTTCTTAGCAGACGGTGCTGTGGAGAGAGACCCCAGTGGTATCAGTTCAACAGCCTACGGCAGGGATGTCGCGTCACTCAGAGCTTTCTGTCATTCCAGTAGCTTTCTGAGCTCCCTCCATTCAGGGTCACACGATGGATGGATAGTCCCCAGGTAGACTGTGGTGGACCAGATGATCTGCAGGACCAGCAGGGCCTCATTTAGTTGCCCCTGAAAACCTGGGAAAGCGACTTTTCTAAGCCATGGGACCCCTGGCTGCCACCTCCTGGACTCAGAGCCCCTCTTCCTCCTCCTCTGACTAGACTTAGTAGATTTGTCTGCTGCAGGCTTGTCTGCACCCCATCACCCTGAGCAGTGACCCTGAATACCGTCTCTCATCCCCCTGAGGGAGTGTGCACCCTCACTCATGCCCAGGAAAGGTGTCTTTACTAGAGCAGGTTTCTCCAGGGATAGATTTCACTCGCCTTCCTATCACCAGTGTGTTAGGAGGAAGAAAACTGAAGGGAAGCTGTTGACATCTTTGATGTGTTTCCAGACCCTTTGTGCTGCTTATTCGCAGCAGGCCCCTTCCTCCTCCCCTTGCTCTCTGCCTGGCCTGGAGACTCCTGGTGGTTTCTCTCTGCTCATGGAGGCTTCGCTTTCTTCTGTTACACATTACTAATCTCTCCAGTTTCTGTCATGTTAGTTGAAGGAAGGGCTTTAAAGCTCTTTCATTAGACCACAGCAGTACTCGTCAAATACAAAGGAAAATGTGATCATGCAAATAGGCTCTGTTTACAAGGAGCAGTGACTTGTGGCACCCGTGGTCCATATTTCAGGGTGACTTATTGCTGAAAGGCAGTTGCTTGTCTGGCTTGGGGGTAGGTGTTCTCTGTAAGGAATTTTCTACTTGGCGTTGCATAACAGTTCCTTGCACACGAACAGAATTTAAATGAAATGGAAGTGTTACTGCACAGTTCCTGTCCACCTCTTGCTGTCTGTTAGCAGGGGCCAGTTGGTCCTGTGTTGTGTGTAGGAGAAAAGGTAAGGTGTCTGGCATCGCTTCGTCATGTGGGCAAATCTGTGAACCTTGTTTCTCCATGTCACGGTGATCCCACCATGCAGTGTTGTTCTGAGTGTCAACTGTGGAAGCAAATGACACAATGCCTTAGAAGCTCATAATGAACCACGGTGTACCCCTGTGAGGGTGGCCATTACCAAACCCATGTCTCAGAGCCCTCCTAGTACCCTCTTAGCGCCTCCACAGTTCCCTTGGCAAAGGAGGAGTGGACCCCCTGGGGCTAAAAGCTGTGCTGACCTTGATAGGAAGCAAACCTGTGCCCTGTCCACAGGAGCTTTTTAAGTAATGAAAGCTCTCATTGTGCTACATGGGCTAAGAACTTCCACATGAATTGACTTTTTCTCTCTCCCCCTTTCTCAAACCCCCCCCTTCATTTTATCATTAGGTAGTAATTAGTATTCAAGGGAAATTGGTCTTAATATATTAAAATTGGTTAAGTGCATTTAGACCTGTACCACAGCCAATGTCTTATTGGAAAATGTAATTGGGGACTCTGTGTATGTAATTAATTGAATTACAATTAAGAACTTTCATTAAGCGATACACTGGTACATTAGAGCAGTAAGGAAACATGTTTGACGAGCCACAAACCCTGTCTGGGCTCTAAGTGAGGGCACAGAGCCTCACTCTCTTCCAGTCGGCTCCTGGCCCCAGAATGTGCCCCGCTGCCCCCAGTAATGGTTTTGGTAATACATCAGGTGACATTCCTGCAGTGGCTAGATGAGAGGTGGGTTTCCTCCAGTGGTGTGTTCTACTTCTTGATTTCCAGAATCAGGGAGAGAGCCACCTCGGTGTTGGTCAGATTTTCCTAGTCCATAGGTATTCTGCTGTGTAAACTGTCCAGTGTTCGCATCCAAGAAAACCCCACTACTATCCTCGTGTCCTGAGCAGAAGCAAAGACATCTTGAAGGAAGGAGGGATGGGAATTTTGCAGCCTAAGTTGCAAGCAAACCCATCATGAGCCCTGTGTCCCACCCTGAAAATGGTCACGCTCCAGCTCTCGAGGGCAGCTGTGTTCACATTGAATGTGTATTTGTTCATTTGTCCTTTACAGGCCAACATCATGTCTTAGTCAGGGTTTCTATTGCTGCAGTGAGACACCGTGACTAAGAGGCAAGCTGGGGAGAGAAGAGTT
This sequence comes from Rattus norvegicus, assembly GCF_021556685.1. Taxonomy (NCBI): domain Eukaryota; kingdom Metazoa; phylum Chordata; class Mammalia; order Rodentia; family Muridae; genus Rattus; species Rattus norvegicus. The sequence continues at coordinate 16,766,462 of NC_141536.1, forward strand.
TATTCAGCTTATTACACATTCACATTGCTGTTCATCACCAAAGGAAGTCAGGGCAGGAACTCACACAGGGCAGGAGCCTGAAACTAATGCAGGGGCCATGGAGGGATGCTGCTTACTGGCTCGCTCAGAGATGGCATCACTCACAGCGGGCTGGGCCCTCCCTCCTTTGTCACTGAGAAAATGCCTTACAGCTGGATCTCAGGGAGGCCTTACCTCAACTGAGGCTCCTTTCTCTCTGATAACCCCAGCTTGTGTCAGGTTGACACAGAAAAGCAGCCAGTACACATTGGATCTCGGTTATGATCAGTGACAGCTTTAGGGTTGAAGAGTGGGTAGCAAAAACCTAGTTGTGATATAGGGTTGAAGAGTGGGTAGCAAAAACCTAGTTGTGATATACTGGAGAGACGCGGGAGGGTGAAAGTCAGAGAAAAGAGATTTCCCCAGTGTGGCCGCAACAGCAGGGGGAAAAATGAAGGACTCAGCCATGCCCAAGTCTGCTTTCAGGTGCTGAGAGAGGCTTGGGTTTAAGTGGAGGGCACGAGGAATGCCGTCTACTCCAGCTGTGGTTCTGCCCATCACTGGCCCATCGTGGCTCAGCTGTGCTCCCTCCAGCGAGGTGCTCAGATAAACAGTTATGCTGTTTATCGGTTACCCCCTTAGTTTGAAGCCTCCCCTCTAACGAATGGGAGAGGGCTCTGTCCTGCCTGGTTTTGCTCTTGTGACTCAACAGAACTCAAGGAAGTCAGTCATTCGCCTCTGTCAGAGGTCCATACAAAATGAAGACAGACTGGCCTGTGCTTTTGCTACTCGGTGGGCTCAAGTGAAGAGTCAGGGTGTTTACTTAGCAAAGGCAGCTTTTCAGTGGCTTTCTAGAGGAGCAGGCTTCTTTGAGGAAAGTGAAAAATGAGTCAAACAATACTAAGAGAATGTTGTAAGCTACTGCCCATCTGAGGCCTCAAGACAGGAGAGTGTGCTTAGCACTGGGAAGACCACCCTGGCCTAAGCATGAGGGAGGGTGAGCTGAGGGCTAGGCGGCCCCTTCTGTCATCTGTCCTCATCAGAAATTCTGCAAGCCTGAAGCTGCTTCTTTCTGACCACCTCATAAAGCAATATTACCTTGATTTATTGAGGGAGAGCTGTCATCTCAACGTAGGAAGTCCTCCAGCACACTGCCTCTGGCTCCAGGAGTTCAGTCAATTAAACACTGACAGCAAGGATCCCTACTCAGATTGTAGCACATCCTGTATCCTACTGTGTGATCCTGGTGGCTTTAAAGAGAGTACTGTAGAGGGTCTATGTGTGTCTAGTATATCACCTATTGATCGTTTCTAGAGACCAGCGAAAATGACTAGCAGCTGAAGGGAAGTGTTTAATAGAGGGGAAGCTTTGTGCTTATGGGACTTTGGGGACTAAACGGCTTCTGGAAAAAAAGTGATGGATGCAGAGCACTAAGGAAGAGTTTTCTCCACGACTCACTCAGGCGTCCAGCATTGAGTCTGCCTGGAAGAGAGACATTGAAATTTAAGCCTTGCTCCTGTTTCCTTTGTTCCAGCGGGGCAGGCATGTTCATAGTCCATTTCCTCAATGCAGTTATGGCCTGTAGAGTTGTCCAGCTCTAGCCCGTTGAAGAAATGAATGCCTTTACCCAAAGGAAGCCATGAATGAGTACACAGGCCGTTCAGTTCCCAGCTCAGCCTCACAGATGCAGGACCATAGACCCTGAAGACATATTGAGCATTACTTTTCTCACCTGTTGGAGGAGGATATCATCTGACCTAAAAAGACTGGGAAATGAAAGGAGATGACATGTCCATAGTGCTGAACATATGGTATGTACTATATAGTATGTATGTGTCCACTGAATAACTGCAGGGCTGAATCCCTGTCCTCCATGCACCCCTCTGTGGAAGGGATTCTGATCACACGCAGAACTTCTCAGATCAAAGCTTATGTTTGCATGGGCCCACTGGCGTACAGTATACCACACAGTGTGGATATGGCCTGCCTGTAGGAGTAACTCTGCACAAGGAGACTACAGATGTTTATGTGAAAGAGACACAATGAGAGCTTTCCCCTGACCACTACAACTTTTTAAGAGAGAAGCCAAGGAAGGCTCTATTGTACTAGACTTTGAAGAAGAAAGGGCGTCCTGGCTACGTGGGACAACCCGAGCAGAGTCCACCTTGGCACAGGAATAGTTGGAGAGTGGAAGGGATTGCAAGACTTTGGGGTACAGTCGAGGGAACCAAGGTTTGTTTTCCTTTCCCAGCCAGTTCCTTACACAGCCATGCTTTTCTGTGTGCCTACCTTTAGACTCCTCTCCTGTACTCCCCCGTCCCTCTCCCTCCCTTCTCCAGCCAAAGGCAAGCCCTTACTCTTCTGAATACTCACTCACTCTGCATAGTTCATTGTTCAGAATTCCTACCCTGTCTTATCATCTGAGAACCCTGCCAGCTCATCCCCTGCGTGGCCCAGCATCTGTCTTGTGCTATTTATTCTGGGTTGGAAGAAACAGGTCAACAGGTACAAACATAAGAAATTGAAAGGCAAGGATATGGGAGAGAATGCTTACCCTCTGGTTAGGTTCTAGGCTTCTTACAGGAGACTGAAGTCGTGTTAACTTGCAGTAGCCTAGGCCTTTTAGACTTGGTCTGAGACCCACTGATCCAAAGGATGAACTTGAAAGTCCTGTGTAACTTGCTCTATAGACACAGAAACCTGCCAATAGCAAGCATCTGAGTCCATCTGAGCATTGACTTAATGAGTACTTGTTTGAGAAAAAAAAAAAAAGCCATATGCCTCTAAATGATTCCCTTGGTGTCTATAAAATCACCTGTATGAAAGCCTTTCTGAAATGGGGAAGTGTAGTTAGCCTTAGTTCTCAGCACTGAAAGCAGACTCGCTCCTGCTTATAGAAGCTTTTAGCTGAGTTTGTTGTCGGGGCGCAGCACACGCACACAGGTCTGAATCCACTTCTGTGTCCCATCATGGCATCTGAATGGGCACCAAGGACAGGAAGGGCCTACCCACCACCAAGTCAGCAGTTCTCATCCCGCTTGTGCTACCACCCTTTACATGCTTGAAGTTACTCAGGGTAGCTGGGCGGAAGCTGGGGATTAGATCAGATTAGCTCATTTAGGACCTCAGGTTCAATCACCAGCACCAAAAAGGCCTGAAGCAGGAGGATTGAGAGTTCCAGGCCATCCTAAGACACATAGACATACCTTGTCTCAAAAATAAAGATAAAACAGGAAACAAAAATTCCCAAAATCGGGGTTGGGGATTTAGCTCAGTGGTAGAGCGCTTGCCTAGGAAGCGCAAGGCCCTGGGTTCGGTCCCCAGCTCCGGAAAAAAAAAAAAAATTCCCAAAATCAAAACAATACACAATGACAAAACAAATCATTCCACTTCCTTTTTGGTGCTGGGAACTGAACTGAGACATTGCAGGTGTGTCTATTCCTAAAAGATAGACAGGAAGTTGTGTTTCTTAAGTCATTAAAAACAGTGGAACTGTTAGCATAACCGCTTTTGTGAAAAAAACAAAGCTAGATTTTCTTTAAAATGATGATGTGAAGAGAAGCTCCTGTTACTCCCAGGCCTGAGGCAGGCTGTCCTGTAGCCAGACTGACCTTGAAGTCTTTTTGTACTGAGCATAATCTCCCCATGCTAGTGGTACAGGTGTGCATATCCATGCCTGGTTCGTGCATGCTGAGCTGTCCTGCTGTGACCCGGGCCTCACATGTGCTAGGCAAACGATGTGCGCCTGAGCTGGGGCCCAGCCATGCTGCAAGCTCGCCCCTGCAGGTTACCAGGATGTTCCAGATCCTCACCTCCGCTGCTGCATGTGGCTTGTCGCACTACATTGTTTGGGCTGTAGTGTAGGAAGACAATTTGTCTTAACACAGATACGTGGTTGAAACAGAGGAGAGAGTTTCTGTACCCTTTTCAGATAATTGTTGGTATTAATTTTCATTTATATCAAAATTCAAGTGATAGTTTCCTAAAGGTTAATTGCAACATGGAACCAGAGCTCTTTATTATGCTGTGCACTTGTAAGGGAATGAGCATAAAAGGCAAAAGATGTTTTACTGTTACTGTGAAAACAGTATAGGACCGTAGGACCCTGAAGGGAGCTTGGAGCTAGATGTGCCCACCACTGGCCCAGGCCTACACACACTTGTGGACCTCTGGTTTTGAATTCACTGTTCTAGTCCACATTCTCTTGTCCTGGGGTCACAGGGGTGGGCATGGGTGTCGGTGGTGTAGGAACTGTTTTTAGTACCACCTGAGAGGAGAAGGTGAATGAAACAAACCAAAGGAACACAGGGGCTCCAGAGCCCAGTCCTGTCCCAGTCACTATAAACCCAGAGCAGGTTTTAGTCTGCATCTCACTTTATGCCCACGGTCAGTCTCGAGCACCCACTCCTTCCTCTTCACCTTGGACTCGACTCCCTTACTACCTCCTCTGCTTCCCTTTGTATTTCTCACACCAGCCTGCTTGGTCTTTCTTCCCCCGAGACCAGGTCCGAGGTCCTCCTGGTTTTACTCCAGCGAATTGGACTGCTTCCTCTAAGATTCCCTGTTGTCCCTAGGCCCTTCCGAGCTTCACCTTCTCAGAGCCTTCTCGTTAGTCCATCTGCACCAACAAACACTAAACCCCACCCTCAAAATGTAATCTGTCACATTCAGCTTTGAGATCCTGCAACCTGAGCGTTTTGACACAATACATTATGGTAATGCACAGCACATAGAGACATTACCACTCACGACTTTGACAGAGTACACTGTGAAGTCTTTGAAGGCACCATTACAATTTATCTTGTCATTGCTGAGAAGATCCACTTCAGCTTTAATGTAGATGAACACAGTGTGGCTTTTGTCTTATTTAATTGCTTGTGACCTTTTTAATTGCTAATTTAACAAAATACCAAAGGGTTATATCTCAATTAAATTAATGGTTTGGGGAGGGGTTTTGTGTGTTTGTTTTTAAGACATTCTGGTTCTCTACTTTGCACTTTGAGAAGATCAAATGTCATCTTGAACAGAAGTAGGGTTTAAATGTGAAGTCGGTAGTACAGCAATGATTTCCATATGCAAATGGCACAAGCCCTAGTGTCTGCATGGCTGCTTGGGTTCCCCTTTCTCCAGGGTACAGGCACAAAAGGTTTACACATCAACCTATTGCATTTTCCGGTCCTCAAACACTGCTCATGCGGTGCTCTGCTTCAGGTATCCATCATGAGATGGGGGGGCCTGTCGCAGACCCCGTTCGTTGGGCTCGTCTGCTTCTCTGGTTGCTTTGTGTTCTGTAACTGGGTCCTGAGTTCCCGAGAATCAAGAGCCTTTCCTGCCAGTACCTTCTCACATTCCACACTCCGTACAGGAGGGCAAGACACGTGCACAACAGACAAGCCCTGCACTCGGGCTCTCTGGGCCCACTTGAAAACTGGCAGTGAACTTGGGAGCTACTGTCCAGTTCCATAGGTGACCTGCTTGGAGGGGATGCGGGACTGAGCACCAGGGGGCAGGCATCCCTTGATGCTCTGCCTTCTGGATCTTAAGAGTCATCAGGGCAAGGCGTCAGGGACTGAAACCTTCTGTACCATGTGGATTTTCCCTGGCAGAGCAGAAGGTCAGTGTGTAAAGCATTAGTGCTGAACCAGCTCCAGCTATGAAAGTCTTGGACAAAATTAATAGAAGGAAATTGACAAGCCTTGCCGGTTATTCTGTAGCTTTAGACCTTGACTGAAATCCTATCACCTCATCTGCCCATTATTAACATTTCAGCAAAATATAAAGTTTTCATTAATCTCCCACAGTAAAGTTAGCCATGAAAACTGGCACTTGTTTGAGCTTTTAGGACACATTAACTGGTGTATTAAACAGAATGTGTCATTCTTCAGCAGCTTCTGCAAGAAGCTAAATCAATTTCTAGCCATATTTATGCACCACTTTATCTAAAAGCATCTGAATTATCATTTGCAGCTGAGATGCTTTATTAGCAGCTGGCATTGAAATTTCCCAGTAAAAAAAATTGTATGTCATGTTATAGTAATTTTTAAATTGGTTTTAATCCAACATAAAATGTAAAAATCTTAAGTGTGTGGTTTTGTTGTTGTTGTTTTCAGTAATTGGCATTTTAGCTTAATGAGCTATTACTCTTTCCAAATCAAATACCTGTAATGTTTAGGAAAGACCAATTAGTTAAAGTTCCAGATGCCTTGGAATTCAGAGCTAACCTCTGTCTAATTCGACTCTGTCTAGTGAGTCATTCTCGGGTAGCAAAGGTGGGCCTCGGTATTTAAGAAATCAGGACTGGGGCCTGGGGATTTAGCTCAGTGGTAGAGCTCTTACCTAGGAAGCGCAAGGCCCTGGGTTCGGTCCCCAGCTCCGAAAAAAAGAATCAAAAAAAAAAAAAAGAAAGAAAGAAAAGAAATCAGGACTGCTTTCTGTATAATTTTGTATACAAAAGTCCTAAAATAGAAATAAATGCATTTAGCAGTTATGTTTTTATTAAAATGTAGTTTGGAGAAAGTGTCTGTGTTAAACTTTCCCCAGCCCTTGTTCTGATGTCATGTTTCCCAGGAAACATTGAAGACCATGATCTGTGGCAAATCACCAGTGCTTCAAAGAATGAAACCAGTCAACAGATGGCTCTTGCAGAGATGGCATGTCACTCAGTTTGTCCTGCAAGAGGATGCTGGTTAAGTCATGGCCTCTCTGAACACAGCACCTGGTGCTCACACTGCACTTGCACTGGGCTCCTGCTTTCTCTGCACAGTAGCTAGGACTGACTACAGGGGTGAGCCACAGACATTGCTGACTACCCTTCTGTGGCTTACAGTCTAGAGGCAGAAACAGATCATCACTCGCTGGTCACTGTTCAGTAGAAGATATGGACGCAGTGTCAGGACAGTACTAGATTTGGGGGCTCGGAGTCAGGGGAAATCTCCCTTCCTGGAGCCTCATTTGAGCCAGGCTTTTGAGAAGGGATAGGTAGGAGACTAGTAGGGAGTGAGCCAGGAAACAGGGGGCTCTGAGCATGTGCAGTATGCTCAAAAACGGGGACTGTGTCCAAGGTGCATCCCGTCCTTCCCAATGGTGCAGCCTATCACGGGTGCTATCCATGTGAGAAGCCGTAGTGCGTAGGGGCAGACTATACAGTTCCTAACAGCTGAGTTCAGTGCCAAAGAAAAGGACACTGACGTCTCCGAGAGGTCAGCCTAGGCAAAGGAAGCATGAGGTGGTCAGGTTGCAGAACAGCCATTTTACACTGATACCCAAAGCTAGTGCTTTCTCTCCCACTCACTCCATCTGAAGGAGTCCCTGAACTTCCCTATGGTTTGTCTGTAGCTAGCGTGTGTGGCTTGGACTATGGCTTAGCTTCCCATCAATGTAAGATGGGAAATTCCAGGACCCTCCATGTTGTCATGAGGCGTAACATGAATGAAGGACTTGGCGTCATGGCTGACCTGGGTAGCAGAGTGGCCATTGTTTATTTAGCAAGTTTAGTGTGAACACACCAGTTGTGTATGCTCTTCTCAGGAGAAAGCATAAAGGCAAATAAGAAGCTTGACTTACCTATGTGAGACTCCCATGTTACAACAGAGCAGCCACTTCACAGGCCCAAGGATGAGCTGGGTGTCAGCCCCTCTGGCTAGTGTTTTTAATCATTTTATGCATTAGATTCTTTACATGAGTTTTTATGTTCTGTGAATATTGGGGTGAGTTCATAGAGGTAGTCACTTGGCTAAGATCACATAGCAAATTAAAGGCAGAGGTGAGAGTTGAAGTAGGTCTGCCCAACTGTGGGTCCAGTATATACCAGCTACTATACGTGTGTGTCAGCCACCAACACAGATCTCACTGACAAGGTGAAGTCTGAGCCAGCCTGAGGAAGAAGATTTTGGCTGTTCTAGGGTGGAGCTGAAGGAGTAGTCTGGGCTATCAACAAGGCCTAGCAATTTCACCTCAGAAGTGTCACCGCAGACAGACTCTGGAGACTGAACCATGGTTTGCCTTTGCCTGGTGTAACCAGTCTGCAGTCTGGGAGGATGTGAGAGAAGGTGCTGTGAGGACAGTGAGAGATTGGAAGACCGTTCAGCCAGTTCATAAGCTGCCGTTCCTTAGCTGCTGGCTGTAGGAAGGGGCTTCATTTAAGAGGCCTTAGATCCAGAGAGACTTGTAGAGCACCGGTCTTCCCATTTGTCACCTACGTCATATTACTACGTCATATTACATGTGAGTGAGTGAGTGGGTAAGTGAGCAAGCGAGTACTTGTGTGAGAGTGTGAGTGTGAGTGAATGAGTGAGTGAATGTGTGAGTGTGAGTCAGTGTGTGAGCGAGCGAGTGAGTAGGTGAGTTAATGTGTGAGTGTGTGAGTGGGTGGGTGGGTGATCAGTGAAGCCTTTAGAGAAATGAGCCAGAAGATCTTGTGTCCAGATCTCAAAGGCAGCTCAGCAGTCCTAAGGCCAGCAAGAAAGAGGCTTCCGCCTGAGGCAGGGGACACTGGAGCACAGGTTAGGGATTTGGAAGGGTCGGGGTTCTTCAAGGAGCTTCAATGACTTTCATGACCACCACACTCCCAGAGTCTGACCTTCTCAGTGGAGCTGCTTGATCCCGCTCACGCCTGTCTCCACTGCCCAGCTGAGGGCCGGCCTTGGCATAGGCAGTGTTTGTGGAATTAACTGTTGGATGATTAATACGATAGCACTCTGTTTACTGGAATGGCATTATTAAGTCATCGCTCAGCCTTCCCCTCCAAATTAAATAGCCCGTACTATTTTAATTTATCCCAAAGCATTTTAAGCAGACACCATTTGCCAAGCCTCATGTATCTTTATGTGTTAAACTGTTCTTTTCCTCCCCAGGTTCAAGGGCAGACGGAGTTTTCGAGGAGGATTCACAAATTGACATTGCTACAGTGCAGGATATGCTTAGCAGCCACCATTATAAGTCATTCAAAGTCAGCATGATCCACAGACTGCGGTTCACAACTGACGTGCAGTTAGGTGAGTGTGTGTAGAGAGAAGTCACACACAGCTCTTCTGTGGCCTGGGTGACTAAAGAGAATTTGGTTTCTGAGGAATTGTCAAACGATGAAATTTAAAGTACATTCTTGGGTTGGAGAGGTGGCTCAGAGGTTAAGAGCACTGACTGCTCTTCCAGAGGTCCTGAGTTCAATTCCCAGCAACCACATGGTGGCTCACAACCATCTGTAATGAGTTCTGGTGTGCCTGAAGATAGTTACACTGTACTTATATATAATAAAATAAATCTTTAAAAAAAGTACATCCTTTTCCACCCAAGGGTTATATCTTTGTCTTCTCTATGAAGCAGAAGATTAGAAAGAGAACTCACTTGAGACTGTCCTCAGATGGACAGACTTGAGAAGTCCCATGGCCCCTCTGGTCCTGGGTATGTCTGCTGTGCACCTATCCTTACCCCCAACCTCGGAGCTTCCTTGTTTAGGAAGCTTCTTAATGAGCTTACAGGTTATATTTGGGTCTCACTAGAAAATCTAGTACTCACTTTCAACTAATATTTGGACTTGATTTGCTCTGGTTAAACACTGAATTTCTGCTTTTACTTAAACCTACCAGGAATAGAAAAGTCACCATAGTAGTCAACATAATATTAATCCATCATCATCATCATCATGGCTGTGTTGTTCAGGTGTCCACTGTATCTGAGTGCTAATTGCCTCCTTTGCACTCCTTACTCCCTAGAAGGTGGCAGGTTTTGCCATCCCACCTGACAGAGGTGGTGAAGAGGGACAGAGATAGCCTCATCCCCAACTCACTCCACTCAGGCTGGTGACAGTACTGTCTGGAACTCAGGTCCACCCAGCTCACGACCTCTGCACTCTAACAAAGATCCCATGCATGGGGAGGGGAAAAGCTGGGAGAGGACCAGGCTCACACAGTGAGGGAGCTGACTTATTACCCTGCCATATCTCTCTCCCATATGGCCTTGTTTGTCTGTTGCATAAGGAGATAATGATTTAATCTAATTCTAAAATTGCTAAGTTTATATTTTTCACAATAAAATCTCTGGCGTTGGCGTTAATCTGAACCTAGCTAATATGTCCTGGGCCTCAAAAAGCTCTTCCAGTATTCTTTCCCAAGCGTACATGTGTGCAGGTATGTGAGCCTATAGAGACCACAGGACAACCTCAGGTACCTTCATTCAGCTGATCCCCATGTTATCTTTTAAGACAGGGTCTTTGACCAACCTTGGAACTTACCAATTTGGCTAGATTGGCCAAGCAGCGAGCCCCTGGGATCCTCCTGCCTGTGATATCTCAGTACTGCCTTTTTACTTGAGTTCTGAGAATCCTAACTCAAGTCCTTAGGCTGATATCACAAGCACTTTACTGACTGAGTCATCTCCCCAGGCCTCCTCCCAATTTTACTGACTGGAGCTTGCCATATGGAAGCTGAATATTCATTCCGCTTCCTCATTAAGAGATAGGCAACTGATCTTCAGCTGACTTAAAACTGCCTGAGCCTCAGTTCTGCCTTGTCCAGGAGTTCAGCCAGAGCTGCATAGCTCAAAAGCAAAGTTAAGACCATAAAACTTGGAGTATTCTATTCACTAGGGATGCTTGTCTCTGGTGCCTCTCCTAGAGATAAAAGGCAAAACACTGCTCAGAAAGAAGACTTGTCTAGGGTTGGTATGAGCTTGGGTAAAAGCATTTACTCGGCCTGCTCAAGGTCCTCCATTCAGTATCTCTCCCAACCCTCCAGAAGGGGGTTGACCTATGTGATAGTTTGAATGAAAATGCCCCATAGGCCCACAGGGAATGGCACTGTTAGGAGGTGTGGCTTTGTTGGAGTAGATGTGTCAGTGAGGGCAGGGCTTCGAGGTTTCAGATGCTCAAGCCAAGCCCAACGTCACTCTCTCTTCCTGCGGCCTGCTGATCCAGATATAGAACTCTCAGCTACCTCTCTAGTACCATATTTGCCTGCATGCCTCGGTGCTTTCTACCCTGATGATAATGGACTGAACCTCTAAACTATAAGCTAGCGCCAATTAAATGTTTCCCTTTATAAGAGTTGCCATGGTCATGGTGTCTCTTCACAACAATATAACCCAAGCTAAGACAGCCCTCTCCCAAGTGAGCACACAGGAACATGTGCTGTTTTGTGTGGAGCTACACTTTTCTAGATCTCAGCTTCTCCAACCTTGTAACAGTCAGATGAGCTGTCCTGGAGTATTGTGTCGTGTAATAGGTAAGTTCCCGGGTGGATCAAGTCAGGTGTCTACCCTCAGACACTCCCTCCTTACAAAGCACATGACAACCCCCTCAACTCGCAGTACACACTTACACACGGCTATCAGGAATTCTTGGCCTTAGTTCAACCCAAAGTTTAGGGCCTCAAACAGTACTCTCTCTCCATGAGTATTTAAGTGAGCAGCCACATTCTGAGATGAGTAAATCATTTCTTTTATTTCACCTGACTAGCCAGGTGCTTCGGATCATTCCTGACACTGATGGATAGTTCTCTCTACCCATCCATCCGTGTCAGTCACGTCAGATTTCCTGTGACCCTGTGGTGAGCCCCTCTATGCAGCATTCACCCAGCATCCCTGCTTACCCCACAGAGAGCTACCGTCCACACGAACCCATGGTATGCAGACCCACACAACAGAAGGAGGAAACCTGGGCCTCTCTGCCCTGCGGCTGCAGCTGTCTGTCTTCTGATGGTGCAGAAGGGGCCCACACTCTAGTTACCATCTGCCATTTGCTTCTAAGAAAGTCAGGATGAGAGGCACTCAAGCTTTGCTCTGTAAGTCTCAAATGTAAACCAGTTTTCAACCAATCTCTGACTATAAAACACTAGTAGATTCTGTTAATACACACACACATACACACGCACGCTCCAAATAGGAGACTAGGAATGCAGCTCAAGGAGGATCGCTTACCTGTACATGAACCCCTCAGTTCTAGCCCTAACACTGCACGATGTTGATTATCCGTAGTGAACTGTGAAAGAGTTATCAGCTGCTATCATTTAGTCTGTGTAGTATGTACCGGCACTCGAGGAACCAGACTCTGTGTACTAGTAACTGACACCACAGAACAGTTATCTGAGGAGACTCGGCTTCAGGTAACCCGCCCTGGATGCAAACCCTGTCTGTGCCGTCCTACTCAAGTTCACTAACAGTTCACATCATACAATGTTTGCTACCTCATTTACTCTATTGCTACATCGACATTGTAACCCCAGTTCATGACTGAGGAAACTGAGGCCCAAAGGATTTGATGAGGTAATAGCGTGTGAGAGACATGTAACTATTGGTGGGTTTTTTTGTTTGTTTTTTTAAGATTTATTTTATGTATATAAGTACACCGTCAATGTCTTCAGACACATCAGGAGAGAACATCGGATCCCATTACAGATGGTTGTGAGCCACCATGTGGTTGCTGGGAATTGAACTGAGGACCTCTGGAAGAACAGTCAGTGCTCTCAACCTCTGAGCCATCTCTCCAGCCCCCGTAACTATTGTTTAATAGCCACTAACTAACTTGCTTTCCCTCCTGTTCCTTCATCAGGATATAGTAAGTTTCTAAGGGATTGGGACTGAAGCCTAGTGCCAGACCCCAGCTATAATACCAAAGATGCCTCAGACATTCTCAACCTGGCTTTCACAGAGGAAGACGTTGTTTCCAGCCACCTCTGCTCCTCCCTGGCTCTGAGTCATCCTCCACTCTCCCTTAGATAGTGCCAGCCAGCTACCATACCTCCTCCCTCCATTAGACCTGATCCTGTCTGTGGCTGTTTCTCTAAAGCAGTCGAGAATGTTGTATCAACATGATACAACATGTCTGCTTCCCCTCCTCACGAGCCTGAGAGTTCAGATGCCTTGAAGTGTGAACCTTACCTGTGCTGATACCAAGTTGAGACAACTTCCATTAACTTAACCTTCTGTGAGTAGGGTCCTGTATGCCAGGGCTAGTAGCGGCAAGTAGGCTTGTAGACACTGAAATTATGGCGCTGCACACCTTTAGTACCAGTACTGGAGGCCGAGGTGGTGGATCTCTGTGTTCAAAGCCAGCCTGGTCTACAGAGTGAGTTCTAAGACAGCCAGGACTATATAGAGAAACCCTGTCTCAAAACTAGGTGGGGGTCAGATGCTGAGTGCCCCCCATGGCCTAGAGTTTATAGTATGCTGTCAGTAGGTATTTTTTGTGGCACTAGGGGAAAAAAGGCTTCACAGAAAATAAGACAAGAGGGGGCTGGAGAGATGGTTCAGTGGTTAAGAGCGCTGACTGCTCTTCCTGAGGTCCTGAGTTCAAATCCCAGCAACCACATGGTGGCTCACAACCATCTGTAATGATATCAGATGCCCTCTTCTGGTGTGTCTGAAGACAGCTGCAGTGTACTTATATATAATAAATAAATAAATCTTTTTTAAAAAAAAAGAAAATAAGACAAGAAACAAGGAAGAGGATCAAGATACCACCATGATAATACCACTTGCTATACAACACAGAGTTACAACCAACCCTGACCATGTAACTCTGTCCTTGGCCTCGCACTGTATATGCTGGCTCAGAACACCCCCTCCTCAGAGGGCAGGGGGCCAGGGTCTTGCGTGCAGCATAAGCTGGCTTCAAAGTCTCATAATTGTGGTATTTCACGGAATTCAAAGAACTCTGCCTCTCATCTACTTTTCTCAACAGCCTCAGACCAAGAGACCATGCGGCAGCTGAGCCAGTTTTGCTAACTTACCTCCTTTGCCTTGTCATCTGTCACCCTAGACTCTTCCCACATCACCAAAAGACTGTTAGTCAGCACAGCTGTGGCTTCATCTTCTAGTGAGTAACCACAAGCAGAACTTTGCAATAGGGACGTTCAGGATGCACCACAAGGCCAGCCAATGAGAGCAGGCAGCTGCGTCCAGGGCTCTGTTCTTCCTCCTGCCTGTGTGGTATGCATCGTTCTGAGTGGCTGTGTGAACGAGACAGTTCTTTTGTGTAGTTTTTAGTCAGGTACCTGTGAAGAATTGATATGTTCACGAGGTAACTGATCCTCCATCTTCCTAGCCTGGTGCCAGGTCACTACAGTGATACAAGGGAACGTACACCACATGTGACTCCACATCTGTATGGTCACTTGATTCAGCACTGACAGTTCCGCTGCCCAGTGATTGGCCCCCTGACTGGGACAGACAAATCTAGTGAGTTTAATACTAATGGTAACAGGACAGAACTAACGGTGGTCTCTGGGAAATCCTACGCACTAGAACTAACACAGTGGCTTGTTGAGGGAAGAGTCTGATGACTGCAGATGTCAGGATTTGTCTGACTGTGTATCTTTTCCAACTCCTTTCACAGAGCCTCCCTTGGGAGAATTCCTGTCCACCAATCTGGACTAACTCAAAACAGTGTCAGATTCCTTGGTGCCTGAGAAGGAATTAAGCATTGGAAAAAAGGAGAGAACATAAAAATGGAGTAGAACTATAGCAGTAGAAGGAGCTGGGGTAGTTTCCTGAGAGTTCCACCAAGACCACCCTTGATTAGTGCCCTGTCCTTGGCATTCAGACTGTACTAGGAGAGGGGGCAGGGGGCTGTGCCTAGGAAGAGAGATCACTGCTACTTCCCAGCTGGACTCACAGAGAACTTAGCCCCCCATGCAGAGACAGCACTGAGCCTGCACAACCTCAAGTCCCCTGGAACAAGCCCTGCCTCGTGCCCAGCCCTGTGCTGAATGCTGCCATGCTGGCTGGGACCACCCATTAGTTTTTGTACTCAGGACAGTAGTCTAGTTGGGGCACTCACTTGTCACCAGATGTATTTCCACACACTAGAGCCGTCAGCTCTGGGCTGAGGCCCCCAGTGAGTAAGATGATGAGCCCTCAGCCCACATCCTCCTTGTCCAGGAAAGCAGTGCTCCCCAGGCTTCATTGTAACTGTACCCCAAATGCTCTTCCCCTGTTTTGAGTGCCTAGCATATTGCTTAAGGGTGCTTTTCATACTGTAATGTGTTCTGCCAGTGTGTGTCAGGAGTGCTGGTCTGTTAAGCCCTGGCCTGCTGGTATGGAGGGATGAATTACGGGTACAGCTCTGTCATTAATAGGTGACATCAGACAAGTCGTGTCCCCAGCCCTGAGCCTCAGTGTATTCCTATGGAGAATAACAGCCCCAGACTGGTTGATCTCTCGGGTCTCATTAAGCCCAAACAGCCTGTGTGTCTGATCCGATGTGTAAATTCAGACAAGTCTCAAAGACTTCTCTGACTGCTCCGAGGTGCTATTGATTGCCCCATAGATTCAGAAAAATCCACTCTGGCCAAGGACTGTTCATGGGCACTCCCAGAGGGCTTCCTGGGCCTTCAGGCTCTGTGACCTAAAGACGAGGATTGTGAAACTGTATCAAAAACTGCTCCAGGATTTAACAGCAGTAGACTTCATAGGCTCAGATTCAAAGTCATAGGAAATTGATGCATGAACCCACCTGTACAAGCCAGTGACTCAGACTGTCCCCTGAGTATTAAGTGGCAGCTACTGCAGTGTTGCCAAGGTGGCATCTCATTTCCCTAGAGGTGGGTGGTATTTTCAGTGTGCCTATGACAGTGTGTTCATCAGAGACAATGTGAAACAGCTCTCTAGTGTGGTCTTGATCCAGTTTTGTAATTTACTAACTTTTCCCTGTCTGGGATTCATCTCATTTTGCTAGTAATTAGTAATTTTCATTTTTGGATATATATATTTCATACATACAGTGGGTTTATTAATTCCTTAAAAATTACATATAATATATTCTGGTCAAATTTACCCCTCCTTCCATATCCTCCCTCACCCCTCTTCCCACCCAACCTCATGTTTGCAAGGCTCTGTGTCTGTGTCTCTGTCTGTCTGTCTGTCTGTCTCTCTCTCTCTCTCTCTCTCAAACTCATTCTGTCCAGTTTGTTGTTGTCCTACTCCCCTGGGCCTAGAACCTGCCCAGGAGTATGGTTGATATACCCGGTGTCTCACAAAGAAAGCTGGCTTTGCCTCTCCGAGTATGGGTTCATCTTTAAGAACTATAATGTGGTTTGAGTTTCTTGCTGCAGTACAGGATAACCATTTGATGTGCTGTGCTATTCCATCCCCATGACACCCCAGGAGCTGACACTTTTGTTACTCCCATTTTACAGAAGGGAAGACTCAGGCTCCTTGATAAATTTCTTTACTCAAGATAACACCAGTGAGAATGTGCTCTCCCCAATCCTGGCCTCCAATGAGACCAAAGTCTCCTGGAGACTTTGCATGTGGACATTCCCTAGCAGAAGTATCTAGTGCTTACAGGAACGTTTGTGCCATGAAACTTGGGGACGGAGGTTATTGGAAGGGTCCGCAGTGATGGACATGTTGGACTACCTGGCTGGACAGGCATTAAGTTAGAGGCATTTGGGAAATGGAACCTCAGTGGAGAAGATGCCTCTAACAAATTGATCTGTAGCTAAGTCTGTGGGGCTTTTTCTTGGTTACTAATGGATGTGGGAAGGCCCAGCCCCTATGGGAGATGCTACCCCTAGGCAGGTGGTCCAGCATTGTCTAAGAAAGCACACTGAGTAACCAGGAGAAGCAGGGTTAGTAAACAGCATTCCTCTGTTTCTTTGCTTCCGTTTCTGCCTCCAGGTTCCTTCCCTGTTTGAGTTCCTGACTTGGCTTCCTGCAGTGATGGACTGTGGTTGAAAGACTAGGCCAAATAAATCCTTTCCTCCCTAAGTTGCTATTAGTCACGGTCTTTATCACAGCGATAGGAAGTAACTAGTCCTTAAAAGTCACGGTCTTTATCACAGCGATAGAAAGTAACTAGTCCTTAAAAGTCACGGTCTTTATCACAGCGATAGAAAGTCCTTAAAAGTTCCACACTCGTGAGTTAGCATCCTGTTCCTCTTTTCCCAGTTTCCCAAAGTAAAAGCTTGAGGAGGTAGTGCCAAAGCTTGAACTTAAGACTTTCCTGATCCAGGGTTCCTGGCCCTAACCACTGAGCACTGCTGCCTTTAGACACACACAGCTTAGGCTACCTTCAGAGATACAGGTACTCAGTGAGCCACTGTCACAGCAGGACCTAGAGCAGGGGCTGCCCAAAGGGGGACCTCACTGCACTGTGGGTGATGATATACAGTGCTAATTTCCTTTTATGGAAATAGTTTGGTTAGTTAAAACAGATGAGGGTCCCCTAGTGATAACTCTAAACCTTGGACAAATTGTTTCCCTGGAGAGTTGTAGCTGCATTAGAGTTGCGCTTTGTTTATTTTGAGCTGTCTTGTTAAGGAAGGATTTATATGCTGGCGTTGATGTAGGACAGGAATCAGGCAATGTTTTCTGCCTTTGACAGTTGGCGTGATAGTTTGCTTCCAGTGAAGTTTGACTCACTGTATCTGGAAGCTGTCAGTGTGGGAGCATGAAAAGGTCATGACGGATGGCGGCGGGTAAGTGGGCAGGGGAGGAGAGCTGGTAACAGAGACAGATGGGCCTCCCATGCTTCTGAGGGAAGGGTTGACCTCGAGCACTCCAGACTAGCCCTGTGCTCTTCCTCCTTACCTGCTGGGGCTGAGACCGGGAAGCTCTGGACACCTTTGTGACAGTGGCAGGGCTCTCAGAGGAGCCCTTGCCAGCATCTCAGCCCCTTGGGTGCATGAGAACTTCTAGATGGAAGTGTGTTTCTATTTACGGTCACTTTCCGAGACCACCATCGCAGAGGTCAGTGAGGTCATCCTTCCCAGCACTACTGACGGGAGGGGAAGGAAAGCAAACTCTGAAATGGAAACGTAAGGAAAAGTTAACTACGCTTTTAGAACAGTGATGACTTCGTTAAAAGACAGGGACATAGCACAGTGGTAAAAGGGCTTTCCCAGCTGTCATGCCTGAGGCCCACGTTCAGCCCACAGCACCACAAAATAAAAATAAATAAGTAAGTAAATAAAAGTCATGTTGGGTACTGAGGAGATGGCTCAGAGTTAAAAGCAGTTGCTACTCTTCCAGAAGACACACATTTGATTCCCAGCGTCTACACAGCTGCTAACAACTGCCTCCAGGGCCCCCTTCTGGCCTCTGCAGGCACAAGGCAGCACATGTCTACAGGCACACAGACAGACAGACGGACAGACAGACAGACAGACATGTCGGCAAAATGCCCAAACACATAAAGTAAAATTCTAAATAAAAAACCATACATATTGCTGGGTCCAGGCTGACTGTGCATTTAGACTGGAGCCTTTGGAAAGAAAGCTCCCCTAGACCACCTTCCCCGCCCGCCTCCCACTCTAGAGATGAAAGCCAGGCCCTGTCCATGTCAGGCACGTGCTCTGCTGAGCCCCATTGCCGACCCCTATGTAAATATTTTTCTTTCCTATTTCATTTGGTATCGTGACATGAGAATGTTTTTTAAGTCAAACTTTTCTTCTGGCTTGATTTTCTTGGGTTGTGCTATATTTCATTATGAGCATGTTACCACCTCAGTGTAACCATTTAGTTTGAAGAAAGGTATTTTTAATTAAGGTCCACTTCCCCTCTTTCTCTGTGTTTATAATTTGACCTGCTTGCAATGCTGTGTTAAATGATACCGTAAGAAGTTCCTCTGCATTTCCCAGAGACGTCACATAAAAACTTGACCCACTAAGGTCCAGAGATGTCACATAAAAACTTGACCCACTAAGAGCAAGTACAGAAGTCAGAAGAAAAACAAGAACAACAGTTGGGTGTTTGTTGGCTCTGCAGGTGTGGGTGTGGCGTGTTTGACGTCTGAATGCTTTCTTATACCCTGGGGAGAGGAGAGGAGAGGGTTGCAGGACTGCTTGGATAGTTTTCTTTGTGTTTTCTTGACTCGAGTCTGAGCAGCCCTGAGGACCATCTGGGAACCAGGCAGTTCTGGATTGGAAGAAGGGCTTTCCTGCTTCCAAGCTCTCTAACTGCACCAAAATACCCGTCCCTCAGTAGACATGGATCAAAGCCAGCAAAATTCCTGCTGACCCTTACAGTGCTGAGAGGGTGGGCTCCAGCACCAGAGCTCCTAGATCCAGGTTGCAGGCCACTTGTGAGTTGTGTGATCTTGGACAGGTTCTATAACCATCCTGTGTTTCTGTTTCATGAGGCTGTTAGAGTACACAGAGGCTCTCCACCTTATGGCACGTAGTAGACATTCAGCGCTCACTGCATTAAGAGGCTATGAACACTTACTAAATGGTGAGTGTAGCAGAGCCATGCTTGCTGGCCTGAGGACACTGTACCGCATGATTCCTGGAGGAGAGCTGCTGGAAGGCGATGCGCTTGCCAGGGTCACACCTTTGCCAAAGGACTGGGCCCTAGCCTTGAGGATGGGGAAGCACAGGGAACATGGCAGCTGTAGTGTCTGTGCTCTGCAGTCACAGGAAAGCCCTGCTGCTCTGGCCCCACCTTCTCCTTTGCACACTTAAAAGGCTGCAGTGGCGAATGGGTGCAGTTGTACTGACTGACCTCCTGAGTAGTCACACACTGCACCCTAGCTCCAGTGTCTTTATCCTTAGTGTGGTGTGAACTTGCTAGCATCCACCATGGATGGATGAATGGATGGATGGATGGATGGATGGATGGATGGATGGATGGATGGATGGATGGATGGAAGGATGGATGGATGGATGGATGAACAGACGGACGGACGAATGAGTAAAAAGTACTTAGACTCCCAGAGGTCTCCAGGCTCTACCCAATGTGCTCAGCAAGGGTGGCGCCTACCACAGACTGCCTCAGGCTCTCCTAGCCTGCTTGCACTTGTCCAGTGGGAACAACCAAGCCTGTGGGGCCTAACTCAGTTTTAAGAGACAGAGACTCACACTTGTCTGTAGTGAGAGTATTTAACACACAAAGGATTTTTCCCATCTCAAAAGATTCCTCTACAGGTTCCTTTAAATAGTGACTCCTGGAGGCAGGCGAGAGTTTTACAGATCATTAACTGCCTGACTGAAAGCCTGCAGGGCAAGGAAACTTAAAACTGAAGTGTCTGAAGTGTCAGGGGCCCCTGCCAATTACAGATCAATCCAAAATGAAGACAGAGTATCGCTGGAACTGAGTCAGTGGGAAAATGTGATTTGATTCAGGAAGAAAATCTCACGTGTATGCTGCTTTTGTGAAGCACACCAATTGTTTAAATGATGTTCCACCTGTCTGCCCATCCTGAGCCTTTCGTATCCATCTCCCACATCTCCATCCCCAAACTTTAGTCTTGGGGTTCCCTTCTGTAAACAGCATCAGTGACAGTAACCTCACGGAAGGGTGTCATTGGGAAAGGTTCTGTGGCCAAGTGGAGCGTAGGCAACTGATGCACAGATACGCAGGAAATGGATGAACTATGTGCTAACAATTTGCAGATAAAAATAATGGAAGTTAAAAGTGTGCTTTACATGATAAAAGAAAGATGAAGGAGGAGAGCAGTCTGTTACATCTGCGATGGTTTCAGGAGGCCTGCTTTGTGAAGTAAGCTCTGTTGAAAAGATTGATGCATGGGGACTGACCTTGGTGTGGAGCAGGAGCCGGTGATGTATGTATGAGCATCCCTCTGCTAAATGGACCCAGATTTGTAGCACTAATATACATGGGAGCCCAGAACCAAACTCAGCGTGGTAATAAATCAACAGCCACTTTGGGTGTCGTTTCTGGTTTATATCCCACTATTGTTCTATCACTTTAATTCATGTCACTATCATCTTTTCATCTGGAACAGTTTTATATAATTTTCCAGTGGAGTTACCTGACAAATCCTATCAAATTAACAAGGTACATTAACAGTATTGACTGGCTGTGGCTTCAGGAGTTGCATGGCCTTCGAACAAAATTTTAACCATCTCTGTCTGGTGACGATTTTTTTCTTTCTTCCTTTCTGAAAGAGGAATGTGGGGCAGGGTTTATTTCCACATAAGAGATATGCACATTTATTTTGCTCTGTCTGTTTTGACTGTTATAAATGTCAGAATAAGAAGCAGATGAGGAGGGGAAGCCCTGCTCACCATGAACTCACTCCCCATCACCACAGCGTGCACACACATGAGCGCTCACCATCACCACAGCGTGCACACACATGAACACTCAGCCCAGCACCACAGTGTGAATATACATGAACGCTCATCACTACTGCCATGACTTAAGTACTCGTCTCCTTTCAGGGAACAATAGAGAGGTCCAGATCCTTAACAATTAATGAGCAAATCGGAGTCGAGAGTGTAGTCATAATCTGTTTTAAGTGAAGCATAATCAGACTGGTCTCCTGTCTGCCTCAGCAGGCTGAGACCCAAAGTAGGCTGTACTTAGGACATCATGCCTAACTGAAACCCCTCCAGTGTGACCCCAGCATTTGGTTAATAAAAACAAGCAAGATTGCTGGGCTTTACCAGAGATGAGGGTTTAGACCATCCCTGTGTTGTGTCCTCTGCTCTCTGCACACAGCCTTCTCCCTTTGTCTAACTGGTGTTGGAATGAATCTGCTCATAAAATAACCCAGTGCATGGATGTCGAACCCAGTCATGGAGAGGACATTTGTTTTTATTCTCTTTTACATTTAAATTTGCTGTCAGGCTGTAGTGGTTTTGTGCGTGTATGTGTTCGAGCAGGCGTGTGTTTTGGTTGGGGTTGGGGTATCAACTGAGCAGAGCTTGGGTGGGTTTTATCTTCTTCTGACTTACTAATCTTTTATCACAAGTCCTGCTTGTCTTTTCTATCATGGTATATACAATTGATTATGTCAGGGTTTTATTAATCTTGACTTCTTTTTTTTTTTTCCACTTCGACCCTGACCTAAAAATTAATTACTTTTAAGGCTCCTATGGGGCTCACTCCAGAACACATATTAAAGGTTTATATCTCACTTCATGAACAGTTTTTTCTTTTCAGCAAAATAGGACTGGTAGACCAGATTTGGTGTGTCAGACAGAGCACATCATCTCTTAAATACTCAGAAGGCACCTTCAGCGTGTGTCGGTCTCCCACCCTGCACATTTACTCCTAGCTGTTGTCTGACATGCGCAAAAAAAAATGCTAGAGTCTCTCCCTAGGCAGAGAGGCGAGGACCTCTCCAACCTGAAAGCCAGGCTGCAAGTTTTGAACTTCAAAGATTTTGTGGAAAGACCCTTTGATCTTCCCATGGCTTCCCTTAAATATTACTTGGGAAGTTATCACAGAGGGAAGTTGCTTCCTCCTTCTATTCTCAATGTTAGGTTTTTCCAGATCAGAAATTCTATATTGGTAGCCTAATTTGTTACTTAAGGTCTTTATTTAAAAAAGAAAAAATCAGAATTAGCTTAAATGGCCCTCAATTCCAGTTTATATCATTACAATATAGACATGATGCTGTTAGCAGTATGTGGGGAAGTTGTGTAGTGTGTGTCTGCTGTATCAAAAGGCACACTCACTATGTGCTTTCCATATGACGTTGGGGTGTCACACCACACCGCACACCTTGCTTGTTCAGGCAGCCAGCGTGTAAGAGCCTGGGGTGCAGTTTAGAAGCCCTGCCTTTTGGGAGAATTCTGTGTTCCTAAAGCCCTCAGAGCTCATGCTCAACCACTGCATGATTTATCCAGCAGGTCAGATCATTGCTCTGAAGTCACAGGCATCTCATGGCTTCTTTTTGTGTGTGTGTCCCTCCCTCCCACCCCTGCCCCTTTGGCCTTACAGGTATCTCTGGAGACAAAGTGGAGATAGACCCTGTTACGAATCAGAAAGCCAGCACTAAGTTTTGGATTAAGCAGAAGCCCATCTCAATCGATTGTGACCTGCTCTGTGCCTGTGACCTTGCCGAGGAGAAGAGCCCCAGTGAGTAGTCTTTTATTTATGTCTCCGTTTCTCACCCCTCCTCCCTGGGTGCCGGGCGCTGGCAGAATATATGGCCACCATGTCCTTTTTTCCTTGGGCCTGTTTAATTCATTACCAGAAATTTCTTTTAATCAAACAGGATCGTGTCCTGGCGCCCAGAGCCTGATGGGAGCCCCCATCTTGGTCCATCTTGCTGTCTGCAGAGACCCTTGAAGCCTGTGCCGGGGGCGGGGTGGGGGTGTTTACCAGGCAGGTTCCTGCTGGGAATTTGCACCAAGTGAGTGCTGCTTGATTTAATTTGTTCTCCTGACCCTTCCCTCTGGGGGAACTTGACCAGTCAGCCTAAACCTGCTTTCTTTGTGCCACGCCAGTGGAAGATGGAGGACTTCCTGCCGTAGCCAGAGACCAGACTTAGGCACCCATCATGGTGGAGGTGTCAGCACACCTAGATTATTGGCAGCCATGACCTCCAATTTATAACTGAACTTATGCCTGGTCCTGCAGAAGAGACCACTACACTACTGGGCTGGCACTCCTCCACTAAACCTTCTAAGCAGATACCATTGGGGTATGTTATATTTTTGCAGTTAAGTAATTGAGTGTAGGATTTAGATTGATAACTTAATCATTTTTTTTAGGACTCCAGTCCTAATAAGGGGCAAAAAGGACACATAGCTCAGAGTAGAGCCTCTCTCTGAAAGCAGACAGCCAAAAGTGTCTTCATGGTTTTGGTTGCATAGGAAGGCCTGCTAACGGGGTTCCCATGCATCTCAGCACTTCTTGTTACCAAGAGGTCACCCCTGTAGCTCTTAGCCTGGTAACTTGAAATACATACTGAGCCTCTAATTTGGAGGCCTATATTCCTGTGTCTATGGATTTGAGAACAAATTCAGAGGGCTTATATATTCAGAAGGAACACTAGGAAGGGGTAAAGGCCAGGAAACATTTACAATGTGGCTGATCTCCAAGGTCATCATGACTGAAAGGGCAGCTCAGCAAGGCTTACAGGCTAGGCACATGCCGCATGCCCCATGACAGTGTTTAACTTCATTGTCAAATCCAGCTATGATAAAGCTCCTCTAACACAGCCTTCGGCTTGGCAAGAAAGGCATGCTTAGCAGGTAGAGAGAGAAGTGAGGCCATTCTTGGCCTCTGGTTGCCATCCCTTCCTCCCGTGAAGCTCTGACTATAGAGGAAACCATGAGACAATTGTCTGATGCTCTTGGAACCTGGAGGCTCCTCTATGCAGTGAGTGAGCCTCTCCCTGATTCCAACTACTCCGTGCTGTGGCCAGACAGGATGTGTTTGTCCTGGCGTCTTCCTTCCTAAGCACTGAGGATATTCTGAAGAAGGTTTTATACTTGTCTGACATGGCAAGTGATCACCTGCGTGTTGCATAAGGTCCTCACCTGAAGTGGGCAGATTGGGGGAGGAATGAAGCCTGGATCGGGTTCTCCCATTGACAGACACTTGCTGTGCCTAGGAAGGCTGTAACCCAGGCACTGAAAAGGGGTAGATACCACATGCCCAGCTGTCCAGGAAGTCACAGTCACCCATATCCCACTGTCTGAAGGGATCAGTCAGTCCACACATACACTCAAACTGATACACACAAGTATAATAAATCTTTTTTTAAGAGTTTAAAATTATAGACTTGCAAAATGAAGTTCTGACTTTAGTAATTGCTGTGCATTGTGTAGGGCCCAGGCACACGCTCAGCGTACAGAGCAGACAGGGCCATCTTCTCAGTACTGACTTTCTCTCCAGGCTCCCAGAGTACAGTGTGCAGCCCTTGGGGGTAAGTGGCTGCCTTGACTGTCTGTTGCTGAGGAGAACAGCCCAGCCCTGTACTCTAGCAGGGCTTTTCAAGCCATGTTCTCTGAACTCAGAAGTTACACATACAGGGACCTGAAGGACACATGTGGTATGTGGCTGCAATGAGTAGGGATGGTATTTGGGAACCCCAAAGTTAAGTTCACAGGGTGTTTTTTTTTGTTTTGTTTTGTTTTAATTTATTTGGTTTTCGTTTTGCTTTAAAAAAATAAAAGAAGAGAAACCATTCCATCCCATGCATGTCGGTAACCCCTGCTCCAGGCAGGGAAGGAGCCCAGCTGAGAGAAAAATGAACCCCAGATTCAGGGAGAGAGGCCTTGCCTCAAAGTGATAGGCAGAGACCTCCATCCACACATACACTCAAACTGATACACACAAGTATAATACATCTTTTTAGAGTTTAAAATTATAGGCTTTCAAAATGAAGTTTGACTCCTCCACACAGCCTTAGCTGACATTGAGAACTACTGATCACTCGGGCCTCACTAGACCTTGGCCCAGGAGGTGCGCTCACAAAGTCTGTTGTGTGCTTCTGCCTGGCCCTACCTCTAATTCACGGACATTGCCACCTTCTCTCCTTCTTTGCACTCCTTTCTGTTCATTTCCTCGGACATTTGTATAGACCTCTGGACTGTGCCGTGTGCCGCATTCTCCTTAGAGTCCTCCCGACCCCCGTTCTGAGTCTCCACTGAACTGAGTGGCCCAGCCAGCCCTGCCACTGTCTACAGAGAGTGTTGGTCAACTGAATGAGCCAGGGTTGAGGAACCAAGAGTTGTCCCCCGTAATTCCTGTAAAATGCCTACACCGGGATGTTAGTAAATGAATCAAATTGACATTGTGTGGTTTTATGATTTCCAGTATCTTCACTAAATTAATTCAGCCTGGATCTCAAAAGCCCCTGCTCAGGCCTCCCCGACACGGGGTTAATCTATGGGGCCTCTGCTCTCTCTCCTCCTCTCCTTCTTGCTTTTCCCTAAAGGATTAATGGTAACCCTTTTTATCTTTTATGTCTGCTGAACCTTAGAAAAAAAGTTATTTTAGGAGTGCTAAAGAAATGAAAGTCACTATATTTCATAAGTTTAGCCTGTGATTTTTATCAGCATAGTGATGTATGTTTGTAGCTGAGTTTACATCAAAAATTATTCTTAGGGCTTCTTGAATGAATTATGGCAAAGGAAAAGAGTCTAGAAGTAGATAAGGTTTTTGATTTCTGCAGTATATTCTCTTTTTCATGTTTTTATCTCTCATAACACAAGTGTCTTCCCAGAGACTGGGGCGTGTGACCAACTGGAATAATTTAGTTGTGGAAACGGAGCAGACGTGTTACTGCGCAGCCTGCTTCACAAAAGGCATAAGTGTGGGGAGACGATGAAGCTATCCCGCATTCTTACCTGAGACATGTTTGTCAGGATTTTGAACAGAAAAGAAATGTTGTAAACCCTTTGAATGTGGCCATTTTGCAGGTTTATGAAGAAAGCTGCTGTCATACCATTCATTCGGTCGTCGTAGGAAACATAACTCAGGTTTAATTGATGCCGCATTCGACAGTGTAAGAATAGCTGACTGGGCACAGGGCTGAGCATTAGCATGGGTGAAACTCGGAATTACAGACTGTGGAATCAGCATGGCCAGGTCCCCAGCACAGCTCTGTGTGCTCCTGCACCCAGCTTCTCCCTCTTAGGCCAGTATTAGAGAGAAGATTTATCACTCTGTCCCTGTGAGTGTTTAAGGACCTGGAACTTAATGACTAAATAGATAAGCCTTAAAAACCTACATGGATAAATCCAAACTCTAAAAGAATTCTGAAAATCTAAAGGGCGAGCCCTGAAAAATTAAGAATGAATTTAGGAGAGGAAAAGCCCTGCCTTTATTATTCAAATCAGGGTTCCTTCAGTCTGGCTTGCCTCTGTGTAGGGTTTCTTTTGCTATTTTGAAGGGTTCCAACAAACGTGTTTTTTTGTTTGTTTGGTTGGTTGGTTGGTTTTTTAAGTGCATTTTGATCTCTCTTAGCAGATCCAGGCTAGACATAGGCTATAAATGGTCGGTCAGCCTCTTAAAAAGGGCTAGCGCTGAACAAAGCCAGGGACCTCCTGTGACAGGGAAGGCTCTCTGGCTGTGTGCGGATGTCCTATCACAGCAGGTCTGGCCTCATCCAGAGAAGCTTCCACAGGTTCCGGGCCTTTAAAGGAAGCAGCCATCATTAAGAAATCAGATTTAAACCTTAATAAAGTAGCTGTCATCTTTATAGCTGAAAAGTGCTCTGTATCTCAATTAAGTAGGGATAATATACAGTCCTTAGGAAGCAGCAGAATAGAGTAATCTGGTTACGCTTCTTGCAACAGTATAGTTTAAAGGAAATCTGATTCTGCTGCTGCTTTGCTTATATTGCTGGAAGGTGTTTTATTTTGTTTGCTTTGCTTTGCTTTTTGTTCAAAACAGTTTGGACCAAAAATAGGAACTGTCTAGGGTTAGGAGTTAGCTCTAGCCGTGCCTCTCGTAACCAGAACCCCTGGATGTGGAGCGAGATTCCTTACGAGCAGGAGCTAAATTAGCTGGCTTATTGGTGACCTCGCATTTAAATGAATCTTTCTTTTCATAAGTACTTGACAAGATCTGTAAAGTAGTGTATTTAATTTACTAATTAAATTAAAGCCACTGAATAATGATTTGTCCACATTGATTTAGCTTAAATGGAAAGATTAGCTTTGTTGTGATCTTGAGCGGCCTTAATGACCAAGCCAGTTACACACAAAGGCCCCTGTGTCTTGTGGGTCAGAGTACATAGGTAAGCCAGGCTGTGATTGAATTGCCTGAACCTCACCCTGCATCCAGCTCTACTCTGCCTCTCGTTCTATTGTTGCACTGGGCTTAAGAGAATGTTAACGCGGTAATAGGCACAGGGCCTTCCCCATTATACGCCTTGCTATCGAACGGTTCTGCATGACTAGTTAAAGAAGGTGGCAAGAAGATTAATGAAAGCCAGGCTAATGCAGAAGGGGTGCTTCTGCAAGACTTGTACCAAGGAGATATTAGAGCTGAACCAGAGCTTGGCTTTTTCTTTATCCTGTGACCTTTGAACCTGCCTTACTGTTGAGAGCTGCCAGGGAAGTCGACATTTTGATTGATGTTGGTACACGAGTCAGTCTTTCCCATTGAATTCCACATCTGCACGAAAATAGCTTTTCCAGCAGAATTCATACTGGCTAGAAGTGATAGCCAAATTGATGGCTGAAATGCTTTTATGTAGTTTTCATTTAAACCTAAAAGTATTTGATGGTTTATTCAGTATCCAGTTTTCACAGATTATATGTGTTCACTTACAGGCCTTTAATGGGTTTATCAACATAGAGAGAAGGACCAGTGTTAGGAATGTTCAAAGGTTTACAGAACTCCAAGCAGGCTTCATGAGGAGAAAAGTCATCACCATCATCAAAACAGAAAAATCCACCTGAGCACCCAGGCAGCAGACTTTGAGGTCTGTGTAAATAAAGCAAAGCAACCGTCTCGCTTTAGAAAGCTCTGGAAGGAGCCCCCGTGCCTCTGTGCCCACCAAGGCCCTTGTTTAGATGCATTCTGTAGACCCTGCACTGGGCTCTCTAAACTCTGGAACAGTGGTATTTCATTTTAAAGGGACTGACGTGGCTGCCTGTAAGGCATCCGTCCTCATGTGTCCACAAACTCTCTTGTATAGAGTTGCATGTCTGAGTGGGTGGCATCCCCTTGCCCCTCCCCAGTAAAGGCAACCAGGAAAGGTGGCAGCGAGATCAGATTTTTTTACTAAAGTCACTTGGCACACCCCATCCCAGGCACCAAACCCACTGACCACCCACCCTCTTTTCTCCCTGGCTGACAGGGCAGCTCCAGCAGAGACCACACATAAGCACACTTCTCCAACCCATCAGGCACCCTAGTTCAGCTTTGGAAGAAGCACATACCTGGGATATTTGTCATTCTTTAGATGCTCCTGAGTGTGTGTATGTAAGGGAACTTCCAGTGAGGTGGGTGGGGAATGTTCGTGGCCTTGCTGCTTTACAGTGAGCGCCTGTGTTTGTGCAAGATGGCCCACAGCCTACTCGGGCTCTGGTGATCCCAGAGATCTGGCCTCACACATGAGAGAGTCCAGCAGTATTGTGGGGTTTTTTGCGTCTCTGATGGGGACTCATTTCCAAAGTTCCAGATCAAATACAGTGAGTATTGGCTGTTGGCAGAACAGCGGACTCTCCCGAATTAAATGCCCAGTTATTGGATTGCCTTTTCCTGAGAGTGCTCTGGACCACAATCAGACAGGACGCCTTTCCTCTTAGCAGATATGTTCCCTGGCCTATTAAAAGGGGTCTTCATCTAGCCTGTCAAAGGGAGTCTGCTGGGGTTTTTTAGTTTTAATTACACTATCCAATTAAAACTCCTTGCTGCATTTGGATGCACCTCTCCTTGGGCCTGAGTGGATATGACATTTACAAGGCTCGCCTTTCAAGCAGACAATAGTGTGATTGATGAGGTGCAGGTTCAGTGAAGGAGGCGAGCGAGCGAGCGAGCGAGCGCCTGCGGAGCACCGCGGAGTGCGCTTGGATTTATCATCTCCTTCCCAAACCAGGGGAGAGTGTGCAAGGGAGAGACCAATGTGGCTCAGGACAAAGGTGGAGAAACCTGTGGACATGGGACCACGTGTGCTCAGAGGCCTCAGGCTCTCTAGCCAGTGACCTGCAGCCTAAGCTGTGCCAGCGTTTAAACAGCCAACACCCATTTTGGAACAGTTCCTGGGGGCTGGCAGGCAAAGAGCTCAGCTTCTCAGGATGTTTCTTGTCCACTGCCCTCTGCTTGGTGCCCACCTCCGTTGCTCAGAAGCTCCTGGCCCCAGTATAGTCACAAGCCAGTGCTTGTGGCCATGTGCTTGTCTCTGTGCTGCCTGGCCTGTGAGAGGGGAAGGTGGAAGGCAAGAGCTTTCTTTCCTAAGAGCCTAGCCGGTTAGTGACGGCAGCCTTAGCTGGTGCTTGTTAGAGGAATGGGCTCACTGTGCTGGAAGAGCCACCTTCCGGGTCTCAGTTTTCACTAAACGGT
Source organism: Rattus norvegicus (assembly GCF_021556685.1). Taxonomy (NCBI): domain Eukaryota; kingdom Metazoa; phylum Chordata; class Mammalia; order Rodentia; family Muridae; genus Rattus; species Rattus norvegicus. Next base: position 16,796,132 of record NC_141536.1, read on the forward strand.
TACTTGGGTTTTATGGGCCCATCATAACAAATCAGTTATCAAGGTAGAGTGGAAAATTTGAGTTTGCCTGCGTTTCCTAGATTACCATTCTCCTTAAACTCATCCGTTGGAGATTATTAACAGGAGTGAGCTGTGGCAGGGCAGGGACCAGGGCCTGTGAGAACAAAGGCGCTGGTGGACTCGTAGCCTCAGCTTCTGCCAAGCTCCCCGTTGCATTTCACTTATTTTAGGTTGGCAGGTGGGTGACTTGTTCGTTTGTTTTTGTGTTTTGTTTTGTTGTGGTTTTATCTTTTTGTTTGTTTGGGTTGGGTTTTTTCATTGTTGTTTTTGTTTGTTTGGGTTGGGGTGTTTGTTTTGGGTTCTTTTGAGATAGGGACTTACTGTGTAACATTGGCTATTCTGGGAAGCTCTGTTACTGTCTAGGAGTCTTTTTTTTTTTTTTTTTTTTTTTTTTGGTTCTTTTTTTCGGAGCTGGGGATCGAACCCAGGGCCTTGCACTTCCTAGGCAAGCCTGTCTAGGAGTCTTAACCAGACTTGTTTTCTCTACCTTTCGAAGAATTAAAAGGCAGGGAGCTCTCCAGTGGCTTCAACAGGTGGCAGCAGAGAAAATTTCAGACAGCGAATAAAAAAAGCTTTTATTAGGAGTGAGGAAACACTCAAGGCCCAGGGAAAAGAGTCTGGGAGGCTGGAGCTGGGCATCTCTGTGAGGGCTGGGTTGTTTTCTTCTGAGCCTTTGGAGGCTCCTCCTACCCTAGTTTAGAGTTGTTCAGAGTAAAGGAAGACAGGGTGGTGGATTGGCCCACAGCTGTTGTGCAGTCATGTCCTGATCATATCCAGCCTTGAACGTTCTGATCCAGTCCCATCAGCAGAAGGCCTTCTGGCAGGAGAAGCAGGAGAAGCCCACTAGGCTTTTGTTTTAAGCTGTCAGGCTTTTATCTCAGGTCAGGAGGGTGAGGAAGAAGCCAGCCTTCTTGGAAGTTCAGTGTCTTTATTCCCTGCTCTTGTGGCACACGAGTGTGTACACACACACACACACACACACACACACACCAATCTGTCAAGGAATTTATCTAAATCATACTCCCTCATACAACCAGCTCTGGCCTCAAACTCAAAAATCTGCCTGCCTCTGCCTCTGTTTCCAGAGTACCAAGGTCAAAGGCATGTGCCACCAGACCCCATATGCTGCTTTTGTGAATGTCCCATGTTCTGGGGTCCAGGCTGGCCTAGAACTCACTGTATAGCTCAGACTGGCACTAAACTCAAGGCAATCTTTCTGCCTCAGCTTTCTGAGTACTAGAATTGTAGGCATCAGTCATGGATCAGACCCAGGTTCCAAGTTGTATTTCCAGAATACTAAATTCTGTAAATACATAATTCCATAAAATCTAAAGACCATGTATATGAGATGTTTAGATCTTAAGTTGTCCTTCATAGACATGGAATGAGTATGTATACTTGCATTAAAAACAAACTTTTTATTGTCTCTGAGATTCTCAGATGCAGTCTTCAGGATGAACTAGCAAATTAGCTTTTCTAGTATAAATGACTAGAAAACTGGACAGGATAGTTTAAAGTCTTGTTTCAGACATTAGTCCTGTGTCAGTAGCACAGGCTCCTGGTCCCTGAGAGAAGGAGTGAGTGCTAGTGCCCTGAGGCTTCCAGTGGGCGGAGACCACGGTAAGAGCTGGCGGGATGCTGCACCTAATACTTGCAGCCGGATGGAAGGGGCCCCTTGGGGAAGAGCTCTGCCTGTCAGGGCTGTCACCTGTACCTGTAGTGGCACATCCAGGACATTCAGGAATGACTGTGGAGAGGCCAGGACATAGGATAGTCTTTACTCACCCTAGAAAGACTACTCTGCCAAAAACAAAGCTTGGGAGGAGAGTTCAGTGGTAGCATAAGAATGGCCCCCATAGCCACACATGTCTGAATGCTTAGTCATCACAGAGTGGCACTACTTGAGAAGGATTAGGAGGTGTGGCCTTGTTGGAGGAAGTGTATCACTGGGGCCAGGCTTTGAGTTTTCAAAAGCCCAAGCCAGGCACAATGCCCTGTGGATCTGGATCTAGAACTCTCAGCTCCTTCGCCAGCATCAGGTTTGACAGTGTGTTGCTGTGCTATACTGTAAACAAGCTCCAAATAAATGTTTTCTTTGCTGAGAGTAACCTTGGTCATGGTGTCTCCTCATAGCAGTAAACGATGAGAAAGACACTCATCGCATACAAGGCCAAGGGTTTAAGTATCAGCTCAGGAAAAGAGCAAATTTAGGAAAAGATCCTTGAAAGGACCAAACTGATATACAACTCAGTCAGCCATCTCTGAAGCCTGGATACCCACAGTGAGACTCCATTCACAGTATCCAGAGTTCAGTTAAAAGCTCAGACACAGAGTTGGACTTGATAGTATAGGCCTGGGATCCCATCACTTAGGAGGCTGAGGCAGGAGGATAACAAGTTTGGGGCCAATCTAGGCTACATAATAAGACGCTGTCTCAGAAGACAAGCAATGGAAGCAGAAAAACAGCTTTAAAAATATGTCCAAAGGGGTGGGAGAGCTGACTCAGCAACTAGGAGCCAGAGCCCGGTCAGCAAGTGGATAGCCTTCCAGAATGCCTCTGACCTCCACAGACACCTCCTCTCATGTGCACATACCCAGACACAGATAAACACACCCACAGTTCAGAATAGGTTAAATATTTTTTAAAAAATACATTGAAAAACTTGAAGAGAAATCTACACTCCCAAAGGAGAAGAAATGTAAGATAGGGAAATACTAGAGCTGAGAAGGAGTTCAGTCAAAGCATTCATTAATGGGAGAAATAAGGAAGACAAGAAATTGTTAGGGGGGGCTGCAGAGATGGCTCAGCAGTGAGGAGCACCGACTGCTCTTCCAAAGGTTCCCAGCAACCACATGGTGGCTCACACCCATCTGTAATGGGATCTGACGCCCTCTTCTGCTGTGTCTGGAAACAGCTACAATGTACTCATATAAATAAAATAAATCTTAAAAGAATTTAAAAAAATTATTAGAGTACAGGTTATCTATTACCATATAACAAGTTAAACTTCAGTGGCTTAAAGCAGCAGTTATATTTATTATTTTCTAGGTGGGTGGGTGGGAAGCCCAGCACAGCACAGCTCAGCTAGGTCTTCTGGTTCCAGTCTTCTTTGAAGCTACAGTCAAGGTGTCAGTCATGTGGGAAGTATGGCGTTGAGTGCCTATTAATCTCAGCCCTCAAGAGGTCAAGTTTGAGGCCACCCTGGCCTACCTTGTAAGATCCAGTCCAAAACAGGGGTGGGAAGAGAAGGAAGGGAAACATGTCATAGGATCTGCTTTAAGTTTACTGAATGGTCTCTGGCAGAAATACTTTTAGTTCTATGTTACCTGGCCATCACAATAGAAAAGCTAACTAGGTGACAGTGGGCTGCATCAAAGAGAACACAGGCAAGGAGCCCTAACCTCTTATGAGCTAACTCAGAGTGCCATCTCTACAGTATTCTGTATTACTGGTTATTAGAAGCAAGCCACAAGGCCATCCCATAAACAACAAGGGGCTACATAAAGTCATGAGGTCAGGAGAGAGCATCATTGGGATAGTTCAGGGTCAGCCTGCCACAGTGAGTGGGCCATAAGACAGCAATAGAAATGGTTCAGACTGAAGCCAGTGCCGAGAGCGGAGGCCAGCAGCTCCACCATAGTCCTATAGCTCTGTAGCTGCAGTCTCAGGGGACAGAAAGCTGCTCAGGCTCTGACTTGGAATATCAAAAACACCAACCGTGGAGGCCTGGCAAGGGCTAAGCAGGATAAATATAAAGAAAACCACATCAAGTCACATCATAATCAAATTGCTAAGACCCAGTGATAAAGAGAAAAAAATCTGAAAAGCACCCCAAGAAAGCAGCTGTGCACATCGCAGAACCATGATAGCAGTGATGGCCGACTTCCTGTCAGAAACAATACCAGCCAAAAGACAGTGACGAGGCAGCCCTAACACACTGAAGTAATATCTACCCAAAGTCTGGATCTCCACAAGTGGTCCTCAGCTGAGGGTAAAATAAAGACATTACAGATAGTCAGAAAGTAAAGTTTGTCACCACCAAACCAATGCAAAGAAGTGCTGAAGGCTGTGGAGGGAAAACTCCAGGTAAAATCCAGCTCTCCACTGGGAGGAAGCCCTCGAGCTGATGCCCGTGTTTGGCACCTGCCTAGAATGAGCCAACTGGAGGGACAGAAGCAAGGCCTTGGGCTGGGGAGTGGGAGGGCAGGCTGAGGCCAGCCCATCACCTGTCTTCAGCCGCCTGAGATAAACACAGCTTTTAGGGTGATAGTTTGAATTCTTGTTGGGAACACTAATTTAACTGGTAGTTAGGTCAATTATCTCCCCAAAGGGAAAACCTTCATCCTTCCTTGCTCTATCCCCCCAAAAGTTGGCCAAGTGTACTGCACTATTACTATTGAATTTTGTGGAAAAATCAAAAAAGTGAAACATTTTTCTTTGTTCTGGCGTATCTATAATATATTTTTAATTTTGCCACAGAGCCTGAAATATTTGCCCTCTGGTTCTTTATGGAAAAAGTTTATTTGTCTCAAAAGATGAAAGTAGGAAGACAAAGGACCCTGTCATCTGTAGGCAGGCACTCTGTCCCCATGTGCCTCCTCTGCACTCGGTACAGAGCCCTGGGTGCCATCCTGTGGTGACAAACTAGCAGGCAACACTGCCTTCCGGAAGCGATGTCCTGGGACTGCACAGAAGTAGGGACAAAGGTTGTGTTGTGCTACTGAAGCAGCTGAGGACTCAGGCGTCTGTTCCCTTCCCACAGAAGTCTAGCCCCAACCTCGACTCAGTCTAGAGCAGTGGTTCCCAACCTGTGTGTCTCAGCCCCTTTGGCAAACCATTATCTTCAAAAATATTTACATTATGACTCATAACAGTAGCAAAATTATAGTTAGGAAGTGGCAGCAAAGATAACTTTATGGTTGGGCTCACCACAACATGAGGAGCTGTGTTAAAGGGTCACAGCACTGGGGAGGCTGAGAGCCACTGCTCTCAAGAGTTGTTTTCTAACAAATTTCGACTATGCTTGGGTTCCTAGATTTTCCTCTAAAGCTTGTTAAATGCAGGGAGTTAGCATAGAGGAGAAAATAACTAGTTAAATAATAACTGGAGGATAGCTGCCAAGAGTTGATCACAGAATAAAATCAAATCTGCAGGTAGAAGAAAGCAGGAAGGAAGCCCAGTGGTGAAAACCCAGAAGTATTAAACAGTTTTGTGGCAAGCTTGGAGCCTTGTGAGGTCTTGAGGGAATCATGCTGTTCAGCATTTCTACATAGGAACATGATAAAGTAGTCATTCTGGGCAGACGAAGGGCTTATGGGTAAGAGTAGATGACTGCCTGGCACCTGCACCAAGCCAGCTGAGCTCCAGATCCATTGAGAGACCCTGTTTCAAGGGAATAAGACAGTGAACAAGCAGGATACCTGGTGTCCACTGCCTCTACATCAAGTATCTCTCTCTCTCTCTCTCTCTCTCTCTCTCTCTCTCTCTCTCTCTCTCTCTCACACACACACACACACACACACACACACACACACTTCTTTAAGGTCGTTTCCTTTCCTCTTACTGGAGAAAAAAGTACACAATATGGGACTTTAATGCTTAAAGTAGAAAGGAGTATTGGAGGAGTGTAGACACAAGGAGAATCAGAGTACTCCTAAAGTATTACTTGTTTTGTTGTTATTTCTTTTTGTGTTACTGGGGATTGAACACAGAGCCTTGTGCTCTCTAGGCAACCCAACCATGATTTTTAGTTCATTTCATGAAGTCCCTGGAGACAGCCATTGCACCAAGGAAAAGCACTTGTCCAGCTGTTTGAGTTGCTAGCTGAACTAGCCATTTATTTCATGGGACATATTTTTACTTGAAGGAACAACTAACAAACTGATTCTCCAACCCTGAGCCTTTAGCCGCCATTTTCTTAAAAGCAAGTAAGTGAACATGCTAGTTCAGGTGGAAAGAAGCTGTCAGGTCCATCCCAGTAATGGAACTGCCTCAGGTCAGAATTCTAACTTTTGAAAACTATCTCTAAGAACTTGACTTCTCATTGCTGCAAGAATTTTCTGACACAGTCAGTGGTGTTAAAGTATGACTTCCATAATACTATGTAAGAACATGCTTCAGTATTGGGAGTTCACACAGTGCAGTGAACCAGTATTTTTCAAATGATGAGATGCTACAAACCAGGCAAGGGGGACATACACCCGGAGAGTTCTCTGTCAGTGTACCCCAGGGGAACTTGCACACCCATGCTTACACAGCACTGTGCACAACTGCCAGGATGCCTGTTGCACAGAAGCCCATAAAGGAAATGTACAATATACACAGTGGGGTTTTTGCAGCTGCAAAGAATGGAACTGTGGCATTTACAGCAAGAGGATGAAATGGTAATTATTACATTAAGCCAAATAAGCCATCCTCAAGCAGACATTCTGTTTGTTCTCCATAGGTAGAATCTGGGCTCATTTTTATCTTTGTGCATATGCATACACAAAGACGTGGCTGAAGGTCATGAAACTAGAAAGTGAGACTTAAGGAGTGATGGGCTTTTAAGGGAGGAGTAAGGAGAAATGAGAGCACATGACACGAAGGCAGAAAAAGGGTGGCAGTGGGCGCATGGGAGAGCCAGCAAAAAGGAATACATATGGAAATCCCGTAGCAACCCATTTCATTGTGTGCCAGCTTTAAAGACTGGTAGGTAACATTTAGGCGTTTGTTTGTTTGTTTGTTTGTTTGTTTGTTTTAAGACAAGGAGGAAGATTTATTCAAAGTCCAAGACCAACCAAGAGGGCTTTTGTTGTTGTTTAGGTTGACTCACTGATTGGCTGGTTTGAAACAGGGTCTTACTGTGTGGCACTAGCTGGTTGGAGGTGTAGATCACGTCTGGCCTCCACCCAGTAGATTTTAATGTAACAGTACAGAAAGTTCACTGCTGAGATCCTACATTCCGTACTACAACTGTGCTTTAAAGAAAGCCGCTACACTGCGGGCTTTGTTGGTGTAAAAACCAGGGAATCTTTACAAGGAGTATCAGTGAACTGCGCTGCTTGAACCATAGGTCAGACACACTGTAGAGCGCCTCCTGGTACTTGACCTTGGTTCATTGGGCAACATATTATATACTCAAATGTCCATGGCCTAATGTAACCCAATATAATAAAAATGAAATAGTTTTTATGTCTGTAAGTGTCACTGACACACCAGAGGAGGGCATCGAATCACACTACAAATGTTGTGAGCCACCATGTGCTTGCTGGGAATTGAACTCAGGACCTCTGGAAGAGCAGCCAGTGCTCTTAACCGCTGAGCCATCTCCAGTCCGTGGGCTTATATTTTTAATGAATAAATTTATTTTAAATTTCTCAGTTAGCTTCTGGCATAACAAAATGCTAGAAGGACATGAATCGTTAGGGAGCACTAATAAGAGGGAGGTGACAGATCCAGTCCTGGTGCTGCCGTTGCTGTTCTGGTGGATTTGAGACATGGTCTTGCTCTGTAGCCCAGACTGGCCTCAAACTCCAGACAGGCTTCCTGGGTGCTGGGATTACAGAGCGTTTTAAAAGGACAGTTCTACAGGTAAATACTTGGACCTAGAGAAGAAGGGAGCACTGAGGACTGAACGTGTGAGAACTAGCATAAGAGGAGTGACCGGTGTAGCAACACCTCCCATTGTACTAGGGGACTTTGACTTGAAGGAGAGATGGGGTGTTTGTGTATTATTTTGTCTTTTCTTCTAAGTTCATAATTTCTTATCAAGTTAAATATTGCATCATGAGCTGACTGGTTCTCTAGACGTAAGGATTTAACAGATGCGGTCAGACACCTCCCAATCCATTTGTGCTGGTCGCACCACTGGAGTTGTTTGTATTGGACCCTAACCTGGAGTGTAAGACCATCAAAGCCGTACCTCCAGATATGGCCAGTATACAGTTTTTTACTGTGAGAGTAGAAACATTAGTATTTAGTTTTAAATTCAAGTTGACTGGCAGTGGGCATCAGTTTCTGGACCTGCCTGCAGTTTCTGACTAGCCATGAGTCCAGTCTGCCAATATCACAACTTCATGCTTTTCAGTGTACATAGCTATCCCTCTTCCCATCCCAAAGTGACTCTCCCACATGTCCGGCGGACTACAGAGACTCAGATTTTTGCCTTGAAAGGGAAGTGCAGCTGGTGTGAAGACAGCAGCCACCCTCCCTGAAAGCCTCTGCGGTCTGGAGAACGGGCTAAACCAGGTAGCCCTGCCTCATCATCAAAGTGTAAGAGCGCTTACAAGATCCGGGCAGAGGCCAAGTAGGTGAGGTGTAGCCTATGTCAGAGGGCAGAGGTCATTATGCTCTGCTTCCTCCAAAAGTTGTAATGTGTTCAGCTGGCAGCTCGGTGTGAAACCAGAGAACTGCCAGAGCTACAGAAAGGCAGAGCCAGCAACCCAGCACTCAGTACATGAAGGCCAGAAGATCAGGAGTTCAGGGCTAGCCTCAGCTACATAGCAAGTTTGAGGCTAGCCTAGGCTGCATGAAACCCTGTCTCAAAAACAAATAGAGGCAGTGTTGTGACCAAAAGAAAGTGCTGCTGTCCATTTCCCACCAGCAGTCAGTGAGGCTTTCCATGCCCTTCTAGACAAGAGGGATTAGACAGCTTCACCCCAGCTGCCATAAAGGGACAATCTGAGAGTCTCCTTTATGGTGCTGCCATTTCCTAAGTGCTATTTCCAAGGTGCCAGCAGAGCCACAGAGTGAAGCACAGTTCCTGTCACCAGTTGGGATGACATGCAGCCATCAAGAGAAAGGTCATGGAGAAGAGAACAGCAGAGGTGGGCTGAAAGAAAATGTTAAGTTTAAAGAAAAGCCAAATTGGTAAAGCACCTTTAATCCTGGCACTCGGGGGCAGAGGCAGGTGGGTCTGAGTTAAGGCCAGAGTGAGTTCCAGGACAGCCAGGCTGCACAGTGAAACTTTATGTCAAACAAAACAACAAACTCCTCAAATTTCAGTAAACCGTGTGAAAACATGAGGACAGCTAGGGAAGCCCGTGGGCGCCGACACACTGTTGCTGGGGTTATGTGGGAGATGTGGGGGTTTCCCTTCGTCTTCTGAATTTTGAGTAATTTTAATGTTCTTATAATTCTTGTAATTGAAAGGAAAGGAAAGAGATTTCAGCTCACTTGGTGTTCTGGGCAAGCATGCTACTGGGAATTTTAGGCATCAATGACTGTGGCTCATGCCAGGTATCGCTGGTGCTGACAGGTGTGTCAGCAGACACATTCATATTCTCGCCCTCCTCCTCCCTCTCTTGCTCGATCGCTCGATCCCTCCCTCCCTCCTTCTCTCCTCTCCCCCCACCCTCCACAGCAGGGTCTAGTAGCTGTCCCATCCTGAGGCAGTGGCGGCTTTGTTTTAGTGAAAATGAATACAGACAGATTACAGCGGAAGAGCCCCACGTCTCCACTTGTGACATTTGGGCTATTAGCCCTCTTGTGGCTCTATTCCATCTTCTCTGGTTCACTTTAAAAATATGTGAATGTAGACACACATCTACATATGCAGATTCTCCTTTCAGTATTCAGAAGCAGAGGTACCATCTCAGTGGCTCCCCTGAGCATGTGACCAATGTCTAGGTACCACATGTACCCCATTATGCTGCTTTTATTCCTATGGCCCTGGAAAAGCAAGTTGGAATGGAGACGCCCAACTAAAAACAATACCTGCATGAGTGAGGTACTCGGTGGAGCAGTAAGAATCACCTCCACTGAGCCCCTTCTCCAATGCGTGTTACAAGCTAGAATCCCGTCTCCGTGTGACGCCTGGGCTGCTGGAGACAGCGCCTCCCAGCGTCCTGGGGCTGGGATTGCAGCCCACATCTGACTCTAGGGCACCTATCTTCTGCAGTGGCTCAAGCCTCAGTCCTGCCTTAATTCTCAAGCGGAACATAATGCCTTGACCTAACAGAATACTAGATTTCTATTGAATAGGTTTTTTTCTCAGCTGACATTTTTACAGAGATAGAGTGCAGCTGTGGCTTACCCTTTCTATGAGAACTGGTGGTTTTCTTTGGATTTTTAAAAAAATATTTATCTATTTAATGTATGTGAGTACACTGTAGCTGTCTTCAGACACACCAGAAGAGGGCATCGGATCCCATTACAGATGGTTGTGAGCCGCCATGTGGAACTCAGGGCCTCTGGAAGAGCAGTCAGTGCTCTTAACCACTGAGCCATCTCTCCAGCCCTTTCTTTGGATTTTTAAAGGGTTATCTACCCGCCTGGTCCCTAAGACCTAAAAGCTTCATGGACTCCCTCTGTCATTTGGTGCCATTTGGTCCCTTGCTCAAGTCGAGCCTTGAGGTGCTATGGCAACAAGGGATGGGAAAGCAGACTTCTCAGTTCAGGCTCTGATGCCTCTGTTGAAAGTTCACCGTGTAGCATAAGCCATTGGAGTCTTATTGACAGGTTCATGTCAGTTAACGTGCTACACTCAGGATATACAGGCATTATCAAATGTGAATTCTGTGTGTTCACTCATGTCCAGGCCTACCCACCACTTCTCTTAAGTCAGCATTCTTTCTGCCCCTCTTTAGCTCAGTGCAACATTCATAGACCATGATGTCAACTGGTTTCTTTGCCCTTGGACTCTGGGGACCCTAGGAAAGCACCCCAAGTACAACTCATCTATGTATGGTGCTGCCATTTCAGACCTACCAGTTCCTCCTCGGTTGGCACCTCCAGGCATTGCCAGTCCCTCCTGTCTACACACCAGGACTTGGTTCGCTGTGGCTCCCTCCACAGCCAATTTGCCGGCACTGTGTACCCTTCTCGCCCAGCATCCTTTGTCCTCCATAAAACTACCCCAAAGGGCTCTCCCATACCTGACAAGTCCCCTCACCTCCATGCCTACGTAGCTAGGACCTTCGACACACACATCACACTTGATCCTCGTTCATTTCCCTACCCTGCTCCAACCTGTCCTGTGGCAGAATCTAGGCCAGCAAAGCCCAGAGGCTGGAGTGAGGGACATCCAGGCAAAACCTCTTGGGAGCAAATCATCCCCTGGTCCTGTAGTCCAACATGAATGAAAACATGGCTGCAGTCCTTGACCTGTGCTTGTACCCCAGGCTCTGGTCCATGGCTGCCTCCCATCCTGTCCATCAGCCTTAGCCCTGTTGCAGATGGTTAGCTCAAGTCCAGTATTGCTCAGGGGCACACAGGGCTCTGGTCAAGGCCATCTCTAGAGGTCCCTCAGTGGAGCAACTGCTTTCACTGCCAGTGGCAAACAGTCAGGCCCAGGAGAGAGAGTCCTTCATCCTTCCCTTCTGCCTCTCCCTCAGTCGGACACTCACTCACACAAGAGCTGAGGACAGGCAAGGAACTCACACACTCCAAGCATAGAAGAAAGCAGTGTAGGGATGCAGGGGTCGCGCTGATCCTCTGGACTTTGAGATTTGGCTAACAGCAACTTTTTCTCTAGCTTCCCCTCTATGCCCGCCACAGTTGACAAGTCTTGTGTGTCAAGGCTTCTCTCCCAGGCTCTCTGGGACAAAGATTTGACTCTGCCAAATCTACAGGACACTTCATGATGTCTCAGCTTCTCAAGCATCTTCAGGATTGTCAGTGACAGGTGGGAGCAGGTGGTGTAGACGGTACATGAGGTCACTTATCAGAGTGGTCAGTGAACCCCGAAGCTTCAGGTCTGCAGGCCTCCCTAAGACCTTCTGGTCCTTCCTACCCCTAGGCCATTATGTCTGTGTCATGGCCAGGTGTCCACACAAGGCCTCCTAGGGGCATGTCTCTGTTTGTCCTTCACAGCCCTGTGTCCTTCATAGATGGCTCTACTTGGTCACAGCATGGCCAACAAATGTCTCTGCATTGTCCTTCCACAAGATAATGTCACTAACACTCTGGTATTGAGGGAGAGCATTGAAAATTCACTTCCCTATCAGAAACAAGCAATTTATACATTAATGGACTGATTAGTTTCCAGTCAAGAATTCTAACGTTTTAGAGCCACAATTTTAAATCAAGCTTAATTTGTCAACTGACTGAAAATGAGGTTTTTTTTTTTTAGAAATTATTAGTAATTTTTTTAATATAGGATTTATAGTCCCAATTAGTATCTTGTAATGATGTTTCCAGAATAAAATACCAGCAGCTCAACTTTTCTGGCCACAAATGTACAACATATATCAGTTTATTTTTGGAGATCTGAAAAATTAGCTACTGTAAATAAAGTCCCCAGAAGATTTCTCCGGGAAGGAGGGGAACTTACAGTAATGTGGGTGACATTATTAATTAATAATGTGACCAGCCACTGCTTCAATTAAAAGGACAATGGAAGAGGAGGCCTAATAGGTGTGTGTGGTCTGATGAAGCAGAGAAGGGCCTTTAGGCTGGGGGGCTCAGGGATGCAGGCCTCTGGTATCATGTGCCTAGAGCTCTTGGTCTAGACAGGTCTCTGGGAGCAGGACCATGTTCTCAGGATACCTTTGGCCATTACTGGAAACCAGCTTCAAGACAATTGAAGAAAAGTAAGACCTTGGAAGGGCCCTGAGTCTCCCAGGTGCCAAGACCAGGCATGCGTAGATCAACTGGGAGACTAGGGCTGAGGCCAGGGACTCCAAAGAGCCTCCTCCTCTTAGCTTATCCTTGTGAATGTCACACATACTGACATCTCTGGCTCTATTTAGAATTAGGGACCTGTCTGGCATGTGTGTGCCATCAAGTACAAACATAGTTTCAGGCAGGCAAAACAAGCAGGTCTGACAGCTACATATGGTGAGGTGGCCACACCACAAGTACATCTGAGAGAGCTTTCCTATGTAGGTCATGGTGATAGGTGTAGGAAAGCCCACAGAAATCTGGTGGAACCCACACAAGAGCACCGTAGGCCGGGCTGAGGTGGCATGAGGCTGGACCAAGCAAGTCCTAGAAGTGAAGTCAGTAACTGAAGGGAGAGGAAGGAGTGGGAAAGAGTTAGATGCAGGTTGGTGGCATCGCAAGGCGCTGGTGTGCTACTGTCTACGGAGCAGCACTTCAGCCATTTGCTTCATGGGGGTTAGGAGAAGCCTCCGGGCAGTGACCAGAGCAGGCCACGCCCCAGCAGGAGCCAATAGGGGAAGGCCATGCTCATACACTGACGTCCTGCTGCTTGTTTCATTGTAATCACAGCTACTTTACTTACAGAGTAATCACTTGGGGTGAACCGGCCTTCTGCTCTCAGGACACCAGTGCTTCAGTACTGACCCTGTAGAGGCAGCAGTACTGGGAAGGCGAGCCCTCCTGAGTCATGCTCCTCAGTGTGGTGCCGAGGGGACCTGGACTGCGTGTGAGCCTTCATTGTCTGCCTTAGACCCAGCCTGTGATGAGAAACCCAGCCACCGCAGGGAGCTTTGCTGTCCAGCCTACACGCGCTCTTGCTCAAGTCTGGATCAGGGAGGACACTTGGGGCACCCTACCCTCCATGGTGACTCACCTGAACCCTCCCCTCTCTCCAGGTCACGCGGTCTTTAAGCTCACGTATCTAAGCAGTCACGACTATAAGCATCTCTACTTCGAGTCCGACGCAGCTACCGTCAGTGAAATCGTGCTCAAGGTGAGTTAAGTGCACTCTGACCCACGAGTAGGAGGGTGGGCTAGTCTCGGGCCAGGGCTACACCTGCCTCTGCCAAAGCAGCTTTCCAGGCCCCACAGGCCTAGTTCTTCTCTGCTTTTTTCTTTCATGCACCATTTATTTTCCCCAACCACTGTCAGGAGTCCCTCGAGGCTCCGGAGCCAGCTGAGGAGACAATGGTTTTGAATCGCTCAAGGTGATTTTCCCAACCTGTTTGAAGCGTGCCAACTGGGGCTGTCCTGGGACAGCTCAGCACGTGCACCAGGTACCTCCCTGTGCTGTTAGCGTTCCAGCTGCCTCAGCAATGGCTAGTCCGCCCCTCGAGAGCGCTCCCTTGTCAGGGGAGACAACGAAATAGACATTACACCGATATGCTGACAGTCCCAGAGATGCTGTGTGAGTTTGTAAAGGGGGAGCTGCTGACATTGCCCTGGGTGAATTCATAGGCCGATTCCAGGCTGGGAGGCACCTCATAGGTCTTGTTGATTTAGGAGTTTAGGGCAGGGCCTGGAGATGACCCCTTCTCTGAAACACAGGTGCACCCGGACCATTGGTCTCTGTGGTACGACCTGACCAGGACTCCTCAAAGCCAATGTCCCTCTCCTAAGGCGAATCCTACAGGGTCAAACAAGTAGACAAGGCCGAGCTAAGGAGTAGAAAGGAGGACACGCCCCTAGCCTGGGCTGATGACCCTGACTAGTCAGTCACCGTACACCTGGGCTTCAGTTCCCTATGTGTAAGGTGGTGATCACAGTAGCTGCATGGCCCCTGTCTGCAAGCTGCTGCTCAGGTGTAAATAAACCAGTTGAGATACACCAGCCCCTCTGGGTCATTCTCTCCCGGGAGAAGCAGTCACGTGGTAGTGACAGGAGCTGAGCTACCCTTGAAAGTTCCCGTTTTTGCATGAACAAAATGCCCAGAGGAAGGGGAACTCAGCCAGAATGGTGACTCTGATAAGTTGACAGAACCAGAACCTAATGTGTACTGCCAATGTCCAAGGCTCCCTGGTTATAGGAAGACTGTAGTCAGACACCACATGGCCACCAAGACGTCATCCTGGAGGGCAACTGAAGAGGAGATAGAGCGGCATGAGAAGACCCGGAGGTTCACAGGCTACACTGACCAGGGCAGGAACAGGGCCCACTCTGCACCACTGAGTTCCAGAGAGCCCAGACTTTCATGGGCAGAACCTCACAGTGCAGTTCAGGAGCTTGTCCCAGGTGTTTGCAGCATGGATAAAAATATCCCAGTCCCCCACACACATCGGGGCCTGGACTTATTTTTATAGCCAGCATTAAAATATTCAAGACGTGAGAAGGATTCTAGTAAAATTATAATCTTGTGTTTGACATCAGAATAATTTTCACAACAGCAGATTGATGACAGAAGCGCAGGTTTATGACTTGCGTATGAGAGGAAGATCAAGTGCAGAGAAATCATCACTGGGCCAAATGCTCCCTCAGAGCACATGCTTTTCTGTAACCCCCGCCCCAGGTCTGCCTCTGAAATGTCTACCCTGAAATGTCTGTGTGCATCTCAGGATGTCTAGAAATCTCACATCATCATGCACCTCAGAGGGCTTCGTCCCTGGACCTACCTGACTCACAATTAATGGTTTTATGGTCCTGACCAAAGGCTGAATTTCACTTCTCTTTGAGAAGGTTGTACGTCAGCTTCCTAACATTCCCTCCAGGCCTCAGCCAGGCCAGTGTGTGCTTTGTGCCAGGGCTCAGCTTCTGAGACCCCAGCCTGGCTCCAAACTTTAACAGAAATGTTAAATTGAGGCTTTTTAGGACCATCTTAGACTCAAGTAAAAAATGAGAGTTTAGACCAAAATTAAATGAGGAAATTAAGTCCTAAAAGCTGGTGCCAGCTTAGCCATCACCGACAGGCTTTCTTTGGGATGATGAAGGGACCTCTCAGTGGGGGCTGAGGAGAGCTTCATCCGGCGTGTCTCACATCCCACGTTTCATCAAACCCTCCCAGCTGGCCTACAGAGTACACACATCCTTGTCCCCATTTTCGAGGTGAGGAGATGGAGGCCCAAGGTCTCAAAGGATCCAGAGCCTCCCTGGAGGCCTGTGCTCTCAGGGCTGCCCTCCACCTCCCACATGTGCTGGAGCCACGCGGTTCTCAGTCCCTCCTTCCGCTGGCCCCAAGATGAATCTCTGAGGAGCTGTCGGGCTCTTCACACCGGGTTCCTCTGTGATTGAGTGATGGAGGCCGTGGCTTTATTGACCATGAAAACTCCCTATATTTTTATGCCTTAAGCTGTAAAGTGCATCGAAAGTAAAACCCTCTATAGTGCATAAAATTGGGCACGTTTTAAGCCACAGCATATTAACCAGCTAATGGCAGACCAAAGGGCGTTTTTATCTTTTGATTATTACATTAATCTTGCATTAAAATTATCTATGTGATTATCACCAAGTACTGAAGATAATAAATTTAGGGAATAGTTGGCTTGTTAAGGACCATTCTAAAATGCTTTTGTCAAATTAAATGTGCCAAAAATGCACGCAAAAGCCAGGTCAGCTGAGTGCAAATGCAAACAGTATAAGCAGAGATGGTGTTTACCAAGCATGTACGCCTCCTGCCATCCCCACACCTTGTCCATGCTGTCCCAGATCACCCTTGCCAACCTACATTCTGATTTATGGCTCTCAGCTGCTAACTTGGCAAGGCTGCAGCCGGGTGAGGCCGGCCTTCTGTACTCACGTGCCTGCCTGTACCTCCCGCTGCTGGAAGTTTGGAGGGACATTGTTAGAGCCCCAGTCTGCAACTGCCCTGGTGGAGAGCCTCTAACTGCCTTCTCCAAACCAAGGCTGAGCTTCTGACAAGGCTTCGGGACGTGTGAGAGTGAAAGAATTGTGTTTTCACAAACAGCCAAGCAGGAAGCCATGTCTGAAGGCCCAGAGAAGAGACACACTACAAACTGAAGTCTACCCTGACCTCAGTGACCTCAGCCCTCTGCAGTCCTCTCAGCCTCACCTTTCTTATCTGGTCCAGGCTGGTGGACACTAGAGGTCACATGGCGGGCTGTCAGGAGGCAGAGGGAGCGCCGCCTCTCACTTTTTCCTCTTTCACGTGTGGAGGCAAGGATGTCATGTGATAACCAGGACTAGAGTCGGCTGGTCAAATCTGAGAGCAGGGAGCACTCTGAGAGGCAGCCCACACCAAAGAACACAGACCTAGGGATCATGGCCCCTCTGCTCAGTGACTAAGAAGCCTGCATTGGGCCTCCTGTCTGTTGTGAAACAAGGGCCTTCTGGCCTGCCAGGCTGGACAGTGTCAGAGCAGCTAGTCCCAGGATCCCTTGCCCAACCTGGGCTCCCTTCCACCCCATGCTCTGCCCTAGAGGGAACAGCCGGTGCTGCCAAGTGACAGCCGTGTCCTCTTGCTTTCCAGGTTAACTACATCCTGGAGTCACGAGCAAGCACTGCCCGTGCTGACTATTTTGCTCAAAAACAAAGAAAACTGAACAGGCGGACGAGCTTCAGCTTCCAGAAGGAGAAGAAATCAGGGCAGCAGTGACACTGGCCTCCAGTCTGGTGCCACAACCCGGACTGCCTGCAAGGCCAGGTGGACCAGAGTCCTCCGGCATCCTATAGAGCCAAGACCCGCAGACACAGGCTGCTGGGCGCGAGGGGAAGGTTTAGAGGTAGGGGTACCATTGGACTGAAGCTTGGCCATGGTTCTAAGTAGCAATGTCCAGGGGCCAGCCCCCTCCTGGAGGGCGGAGAGCTACTCAGCCGTGCTCACTGTCTGGCAGCCCCAAGGGTGTACATAGATAGCCATGCCAGACATCTCCTTGCAACTTGATCAAATTTCTTAAACAAAGAACAAAGTGTGCATTTCTTTTTTTCCTTTTAATAAACTCTTTATCATGGTTGGTATGATGGACCATTCTTTGGGGTGGAGGATTGACTGTATTATCTTCTTAAAAATCTATTCCCATATTGAACAGGCAGATTACAAAAGCTGTGGTTGGAGCTCTCACAAGCAGTGTTTAGGGCTTAGCCAGTAGCATTAGCTGTGCCATTTGTTTAAATGAGTGCATTTGCTTTGAGAATAGCATCTTACTAAAGTTAGGAATGAGGACCTAGCATGTGCCGGGCGTGAGTGCGTGCATGGGTGCGTGCGTGGGTGTGTGCCTGCGTGCGTGTGTCCAAGGCTGTTATTTTCCCCTTCTAAGGTCTTCTCAACATGTCAGCACCTGTGATCCAAGGGACAGGTGCTGGTAGGAGAGTGTGACAGTGTCTCCAGGTGGTGCTGAGTCCCCAGCCAGAGTCCTCTCTCCTCTTCTCATAGCAAGTATGATATGGTCAGCTTGCCTCGCTGGCCATGAAGCTTTCTCTGATCCTTCTACCGGTGCCTCCTGTGGGGCCGGAAACTGCTGCTGCTATGCTGAATCCGGGGAAGGAGAGCAAGCCCTGAGCAGAAAAGGCAAGGTGCCCAGTACCTTGACATCACACCACACCTCTGCCTACACCAGATGCCTCTGCAGACCTTACCTTGGTCCCGCCTGTGGCAGCATCCTTTCATACTGTCTTGGGCCAGGGCCACAGCCGATATCTTATACGACCTGTGTTTCGGACATTTTTTAAATCATTGTATCCAAGCATCTCAGAGACAAGTGTGCTTCTTTGCGAAAGGGTCAACTGAATGAATGCTTCTCCCACTCTGATCTGTTCAGCCAACAGGAGCACCCTTTTCTAATGTCTTCCACTCCTAACTCTTCTCCCCACCCCCCAAAAAAGGAATATTATTTGTAGCTTGCTCTGTATTTGAATTTTTAGCAATTTTATATTTAGATATCTTTGAAAATGTAAATGACTAATTTGGTCATTAAATCTTGTCACATATTCAATATTAAGATACTAAAATAAAAGTCATAAATACCCTCTTTTGTATATTGCTTTGAATTCCTAAAGCCTTGAGCACACAGTGCTGAGAAGGTGACGCCATAGCGAATCTGCTGGGGGGACACCCTGGCAGTTGATAATGTCCGGTCATGCTAAACTGTACAAAAGTCCCATCTGGTTTTCCCTCTACTCAAGGGACAATGGACTCTTTGGCTCTGCTCTCTAAACGTGGTGGTATGTGGCTCTCAGCTGGTTAGGGTCTCCGGGGTTTGAGTTGCCTGGTGTTACGGTCCAGGTTAGGTGAGCTGCAGCCTTAACTCCTCAGGCCATTGTGAACCAGCCTGCTTGTGTTTGCCTTGAAGAAGCTTCCCTAGGAAGTTTGATCCAGCCCCTCGGGGGTAAGTCAGTACTGTCTAGCCTAGACTCTGAGTCTCTGCAGCACCTCTGGCTATAGTGCTGTCAAGCCCCATGGTGTCCCTGTTGGTCAAACTAGTCATCCCAATTACCTGTCACCTGCTGGCTGCTGTGGGCCAGAAGCCCCCAGCCCCTCAGGCACAGTCAGCCACCAACATGTGGCAATGCTCTGCTGATGTGTCCTTCCCAGCTTGTTTCTTGTCTTTATGAAGTCAGAGGCTGGTAGGGGGCCCCACTGGTTGTATCCCTGCTAGCTGCCTTCAGGGACTCCCCATCTCCTCAGATCCAGGGCTGTAGCACATTGGGGTAAAAGCCAATAAAGTTACTCAGTCCCACACCAGAACGTATTACAATCCCTGCTGCTCCTGGTTACTGGGCCATCATGTGAATTACTTGACTCCCTTGAGCCTCAGTTTCCCCTTTTGTAAAATGAAGGTAAAACTGGTTCCTTTCAAGGGTGCTTGGGACAGTTGGATATGTTTGCTATTAAGAGTGCACCAGGTCACCAGACGGTGGGCCACACCTTTAATCCTATCACTCAGGAGGCAGAAGCGGGTGAATCCCTGGGGAGTTCAAGGTTAGCCTGGTATACAAAGGGAATTCCAGGCCAGCCAAGGCTACATATTGAAACCCTGTCTCAAAACAAAAAGGAAGATGGAGATGGTTCAATAGTTTAGAGCACTGATCACTCTTCCAGAGGACCCAAGGGTCCGTTCCCAGCACCCACATGGTAGCTCACAATTGTCTATAACTTCAGTCCCAGGGCGTCTCGTGCCCTCTTCTGACCTCTTTGGGTATCAGGCACACATGTGATGCTCAGACATCCATGTAGACACACCATACACGTGGGGAAAACATTTTCAAACCACCCATCCAAGTACCCCCAAAATCATACCGTGCACAAGAGCCACGCCACAGGGTGGGCATTAACTATCTGGAAGTTTTTGAGAATATTTTTATCACATTTCATTCTGTGGGTGGCAGGCATGTACATGTGGAAGTCAGAGAACTTGCTAGAGTTTGTTCTCCTTCAAACATGTGAATCACTCGAGTCATTAGGCTTGGCAGAAAATGCCTTACCCAGTGAGCCATCTTGTCAACCCTGCCTTGATGGTGTCTACCAATGACCGCCATGGTCTGAATTCACAGGCCGTAGGCTCACGTTTCTATTTCATATATCTTGGCCATCCCAGGCCAAGCTCTCCTCCACGTTACAGATGGGGAAAGGGAAGCCTCTCAGGGTCCTGTCCTACTCACACTATGACCAAAAGCAGCTTAAGGAAAGGGTTTGTTCAGTTCTAGGCCACAGTCCATAGTGAGCTACGTGTGGCAGGAACCTGGAGGCAGGAGCTGAAGCAGAGAGAGCAGAGGCGTGCTGCCTACTGGCTTGCCCAGCCTGCGCTCTCTTTGAGCACCCAGGACTACCTGCCCAGGAATGGCACCACCCAGAGTGGGCCGGTTCCCTCCACAATCACCAATGGTAACGCCCACAGGCTTGGCTGCTATCTAGACTGAGGAGAGTAGCTCCTCAATGGAGGAGTCCCTCCTCCCGAGAGGCTGCAGTTTGCTGCACGTTGGCAAAATCAAACCAAGACCCACTGATGAGAGCCAGCAGGCAGGGAGTGGGTGGCTGGGAGAGCTAAAGAGGAATCCGTTTCCACCAAACTCCTCTGAGAGATGCAGCCCCGCCAAGGGAGTGTTGTTACTCATGGACTCCCAGTGCCAGTAGCACAGGCAGGAAAGCCCCCATCCCAGTGGCTGCGGCTCACCCACCTCCTGATTAGACAAACACATGCTGAGGTCTGGAATCAGAAGTTAATGTGCCCATTTATTCATTTTTCTGACAAGTCACAATAGATTTTTAACTGCCAATGAGTAACCTCCCCAAGGTGCGCTGGCCGTGAGTGGTCATTTCCGCCCAACATTGCCTGCCAGCCGGCTCTCCTGGAGCCAGGCCAGCTGCGCTCTCTTCCGCACCCCACCCAGCCTCCTCGAGGTTACCAAGAGATGGCCTCTGTCCTGGCGCAGCTCCTCTACAGCCAGGGATCCGGGTGCCCGTTCCTCAGTCTCAGCCGCTGTAGGATGGAGGCTGTTAGAGGCTGTCGTGGTAGTGGGGCTCAGCCTAAGGAGGGAAAGAAAAGGCTAGGCTTGGGGCCCCGCTGCACCCCCCCCCCAGGAAGCCAGCGGAGGAATCCACAGAGAAAATTAACATCTAACTCCCTATGCTGTGCTGAGCCCTTACCGGTGACTCAGCCTCTCTGAACCCCTTGTCTGCACAAACGTGGCATTGTCCCACTGTTTATGAAATGGACACAGTGACGTGCACGGGCCTGGCGTGTGCATTGGGGCGCAGGTAACAGGTAGCTATGCAGAACACGCTGGCCACCCCTCCCCCACCAGCAGGGCCTGTTCAGTGCAGGGCAGACCTTGTCGGCCTCCGAGAGACCCCGCAGCTGGCCCTGCGTCCCCCTCTCCTGCCACATCGGCTGAGCGGCCCCAGGCAGGCCTTGCATCTACACACATTAACTGCTGGGATCAGGGAGAAATACTGGGAGGTTAATTCTTTTTAAAAAGATAAAATCTGTCTGTGTTACAGCCCCCAGCTTCCTGAAAGCTAAAAGTATTTTAATGTCATATTTCCATGCAAATTTTAGTTTAGAATTTAATACCCTTTTTAACATACATTAAATTTTTAGCATTCTTCAAGCTCTTGACTGTGTTAAGAACCTAACTGATGTGTGTTGGGGCGGAGGGTGGGAAACAGCTGGAGTAAGCTGTAAATTAAAGTTCTAGAAGCAAGGTTACCACAAACCTTCATGACCACCTCTTTTGGGGTGTTATTCTTCTGCCTGGATCCTAGCATCTGGGGAGGAGTTGGAAGACTGCAGTCCTCATGGTGACATCAACTGTGACTAGTAGCTTCCCTGGGAGTGGAGGGTCCCCACAGGAGGCCAACAACTTGGCTTTGCAGCTACACTGCAGGTCTCAGAGTTGCTGTGCCATTTGCTACACAAAGCTCTTGTCATACCTAACTGTCACCTCACCTAAGCAAGGTTCATACACGGGGGTGAGCACAAAGGAAAGGAGAGGTTTGGGGGTGCTGCCTAGAGTTGGGTCGCTGCCTTGTTCTGGGCCCAGGAGACGATAGCATAGGATTAAGGGCAAAGGCGCCATTCACTTTTATTTAAGGAGCAGAGGAGACCTTGGGCCACGGGAGCCCCAGCCGGGTCCATATTCCATGGACTCTGCAGCCTGCCTCCTGAAAGCCTTGACAGTGGCCTGGCAGGCACATCCCCTGAGGACAGGAAGCTGCTAAGTGCCCAGTCAGATCCCCGAGAGCTCCAACATCTGAACAGGCTAGGAGCAGCCCGGCCAGGCTCAAGGACCATGCCAGATCCACTACAGGGCAGAGCTGCAGAAGCCTCAGCCAGCCCCAGCCAAGGTCTTTATTATGACTTCCCCGGCTTCCAGGAGCTCCAGAGCCTAACAGACCTTGACTGTCAGCCAACCAGGACCCAGAGGTGATTGGCCCACGAGTTCTGACTCTTGGTCAGTAGTCTCCAGGAAAGGCCTTCACCAGCAAGGAGAAGATGAGGTGGGCCTCTTGACTCCTGGACTCGTAAGACCCAAGTATGGGGCCTTGCTGAGGAGAGAACTATGGCTGGGCCTGCCCTAGGTCACCATACCAGGGCCCCTGACTGAACCCGCTCTAAGGAGTGTAGGACAGGTCAGAAGTCATCAGCCCTCTCTCCTGGGCTGGAGGTCAGAATGCAGTGCCCAGGCAGGCTGCAGCGTCTTGGCTGTCAGTCATAAACTAACGCTTTATCACAAAGGCTCACCTGGCCAAGCTCTGGTTCAAGCTCTCACCAACCAAAACAAGGAAGGTTGAATATGAGACTGGGATGACCCTGCCTACCATGCATGAACTCCAGTGCCACATGGTACGCACGTCAAAGATCGGTGAGCAGAGGCCAAGGCCTTCAGGTACTACAAAAAGGGGTTCCTAGGGAGCTGGGGATTTAGCTCAGTGGTAGAGCACTTGCCTAGCAAGTGCAAGGCCCTGGGTTCGGTCCCCAGCTCCGAAAAAAAGAAGAAAAAAAAGGGGGGGTTCCTTCTGTTAGCCCAAACTTGATAGCTTCTCTCCTATCTAAAGGTGGGGGTCTGTGCCCTTCCTGGGAACCCTCAGTGACAGAGGGGAGAGCCACACCAATTAGTCACCCCAGCCAGGCTCTGGCTCAGCCATAAGTCTCCCTCAGTGCCGCTGCCTGTGCCTGTGCCTCATTTGTGCCCCCATATCAGGGTGTCCTCCACAGGGGACAAGGCCACTGAATGTTCCAGGCAGTCCAGAGCCCTCTCAGGCTAGCACGAGTCCCGTGTTCATCCCAAACAGTCCCTGGTGTGAGGATGTGTAACTGTGAATGGCAGCCCTTCTAGGACAAGAGTTGGGCATTGGAGGACAGGGAGTGGCTTGGCCCCCCTGCCAGGACTGCTTCCTTTTCTACCTAAAACCAGCAGCTGGCACATAGGTGGCATGCAGTGACAAGATCTGAAGAGGAAGGAGTTTTCCCAGCAAGGGAGAGATATTTGGAAACCTGCCCGGGTTCTCACCTCAGTCAGACAACCTGGGGAAGTAGAAAAATCTTACACAGCAGCAGCAGCAGCAGCAGCCTGGGCGAGGGCAGAAGGGACAAGCATGTGCTTGTGTGCGTGTGCCTTGTGTGACTTGTATCCATGAGGGAAGGTTGGGCCACATGCGTCTGTGTAGGAACTTATGTGTGCCTGAGCTTTGTTTTTTGTTTTTGTTTTTGTTTTTGTTTGGTTTTTTTTTTTTTTTTTGTTCTTTTTTTCAGAGCTGGGGACCAAACCCAGGGCCTTGCGCTTCCTAGGCAAGCGCTCTACCACTGAGCTAAATCCCCAACCCTAAACGTGTCTTTTTTTTTTTTTCTTTTCTTTTTTTTTTTTTCTTTTTCTTTTCTTTTTTATTTATTTATTTTTTTTTTTTCCGGAGCTGGGGACCGAACCCAGGGCCTTGAACTTGCTAGGCAAGCGCTCTACCACTGAGCCAAATCCCCAACCCCCCCCCCCCCCCGTGCCTGAGCTTTGAATCAGTGTGTATGTATTTATGTGTGCCTGGGATAGGAGTTTGTGTGTGTGAGTGCATTTGTGTCTGCATCCCTACATGAACACGTGTGTTCATATATGTCTCTATAAGCATTTGTGTGTGTGTGTGTGTGTGTGTGTGTGTGTGTGTGTGTGTGTGTGTGTGTGTTGTAGACATTTGTTTGTCCTAAAGCCCTGGTCAGGCCAGCCAGCCAGGCACCACCTGCGCACCTGCACGGGGCCCGGGCCTTGCTGCCTGCTCTCAAAGGACATGTCCTGGTCTCTGAGCAGCGCCCCTCCCAGCCAAGCAGCTGGCCACCATCTTGGCACACATTGGCCTGTCACATCTAATTTGCGAAGTCACGTTTGCCAGGCCCACAGGAGCGTCCAGCTGGGCTCTTTAAGGTCAGGTTTTCATCTCTGGCTTTTAGGCGTGACGCAGAGTGAGCCACCACCTCTTTGGTCAGCTGACCACACTCAGCCCTCAGCCTTAGCCCTTCATAGCGATGGGGAACTTGGGGCTGGAGAATCCGTCTGTCTTCCCAGGGTACACAGGGACTGAGAGTGGACCCAGCCTGTCTGAGCTGACCCAGCCTCCCAGCACCTGTCCAGAGCCATGCAGAGTGTCTGCAAGGTGACTGTGACCCCCGAAGTCCCCAGGAGAGGTCTTGGAGCTGATGCTGGCACTGGGGTACCGAATCTGATGTGCTGTCAGGTGCCACAGGAGTCCAGCTGAGCTAGTGCGTAAGGGACAGTGACACTGTTCCTCTGAGGTGTGTGACTGTCACTTCTTTACCAATGACATCGTGGCTACCAGACCAGAGGCCTCCCAGACTCCCAAGCCCACCTCACTCCTCCATAACTCCTCTGTCTGGGAGCGCTGCCTCCCACAGGAAGTCCCCAGGGCACAGGCTGCCCCACATCTACAGCCCTGGCTGGGGTTGAGTACAGGAAGATGTCTGCCTTCCACAAGAGGTCTGTGCAATGCAAGTGGGCGGCCATTCGGGATAACTGGCTTTCCTGTGGGAGTCTCCTATGGCCTATGGGCTGGTCTGTCTGTCTCCTCCCTGAGTTCAGGGACAAGCACAGCCTTAAGGATAAATAGCATGACATTAAAGGCTCTCAGGGAGACTCTACAGCTACAGAGGTTTGCCAAACACTCTGGTGTATGTGACTGCGTCTGTTGCCTCCACCCCTTGCCAGAGCCTGCCATGAGCCATCGAGCCAGGTGCTTCAAGACAGGTGACAGAGAAACCTAATGAATGGTTGCCTAAAAGTTAAGCTCACAGCTGAGCCTGAGGTGGTTAGGCCTGCAGTACAGTGGTCATATAGCAGGTGCCAGGTATTTATAAAATCAATTACGGTTTTCTGCTGTCCCAACCTGGAGCACAAGGGACCAAAGAGGAAAGCTAGACCCAGAGCCATGGGAATAAGCCCGACCACAGCCTAGACCCATTCTCTAGTTCCAAGGGTTCTTTGTGGGGACAGGAACCTTAATACATGTCAGTCAGGGTGACAGTAACATCAGTCAGGGTGGCTTCACACCAGAGGAGCCAAGATGGCTGCCCTTCAGCTACCGTGTCAGCCCCCAAAGAGGGGGCTGGAACTGGGAGGTGAGAACCACACCCAAAAGAAAAATTAATCATTAAGTTGAACCCTGACTCCGAATGGAGTAATCCAAATCTGAGGTAAACCCCAAATCTCCGAAGAATAAGATGGAGCTTGTCCGCTGTCCCTGCACCGTGGGGATGCTAGGTAACGCTCCCCCTTTGTCTTTTTGTTTGCTCTTAGCTCAACCACCAAGAGCAGCTACAAAATCGGTTAAAGCTTCCAAAGTGTGTCTTTCTCCAGAAACGTCTTATAAGAGACAAAAGATTTACAAGATCTGAAGAGTAAAGCAGGATAATTGTTTTTGGAATGACCCCAATATTTTCACCCCGGCGACCCCGGCTGGGCATCTCGCCCCCATATTTATGATTCCTGGTCCTCTGCGTACTACTGGGCGACCTTTCTGAGCCCCCCTGAGAAGCCCCAATCCCTTATCGGGCCTGTAACTCACCCTGACGTTATCTCTCGGGAGGGTTTTATGCACTTTAATTTAACTCCCCCGTCATTATTTCCTGGACTTCAAGGTTTTCTCTTTGGAACTGCCCTTCCTGGGACAAGTATAATGTGTTTGCCATCAAACCCAATAAATATGTTTGAACGGAGATGGGAGCCGTTTGGGGAGAGGAGCTCAGCCTGGAAAGCAGGCTAGGCTCTCACCCCGATGTGCTCCAGGGTGGGCGAGCTCTTGTCCTTGGTCCTCTGTAGTGGTGGAGGTGGGGCATTCGGGGCAGGGGGAGGAGGCACCATTGAGACATGAGATACCCACATGAGCAGACCCCTTCTTTCTGCTGTTCCTTGCTGTTGTCTGCCTTGGTTTTGTGATGTGTTGGTCACTGTTGAGACACTGGAACAAGTCACTTCATAGCTCACTATCATGGAGCCCAAGCAGGCCTCGAACTCACCACCTCCTGCCCCCACTCCACGAGTACTCGATTACAGACCTGAAACAAAGCTAAGGGGGCAGGCATGCTTACCCAAGATGCACAGAGGGCACGGGTATGGCCTGGTCACACAGCACAGGGACCCAAGTCGCAGGCCAGCCTGGGCTACAGAACCAGAACTCGCTCCAGGACCTTCCATGTTTGCCTTTATGGCACACAGTAGGGTTCCAGCTGGAAGTCCAGAGGGCCAATTTGGGTTCCTCAGGAACAGCTGTGGAAGGAGAGTGGCCTGGGCCTGTGTCCCCTAATGAGCCTGTCAATCACAATGGGTACCTCCAGCAGGAGCCAAACTTTCCGCCCAGTGCCTCCCCCCAGCACTCTGGGCCTCAGTCTCCTCACCTGCAAGATACAGCAAGGAAAATGAGCTCTGGTAAGTAACCAGAGGCAGGGGCTGGAGAGACGGCCAGAGACCATGAGTAGGTTTTGCTGTTGCATAGGACCTGAGTCAGTTCCCAGAAGTTCATAAATCCCTGAGAGACCTGATGCCTCTGGTCCCGATGGGCACTTGCCCATGTGCACATACCCACACATGAACATGATGCATAATTAAAGTACCAGACATACACGTATACATATACATAATTAAAAATAATTCCTTAAAAGAAATCAACCAAGATGTGGGGGCCTCCAGACATCCCTACCTCCCACGCTGTGCCCATGCTGCATGTGGTTCAGGGTAGCTGCTAGGATTAGAGATGGTAATCCTGCCCAGTCTGTGGGACCGGTCCACATGCATCATCTACTTCCCAACCCCTCAGCCCCTCCTGGGACAACCAGAGCTGTTTCCACCTCAACTCTGACCAAATGGCCCAGAGCAGCACCCCGATGATTGAGGCCTACAGTAAAAGCCAAACCGTGACAGTGCCCAGTGACAGAGTCCTGGGAGACAGAGACTTTGAGAAAGGGTACTCTGGCCTAGACAGGAAATGATGAGAGATCCCCAGAGACCAGGAGGCTTGGTACACTGCAAACCAGGCCCAGGGTGGCTTCCAGGTGCCATGGGACTGGGAATGACCCTGTGTCAAAGATCCTACTGAAGCCACTGACCCACACTGGGACCCTGAGGAGCCTCAGAGCTGGGGGTGAAGGTCTATATCTGCAGTCGGTGTGGAGGGATTCCCAGAGCAGAGGCCTGCTGACGCTGTGTGCCCTGGTGGGAATAGTTGGGGCATTAGTTCACTGCTGTGAGAAATGTCCACATGGGTCCTTTGCCCTGTTATTACAGAGAACTTTCTACCACTAGGTTCTTGAATCCTTTAAAAAGATTTTGGGCACTCTGTCCATTTCTAGGTCATGGGCTAGGGGTGTATGTGTGTGTGCGTGTGTGTCTCTGTGTGTGTGTACATGTGTGTCTCTGTGTGTGTGTGTGTGCATGTGTGTGTCTGTGTGTGTGTGTCTGTGTGTGTGTGCATGTGTGTGTGTGTCTGTGTGTGTGTCTGTGTGTGTGTCTGTGTGTGTGTCTGTGTGTGTGTCTGTGTGTGTGTGTGTGTGTGTGTGTGTGTGTGTGTGTGTGTGTGTGTGAAGGTCTGAGGTCAGCAACATTGGGTCATTTTTATTTAATCTGATTTACTTCTGACTACCACAGATCAAGTTTCCGCCCTCTTAGCACTGCCCGTGAGGACTCAATTTCAACCTGGCAGAGCTCTGAGCATACTGCCCCTGTGTTTCCCCACCAGAACCTGAGTTCCCTAATGCAGACACTGATCAGTCACATACCACACTGGACCTGGAGCAATGGCTTACTGGGACCCAGCTACTCTCTGCTCCTGACCAAAGACTCCAAGAAGCTCCACCCACATGGATCCGTGGTCTAGCATGGTCTAGCATGGTCTAGCATGGTCTAACATGGTCTAGCATGGTCTAGCATGTGCAAGATCCTAGATTCTGATTTGATTCTGGGGATCAGGATGTGTCTCCTGGCCCTGGGTTCAGAACTCGGTATACATATCCCAGCTTTATCAAGGGACACCTATAATCCAGGCTTTCAGAGGTAGAGGCAGCTAACTGGCCTAGGTTGGACTATAAAAGATGATGAATCTGTTTATAAGCTCAAAGGTGTGTGTGGACAACTTATTAAAACATAATGAGGTTAGCTGACACGTGGTATGAGGGCACACGGGGACAGGAGAGACTCCAGAGCCCTCGCTGACTTCCTGCACCCAGTTCAGGACCCAGGTTTCTGCAGTCACGTGCTGCCTGAACATGAAGGGGTATTTCTGCTTCTTAGAACACCCTGTCTGGGGTTGGGGATTTAGCTCAGTGGTAGAGCGCTTGCCTAGGAAGCGCAAGGCCCTGGGTTCGGTCCCCAGCTCCGAACAAAAGAACCAAAAAAAAAAAAAAAAAAAAAAAAAAAAAAAGAAAGAACACCCTGTCAGTTGCCAGACAGTGATGGCGTACACCTTTGATCCCAGCACTAGGGAGGATCTCGGAGTTCAAGGCCAGCCTCGTCTTCAGAGTGAGTTCCAGGACAGCCAGGACTACACAGAGAGAAACCCTGTCTGGAAAAGAAAAAGAAAGAAGAAAAAAAGAAAAGAAAAGCTCTCAGTCAGCCTCTAATGCCTCTAAACATGCTGGATTAATTAATACCTCCTCCACCGAAAAGGGACCATGTTGGAGAAGATGGTCCAAGATCAGGGCGCGTTAATCCTGGGCATGATAAGACAAAGTGGTGGTGACCCTGACAAGAAGCCAGCCTGCCTGTCTGTCTGTCTGCCTTTCTGTCTGTCTGCCTTTCTGTCTGTCTGCCTTTCTGTCTGTCTGCCTTTCTGTCTGTCTGCCTGCCTGCCTGCCTGCCTATCTGTCTGCCTGTCTGCCTGTCTGCCTGCCTATCTGTCTGCCTGTTTGCCTGCCTGCCTGTCTGTCTGCCTGCCTATCTGTCTGTCTGCCTGCCTATCTGTCTGTCTGCCTACCTGTCTGCTTGTCTGTCTGTCTGCCTGTTTATGTCTACCTGTCTGCCTATCTGTCCGCTTGCCTGCCTGCCTGCCTGTCTGCTTGTCTATCTGCCTGTCTGTCTGCATGGTCACATCTTGCCCTCAGAGTCTGGCACAAAAAAAGACATAAAAATAACTTGTCAATCCACACATAGACGCGGAACTGAAGGAGTACATGAATGAGTACATATTGCTTCAGTCGGCGTCCCTGGATTGGGTCCCAAGAATGAAGCAAAAGCCACTATTCCTCCCCAAAGAGGCCTGGGATCTCTGATGCAGCCAGAGGTGGCCACTGCTGATCCCTTCCCCAGTACCCAGGCACTTACAATCTGCTTCTGAGGATCTGGCCATGCCCCTGCCGTAGAGCCTAGTAAGGCATTAGCCTCGGCCCTGGGAAGACTCTGAGCTTCCAGGAGAGGTCTCCAAATACAGTAAAAGATTATCACTAGATAATATGAGACTAGGGCCACTATGCCCGGTTGGATTGAAAGCCAGGGAGTCAAGTGTCCCCTCCCCCAGAGATTTATTCCCCGTGGAGTGGTGGCTTCCCAGCCGGCCCAGCTGGAAAAATTAGACCTGGTCTCTCTCCCTCCATTTGGGGGAGGGGAATCCCATTTTTATTTAATCTTCAATGAGCTGGAACAGCAAAGATGGCGTGCACGCACATTAATTCTGAAACAAATTATTAAGGCTTGATCTAGGATTCCGGGAAAACCACCCCCCCACACCCAACCCCCGTAAGCCACCTCCCCTCATTGAGACCATCCATTCCCTCTGGAAAGCCCAGCATCAGGCCAAAGCATTTCCACTGGACTGAGGTAAAGGCCTAGGCTGGATCTAGCTCAGGCTGATGCAGCCGCAAGCCTGGTGACCACTGCTGTCCTGGGCCTTGACCCCTACCAATGACCTCCATGCTCTGTTTCCCCTCTGCCGGTGCATATAGCTGCTTCTCCCCAACCTCAGCCTCCACCTGGCTTCTCAGGAACCTTGGCCTTCCCTGGACATCAAGCGCCTACCTCCCTGGGCTGGCTCAGACATGGCTGCACCTCCAGGGCCATAGGGCTTCCACCTCCCACAGACTTAGGGCAAAACCCAGAGTCCCCTGGGCTGGGGCTCTGTTCCCTTGTCCCTAGAAGGCTGCACCTGCTGGTCCCACCTTTTCTTCTATTCACCTCTCTTGGAGCTGTGGCCCCACAACCTTCCTGCCCCTTCCTTCCCCACCCTCCCACTTGAGAGTGTGAACTGACATCCCTGAGTGTGTGGGGCCTCTGCTCCCCATACGCCCAATCTTGCCATCTCTTGTCCTTGAAATCAAATAGCACACACTTAGGAGCTGTCAAGGGGGCTCAGTGGGTAAGAGCGCTTGCTGTGCAATAAAGCAGACCTGAGTTCAAATCCTCCACACCCATGTAAGAGATATGCATGGTTACACATACGTCTGTAACCTCAGAGCCGTGAGGGACAGAGACAGGAAGATCACGGGGGATCGCTGACTGCTGGTCTAACTCAGGGTTCAGTGAGAGACCCCCGTCTCAGTAAAGTGAAGAGTGGTAGAGTGGAGCAGTGATGTCCTCCTCTGACTTCCACATGCACACACATGTGCACATACACCACCTACATACAATACATGCACAACAACAGCAGCCACAATAAAAGATCCATACAGACTTAGTGTTCCGGGGCTAGCAGACAAAGCCCTGCAGGAAGAGAAGGAACAGAGTTTGCACTGCTCAGTGTGGGCTGGTGCAAACAGTGGGTGCTCAATAAAGGGGGGAGATTACTAATAAAGGAAGGGAAATGTGGGTTCCCCAACCCCTCCCATCTCTCAAACCCTCTCAAGTCTCCCAGCTTTGGGCCCAGCCAGGCTGGTGGCTAGAGTTGTTTCCAAGAAGCTTGACTTTAAAGAGAATGGAGCTAGCCTGCACGGGTCGTCGTCTTCCACCTGCCCCCAAACCTCCTAGGAATCGTCCAGTTCAGGGCTGTCAGCAACAGGACCAAAACCAGGCTCCCAGCAAATGGGAGTTCCCATTCCGCCCACTCTCTGGACAGCAAAGGCCAGTTGGAATGACCTTGGCTACAAGGACTGCCTTCCTTGCCAGTGTCCTGCCCCTCCCAGCCCAGGCCAGATCTCACCTTCCTTGGATTTACTCTTTCACTGTCACCTACAGCAGTGACCAGGTCAGCTGCAATCATGCCCATAACCCCCCATGATTGCACTTTCAGAGCCTTGGGTCAGGGCCTTGGGGCCTCCATCTTCCCCCCCATCTGGGTCAGAATTCCCAGTTGCAGATACAGCAGTCCCAGGCTGTGATGACAGCCACTCCACAGAGAGTCCAGTCCTCCCAGGACTTGGTGCCATCTGTGGGGTGGTGATGGGGTTCCTGGAGACAGATCTAAAGACTGAATGGGCCCTGAAAATGGGGAGGACCTTGAAATGTCAGCTCACACAGTCTGGCCCTTTCTAAGTACTAAGCCCAGCAATGGGTGGGGCCCCCATTGTCTCTGCCCTGAGACTCAGAGTATGTGATGTTCAGGGGCCTCCTAGAAAGTCAAGAAATTGGGGCTGGAGAGATGGCTCAGTGGTTAAGAGCACTGACTGCTCTTCCAGAGGTCCTGAGATCAATTCTCAGCAACCACATGGTGGCTCACAACCATCTGTAATGAGAGCAGAAACTCTCTTCTGAAGAAAGAAAAAGAAAAGTCAAGAAACCTGGTACAGAATCGGGTCTGTGTCCCTACCCACTCTGCCCCAGGTAGGGTCAGGGCTCCCGGGATAACCTTGCTCAACCAGCGTAGGGTAAGCAGCTGAGGAGCTGGAGTCCTGGGTGGGTTCTGAGCACGGGGTCTGGACTTAAAAGCTGCCTAGACATGGATAAGAGGGAAAGAGACTAGAGGCACAGTGGGCAAACTGGGAAAACACATGTGGGAGAGTGGTGGAGCAGAAGAAAGGAGGGGACAAGCACCTCATGGTCGCCCCGGTGGCTCCAGCTTTGGTGGCCTGAGGACCTGACATCACGAGCCTCCAGCTCCTGCAGCCCAGCCCCTGCCTGCTCGTCATCTTCCCTCAGTACCTAAGTGGGTGACACTTGAGGACTGCACCCTCTGTCTGTCTGGCTTGGCTAAATTTCCCTAGTGAGTCCCCACTTGGGGGCTCTCACTTGTCCCCTTAGCAGATGAGGTCCGTGGACTTTAGAATTGAGATAACCTCATAGGCCCTCCTGGGCTTGTGACAGTCACTTCTAAGCTCGACTCGTCCCACCCCCACCCCCCAAACACACACACACTGGTCCCAGAGTCTGGGCTCCCTAGGCCTGGAGGCTGGAATGCTACTTTGGTGCAGGTTCTGTGTCCTGAGGAAGGGATACACGGCCTTCTCCAATGTACTGCAGGGGTCAAAGGAGTGAGCCAACGAGGCAGGGCCCACGGACACATTCCTCGCGGGGACTGAGACCTTAGCCCTTACAGATGACGGCAGGGCGGGGCACAGAGGGAGGCAGTGAAGCCACCGCCTGCAGCTCGGCGCGGGAACAAAGAAAGCACGAGGCGGTAGCCCTGCGTCCCACGCACGTCCCGGGCACCCACGCTCACCCGTGCCGCGCATATGCGCCCAGGATACCGGGGCTAACCACGCGGATGGGGACCCTGACTCCGACACACCGCACCTGCGCTGGTGTGGCCCGCCTTTAACACCACGGCCCTGGAGAAGCAGCTGCGGGAACCAAAGAGGCAGCTCCAGGGTTCTCCCCTATGTCCAGTGCCCGCGTGTGGCTGACTCTGGCAGACCTGGTCGCAACCCTGGTGCCCCAAACTGACTCGAGGTGTTGGCGGACTCAGACGATAGGGATAGCCACGCGGGCGAGGAACAGCCAGGACCGAACCGCGAGGGAGGCACAACTGCAGCCCTGTGGCGCCACCTACGGCCCAGACTAACTCGCAAGCTTTCTGCCAAGCTGGCACGACTCCCCGCAAGGCTGTTTGTCTGTCTCTTCCTTCTCCAGGGATGCCCTTCAGATCACGACCTTGGGGCAAGGCCAACGCAGACAGCCCACCGGGTACTGCCTCCGCCCTCGAATCAGCTGCGGGCAAAGAGGAGAGTGCCCAAGCTGCCTTCCCCTCCACCACAAGGAGGCCCTGCTGGGGAAACGGAGGCCTAGGTGTAGGTAGGGGCAGCAGATACAACGACTGACATGTGGATTCCAGGTGCCACCACCCAGGTTCTGCCTTCCTCTATCCAAAAAAATCATATCAGGAAAAGGCACCCTTGTAGCTCCAGAAACACCAGCCCCAGGCTTCGTGTTCTCCCATTAGCCCCTGCTGCACCCAGAAGCAACATGGAGCCCAAGGGTGAACACTCTTCTTGGGTCAGGAGGCATGAGAGGGCAGAACCGGAGAGCCCTTATTTGAGCAGCACCTGAGCTGGGTCAGGGCCTCACAGTCCTCAAAGGCCATGACCCACGCTGAGCACCTGAAGGCCAGACTACACTGGGCCCTGAGGGGACCACGTGACATGACATCAGTGCACACCCCGGAAATGAGGGACAATCCCACGGTCTAGAGTCTCCAAGCCCAGAGCAGTGTCCTACACTCCAGAGTCTAGGCCCAAAAGATCCTCACCGTGGGAGATGAGCTCATGGGGTGCTGCATATGGCAAGGGGCACAGAAAGGGGCAAGCCCAGAGGTCGCTGCTAATACCTAGGTTCAACCAGGGCTTTGGGGAGTTCAGAGGAGAGACTGCCACTGAAAGGATCCTCTGGAATTCACAGATAGATGATAGCAGTAGGCTTTGAAGTTGGAAATTTGCCAGAGGGAACTTCTCACCAGAAGAGGGAGGTCAGCCAGTGTCATGTGTAACTTGAGAGTGAAGAGTGTAGACTTGAGCACTAGGCAGGCCAGGGTTCAAGTCCAGGCCCTGCTGTGTCACTCCAACAGACCTAAGCAGGTTAAATGAGGGTGACTCTGCCCCATTACCATGCTGTGGAGCCCACAGGAAACCTCCAGGGAAGACCACTCTTCAGGAAAAATGGGGGAGCAAAAGTAACATGGTGGGGTGGTCACAAGAGGTCACCCTAAACTTCACCCTGAGGACTATCGGGCGCTGCGGCAGGAGCTGGACCAGCAGATGTGATCTGGGTCTCAGAGGTGCAGGGCCTGACCCGCATCCTTAAGGAAGGTTCTCCTGCTCCAAGAGGTCTCTCACTGGGGTCAAGGGACTCTGGCCAAGCTCTGCCAGGCTTATGAACCCCACCCTGGATCCGAGGCTGGACCGGGCTGAAGGGCCCTGTTTCTACACCACCTTGACATGGAACAGCCTCCACCCTTCCCCCATGCTGTGCAGTCCTCCCCACACACTGTGCAGCCCCCGCCAGAGAGAAAGGACGGCGGCACCACCGTAATTTCTATTTCCTTCGAAATAGAAGCTCCCAGATCTGCTCCCACAGAACCAATTAAAGCACCTGCCGGGACCCAGCTTTGTCAGCAAATTACTTCCAGGCTCCGTGGCTCAGGAATAAATCTCAGGCAGATGAAGGGGCTGGGATGAGGCAAGGAACTGGAGGCCCCGGAGCAGGGGGGAGGCGCAGTCTCTCTAGCCCAGACACCCCAAAAGCAGATGTCCACCCTGGGTCATTCATTCCCCCCCACTTCTGACAGAACAATCATTCCATAGGCATGGGACGCCATGTCCAGTAGACCAGGATGAAAACGACTACCCTGGGGCATGGCCTGGTCGTCTCCATCTCCTTGTCCCAAAGGCCAGGTTCATCTGTGCCCTTGGCCTCTACTCCGCCAAGCAGTGGGGAGCAGCTGCAGCAGAGTCCGGGACAAGTCCTCTCCTGCTCTGGCCTTGGTGTTCCAATCTATGTCTCACTTCCAGCTGGGTTTGCTGTCCTTACATCAACCTCACAGGAGCTCATCATATACCCTGTGGCCTTTCTCCTGGGTTGGAGCTAAGGCCTGGAGTGGGCAGGATCTTAGCCCAGTGCAGCTCCAAAGTTCACAACAGGCAAGGGAAGGAAAGATGGGGTTGGGTGGACAGGCAATGCCTCTAACCCTAGGGGTACGGGGAATCATGGGAGCCTGGGTAAGTTCACCAGAGATCAGCTGTCCTCCCAAAGACTCTGGATCCTGGGTCATCGCTGTGGGAATTATATTCACATTTTTTTTTAAACTGAATGTGATGCTTTCTTTTTCTTTTTTTTTTAATTTTTTTAGATTTATTCATTTATTATATATAAGTACACTGTAGCTGTTTTCAGATACACCAGAAGAGGGCATCAGATCTCTTTACAGATGGTTGTGAGCCACCATGTGGTTGCTGGGAATTGAACTCAGGACCTCTGGAAGAGCAGTCGGGTGCTCTTAACCACTGAGCCATCTCTCCAGCCCCGCTGTGGGAATTATAAAAATACACCTTTAGCATTCATTTGGGAGAAAATTGTTCTAACTTTAGAAAATGTGCAGTGCACAATCACAGGTAGCTGTGCGTTGCCCTCTAGGAGAGGGACTGAGCCAGAGGTGCTCCCCACCCCCAGACACTGTAGTGAGGGAACTTCCAAAAGGAAGGAGAGTTCTCCCTCAGTTTGGACCATGCCTGTCAGAGGGGTTGGTGGCATGGCGGCTACTTCATCCTGTGAGTCCTTGCCCATTGCTACGACAGGGTGCGCTGGGAGAAACTGAGGCAACCAGCGATGTGATGGAGAGACTGGATTTCTGTGCCCTGTGACAGTCATGGTCCTAATTCCTACTGGGTGGGACTGTGGTGGCTGCTTGCCTGTCCCTTGTACAGGGCTCGGGGAGGGACGGTAACACACAGAATCCCTACTATGCCACTCAGCATGAAAGGCCAAGTCCAGAGGAAGCCAGGCACCCTGTATTTGGCACCTCGGTGCCCTCAGGCCCAGTGACCATTAGCAGGGCAGTGGTGACTCACCCTCTAGTGGCCGCCCTGAGGGCATTCACTCTTAATAGGTTTCCTTTGCCTCTCCTGCTCCGTTGCCTGGGACTTTTGACTGAACCCACTCGGCTGGTGTCTCCTCCTTGACATTGTATCCCTGCCACTACTGAGCCTCAGGCTCAGAGGTTAAGTAACCTGCACAGATTCATACAGCTCTGTACCATTAGGGCAAGGTTTGAGCCTTAGTTCCTCTGGTGCCAAAATACAGCCTCGGGACAATTCCCCAAGCTATATGAGACTGTACGCTGGATATGCAAAGCAGGTTGGATGGGCAGTGAGTGGGCTCAGAGAGCAAGAAGCAGCACACCAGTCAGGAACCAAGCAGTCTGACCAAAAGACAGAGGCAGTGGAGCAAAGTGTTAACAGCGCCACCTGCAGGCAGGGAGGACTACCTCCCCTTAGGTACCTGTAAGTGAAACCGGATTCATCTCCCCAGGGATAGGGACCCTGACATCCTGCTGAGAACTCTGGCTCCCGACACAC
The DNA here is from genome assembly GCF_021556685.1 of Rattus norvegicus. NCBI lineage: Eukaryota > Metazoa > Chordata > Mammalia > Rodentia > Muridae > Rattus > Rattus norvegicus. Next base: position 16,833,080 of record NC_141536.1, read on the forward strand.
TTCCTTTGTAGCAGCTAACACTTCCAGTGCTGAGAGAGCTTTGCCCTCATTTCTTAGGCCTCTGGCAGAACCCAAGCTACAACTGTCCCATTTCATAGGAAGAAAACTGAGGCTGGTGATCAGAAGTCACATTCCCCTCCTGTCACTGAGGCAGGGGGGACATGCTCACGGCAACAGGGCTACTGGCTTTCCTTAGTTATATACTTGAAGTCAACTGCATTCTTGAAACCCAGCAGCCAATGTGGGGACCACACCTGTGATACCAGCACTAAGGAGGTAGAGGTAGGGTCAGTAGTTCAAGGTCATCCTTGTCATCATGGCAAGTTCAAGGCCTGCCTAGGTTAAGAGACTCAGAGATGGAGGTGGGGGTGGGGGCAGTTTTAAACAAAAGTTTCCCTCCAAGCAAGAAAAGCCATGGGTAAGCGATCAAGAATTGGGACCTTGAAGGAATGAAAATCTCAAAGCCCACTGCTGACACTGTGGGAGCGGGAACTAGGGATGGGGACACTCAAGTACAGGCACCACACAGCATGGAAAGAGAGGAGGGAGGGAGGGAGGGAGGGAGGGAGGGAGGGAGGGAGGGAGGGAGGGAGGGAGGGAGGGAAGGAAAGTAGGACTGGAGAGATGGCTCAGCTGTTAAGACCACTTGCTGTTCTTGCAAAGAACCTGGGTTTGGCTCTTGGGGGGCAGGGAGAAAGCGGTGGAGGAAGGAAGGAAAGAGACAGGGAGGTCTAGTGATAAAAAAAACGTAGGAGTTGGGAATTTAGCTCAGTGGTAGAGCGCTTGCCCAGCAAGTGCAAGGCCCTGGGTTCGGTCCCCAGCTCCGAAAGAAAGAAAAGAAGAAGAAAAAAAAAAAAGAAAAAAAGAAATGCACACACACTGGGAAATGGCCAGATCAAACTAGTTCACCTCACAGTTCTGAGTGGGTGGAGGGAACGCAGGGTGGCCTTTGTGTTGCCTGAGAGGTCTTAGAAGAGCAGGCAGAACAGGCTGAGACCTTAGAGCGTGTTAGCAGAAACCCATTTTCCCCTCAGGTGGGCACCCAGAAGAAGTTGGAATCTGGGAGGATCATCTAGGTGGGACCCCAAGCTGCCAGATACACCCAGTGTCAGAGCCCGCCAACCCCCAAATTCCCACCAGGTTTGTTCCCCATCTTTCCTGTCTGTCCCCTAGGGCCTCTGGGTGGCCATTTAAGGGCTCTAGACATTCAACCTCAGAGCAAGCTGGAGAGAACAGCAAGGATCTGAGGGCCTTGGTGTCACCCAGGGACCGCTCAGCTTGTGGTGCGTGCCCGTCAGGAGATGGCCCTGGTTCCTAGTCTCTCCCTTTATGCTACTGAAATGATACAGAATAAGAACTGTTGTGAGATGACAGAAGTCTACTCAAGCCAGGTTTACCATGAAAAGCAAGACTTAATAAAACTGTGGAGTGTTAAAGGAGGTCCCAGGCTGCATCCCGGGTAGGAAAAGATGCCGGTCCCTGGGTCCTCTGCACCACGTCCTCTTTCCAAGCACCTGATCAGGTGGACCTGATCAGTCCAGACCAAGGGGTGGGATCACGTCGGCGCCTGGTTCCCATGGGCGAGGTGCATAACCCAGGGATGCGGGAGCTGGACAGAACTTCAGGAAACCTGGAAAGTGTGAGGAATCTGTTAGGTTTGAGTTATAAGGAAACATTGGCTGCCTACCTGCAGCTGTCCCCCATTTTCCAGATCATTCTATGGATACAATTTTCTGTCTGGTTTTCATATGAGTCTTCTGTTTTCTCATCTCACACAAAACCAAATTTAAGTTATTCCTGTGGTGTGGTGTGTATGTGGTGTGTGGTGTGTGGTGTGTGTATGTGTGTGTGTGTGTGTGTGTGTGGTATGTGGTGTGTGTGTGGTATGTGTATGTGTGTGTGTATGTGTGGTATGTGGTGTGTGTGTGTGTGTGGTATGTGGTGTGTGTGTGGTGTGTGTGTGTGGTATGTGGTGTGTGTATGTGTGTGTGTGTGTGGTATGTGGTGTGTGTGTGGTGTGTGTATGTGTGTGTGTATGTGTGGTATGTGGTGTGTGTATGTGTGTGTGGTATGTGGTGTGTGTATGTGTGTGTATGTGTGGTATGTGGTGTGTGTATGTGTGTGTGTATGTGTGGTATGTGGTGTGTGTATGTGTGTGTGTGTATGTGTGGTATGTGGTGTGTGTATGTGTGTGTGTGGTATGTGGTGTGTGTATGTGTGTGTGTATGTGTGGTATGTGGTGTGTGTATGTGTGTGTGTATGTGTGATATGTGGTGTGTGTATGTGTGTGTGTGTGGTGTATGTGGTGTGCGGTGGTGTGGGGGGGTGTGATGTGTGTGTGTGGTGTATGTGGTGTGTGTGTGTGGTGTGTGTGTGTGTGTGGTGTGTGTGTGTGGTGTGGGGTGTGTGTGGTGTGTGTGTGTGGTGTGTGGTGTGTGATGTATGTGGTGTGTGGTGTGTGGTGTGTGTGGTGTGTGTGGTGTGTGTGGTGTATGTGGTGTATGTGGTGTGTGGTGTGTGGTGTGTGTGTGGTGTGTGTGGTGTGTGTGGTGTGTGTGATGTGTGTGTGTGGTGTATGTGGTGTGTGTGTGTGTGTGTGTGTGTGTGTGTGTGACCAGAGGGCAAGGTTGTTCGGAGCACTGTCTTTTTTCTTTTTCTATTTTTTTTTTTTTTTTGTTCCAATTAGCTAGGCTGGTTAGTCATGGAGCTCCAATCCCCCGCTGCCACTGTGTCTCCAGGTCTGGGATTGCAGGTGTGGCTATGCCCAGCTCTCTTTGACTGGTTGATTGGCTTTGATTCTGGTTTTTTGGTTTTTGTTTTGCTTTTTAGATGTATTTATTTATTTTATGCTGTCTTCAGACACACCAGAAGAGGGCATTGGATCCCGTTGTGAGCCATCTGTGGGAACTCAACCAAGAACCTCTGGAAGAGCAGTCAACGTTCAACCGCTGAGCCATCTCTCCAGCCCCCGGTTCTGTTTTATGTATGTGTATCTGTGGGAGTCTGGTACCCTTGGAAGCCAGAAGAGGATATCAGATGCCCCCAGACTCACAGTCAGTTGTGAGCTACGTGATATGGATGCCGGGGACCAAACCCAGAAGCTCCAGAGGAGCGGCCGGTGCTTTTTTTTTTTTTTTCTTTTTTCTTTTTTCTTTTTTTCGGAGCTGGGGACCGAACCCAGGGCCTTGCGTTTGCTAGGCAAGCGCTCTACCACTGAGCTAACCCCGCGGCCGGTGCTTTTAACCACGGAGCCATCTCTCCACCCTCAGCACTGTTCCAAGTGCTGAACGCAGGTCCTCACACCTGCAGGGCAAGCAGTTTGCCCACTGAGCCATCTTCTCAGGCCCTGCTCTTATTTCTAACAAACCTCAGGGGCAGCAAACAGCTGTGCGGGCCGAGCTCCCTGAAGATGGTCCCATAGCTGAACGCAGCCACCTCGCCGTCTGAGACATCAATGACTGTTCTCTAGGAGAGCTTGAATGTCGGGTTTTAGGAGCAAACAGCAGGCAGGTACAGCTCAGTTTCTCTTTTTTATTTTTTTATTTTCTTATTTTTAAATTTATTTATTTCATGTATATGAGTACACTGTCGCTGTCTTCAGGAACCAGAAGAGGGCATCAGGTCCCATTACAGATGGTTGTGAGCCACCATGTGGTTGTTGGGAATTGAACTCAGGACCTCTGGAAGAGCAGTCAGTGCTCTTAACCACTGAGCATCTCTTAGTGACAGTTCAAGGGTGTGGTCCATCAGGGTGAGGAAGGCAGGACCCACAGCACAGTCAGGAACGGAGAGTGACAACCGCATGCCACTCCTCAGCTGCTTTCTCCACTCAGTCCAGGATGCCAGCTGGAATAGGCTCCGCCCTCTGTGGGCGGGTCTTTCTACCTCAGGTAACCAAGAAACCCGCCCACAGCCATGCACTAACCGTCTCACCTCTCACCATTGCCTGACTTCAGATAGGACCAAAAGGGGACTTTATTTTGCCTTTTAATGCATGTATTTATTTCTTTTTTTTAAAGATTTATTTCTTTATATATGAGTACACTGTCGCTGTCTTCAGACACAGCAGAAGAGGGCATCAGATCTCATTACAGATGGTTGTGAGCCACCTTGTGGTTGCTGGGAATTGAACTCAGGACCTCTGGAAGAGCAGTCGGGGCTCTTAACCACTGAGCCATCTCTCCAGCCCCCATGTATTTATTTCTGATTGATTAATTATCGGATTCGTTTTTATTCCAGGCTCCAACGCGTCATACTATGAAATCACACAATGGCTGGCGGGCTTAACTAAAGGACCTAAGGCTTTTTGTCACACACATAGGAGATAAAACAGCAAGCATGGTGGACATACTTGGGACACTGAGGCAGGAGGACATGGATGGAGCCCAAGGCCAGCTCTACCATGGGCCCCAGCCCAAGCCCGGAGGTTTGTTTTTCTCCCTAACTTTTACTGTATGATTTTTCAAAAACACCCCCAAACTTGAAAGAACTGTAGTGAACTCTGCCATCCCCTCTGCTCGAGACAAGCACTGCCCACTGTGTGCAAAGCCTCCAGTCCCCAGCGCGGGAGTCAGGTGTGGTAGAATGAGCGATGGGCGGGGAGAGAGGCTCAGTGGGCAAAATGCCTGCCAGGCAAGCCCAGGGACCCCAGTTAAACAGCCAGGAGTGGCGGTGTGTCCTTACAAGCCCACCGCTGCGGAGGCAGAAATGAGTAAAGCCCCGATGCTCGATGCTCGCTGGCCCGCAAACTCTGGACCAGGGAGAGACCCTGTCTCAGAACCAAACGTGGGGCTGGAGAGCTGGTTCCGCAGTTATGAACACTCGTTTGAGGCCGGCCAGAGCTACACAGAAAAATAAAACAAAACCAACCAAACAAAAAACTCTGGTCTTTCCCGCAAAGCCATGCAGAGGACACGGTCAGAACACGGAGGGTCCAGAAAGGCTTTCAGCTGCAGCCACAGAGCAGACCCTGAAGACCCAACGGCCGAGTGCAGGGGCTGAACGTAGGCTCCTGCATCACCCAGTCCCGACTCCAGGGAGAGTACGAGTGCCAGCCACAGCCACTCAGCCATGACGTGGTAGGCAGAACCCGGCTCCTGGCTGGGGTCCCTCCTCTTACCAGGGCAAGTTGGTTTAGTTTTTTTTTTTTTTTAATGTTTTCAAAACAGATTTCATGTGGTCCCAAAATGAGACCATGATTGTAAATTAAAGTGTAATTAGCCTTTCTGCTCTTATATTCATTAACTCTTCTCTGTTAATGATGCAAGGCTGGAGCAGAACCCCCGCATTATAAAACCACATCCAGGAAATAAAATAGTGATTTAGATAATAGCCACGATGTATTGCTACTTACACATAATTAAACAAATGCGCCATTTAAACTTGGAAACATGGCTGAATGTTGATTAACCTCGCCCGGCGATTCCGCTCGGCCCGGGGAAGGGGAGAAGCCTGGAGCCGAGCTGGAACAAAGTGTCTGCGCCAGCCACGTCTACTGGACTCAGGAGGATGCAGCCACGTGTGTCCTGGGGGCAGTGGCCGCAGAGAAGCCCTCGGGTCATGTGAGAAAGAGACACATTAGGTAAGCCAGACACACAAGGATAAAACTGTCACTTTTGGTCCACATGTGTGAGATTCTAGTGTGAAATTGTGGACAGGAGAAGGGTGGCCACCAGGGACTGGCAGACAAGTGACTGGGGATGAATATTTATATTTTCATTGTATACATGTGTGTATGTGTATATGCATATATGTGTATATGCATATATGTGTATATGCGTATATGTATATTATGTATGTATGTGTGTATGTATATATGTGTATATGCACATATGTGTTTATGTGTATATATGTGTGTATGTATATATATGTATGTATGTATGTATGTAAGTATGTATGCATGTGTGTATGTTAGAGACTGGGTGCACACATAGCCACACCTTGTGTGGAGGTCAGAGGACAAGTAAGTCAGCTCTCTCCTTCTACCATGTGTCCCAGGGATCGAACTCAGGTCGTCAGGCTTGGTGCCAAGTACCTTCGCCCACTGAGCCATCTCAAAGGCCCCAGGACCAATATTTACTGGGGAAGGAATTTCAACTGAGGTGACAGAGACATGGTGACTGTCCTAAACACTGACAGCCCCTGAACTGTGCACTCAAAATGGTGACATTTCATACCACAGTCATTACACGATTATTTAAAACAATAAATATACTGTTGTTGGGGCTGCTGGAGAGATGGCTCAGTAGTTAAGAACATTGGCTGCTCTTCCAGAGAATGTGGGTTCAATTCTCAGCAACCTCATAGCAGCTCACAACCGTCTGTACAGTTCTAAGGAATCTAACACTCTCATCTAACTTCCACGGGCACCTGACATGTGCATGATGTGTATACACACATACTGGCAAAATACCCATGGTAAAAAAAATAAAATAAAATTCTACAACAATTAAAAAGCAATAATTGGGGGGTTGGGGATTTAGCTCAGTGGTAGAGCGCTTGCCTAGCAAGTGCAAGGCCCTGGGTTCGGTCCCCAGCTCCAAAAAAAAAAGAAAAAAAAAGCAATAATTGGGCTGGAGAGATGGCTCGATGGTTAAGAGCACTGATGTTCTTCCAGAGGTCCTGAGTTCAAATCCCAGCCACCACATGGTGGCTCACAACCATCTGTAATGGGGTCTGATGGCTTCTTCTGGTGTGTCTGAAGAGAGCAAACAGTGTACTCACATATATGAAATAAATCTTTAAAAACATCTTTTTTAAAAAAGAAGAAGAAGCAATAATTACCATTGCTGGGATGGCAAGAGGGCTTCTCAGTAAAGGTGATTGCAGGAAAACCAGAAGATCTGAGTTTGACTCCAGGCCCCACCTGGTGGAAGGAAAGAAACAAAACCTGAAAGTTGTGCTCTGACCTCCACACAGCACAGACAAAAACACACAGACACACACACACACACACACACACACACACACACACACACACACACAGAGTTACCAGCCTCCAGACCAACTGCTTGATGGGTAGAAGCCAGAGGTTCACCTTCTCCCTGGGATCTGCTCCCTGGGCCCAGTCTTGGGCCTTCTGAGGCTTTATGGAAATGTATTTTATGGTTTTAAGTGTTATCATGAAAGAGGACATGTAAACGGTGATGCTCCAGGAACCTCCTCCAAAAGGAGCCCCCAGTACTTTTCTCTTTACAGTATTTATTCTAAATTTTCTTTTCTAAGGAGCATGCTGTCTCGGCTGGGTCCCCTGGAAGCAGAGGCAGATGCTGACGGAGGAGGTGGTCCCAGGAAGAGCAGCATGGTGTAGCGACCACACAGGGACGGGTGAGATAGCAGAAAGCACATGACTGGGAGACATACAGTAGGATGCAGTGACAGGAGGACCCCTGGAGCTCACCGGTCAGCCAGCTTAGAAATGGAGAGCCCCAGACGGCAGTAATAGACCCTGTCTCAAAACACCAATACGGGCCAGCAAGATGGCTCAGCGGATACTCACACTTGCAACCGAGCTTGGTGACTTGAGTTCAAACCCTGGGAACCCATATGACAGAACTAACTTGGCTGGATGGTGGAACTGGAGAGATGGGTCAGTGGTTAAGAGCACTGGCTACTCTTGCAGAGGACCTGGGTTCAGTTCCCAGCCACCACTTGGTGGCTCACAGCCACCTGCAACTCCAGTTCCAAGAAATCAAAGGCCCTCGTCTGGCCTCTGCAGGTTCCAGGCACGCACACGGTGCACAGGTATAAATGCAGACGCTCGTACACATAGCAAAGTAAATACACATTTTTAAGAAGTGTTCTATGGCACCTGAGTGCATCAGACATCAAGGATGTGCTCTGGCCTCCCAAGTTCACATGTATGTATGTGCACATGCACCTACCACACGTGTACACGTGTACATACACACATGGCACACCCATGATTGCTGCATATTTAACCGCTCTCTAACAAACAGCTCCCAAATTAATAATCTTGAAACAAAAATTCCTTGTCGGCTGCCTTAGTTAGGGTTTTTATTGCTGTGACCGTAAAGCAAGTTGGGGAAGAAAGTGTATTGGACTTACACTTCCGTGTCATTGCTCATCATGGAAGGAAGCCAGGACAGGAACTTAAACAGGGTAGGATCCTGGAGGCAGGAGCGGATGCAGAGGCCAGGAGGGTGCTGCTTACTGGTTTGCTCACCATGGCTTACTCAGCCTGCTTTCTAATAGAACCCAGGAGCACAGTGACATCACCCACAATAGACGGGACCCTTGCTTTCAATCACTGAATAAGAAAGTGCCTTAGAGACAAATCATTTTCTCAGTCGAGGTTCCCTCCTTTCAGGTGACTCTAGTTGGCATCAAGCTGACAGAAGACTAATCGGCTCGCTGCTCTCCTGGCTTGTGTGACTGACCAATCATAGCATCTGGAGTCCAAGGTGGGAAGTCAGAGGTGGGTACTGGGCATCTAAAGACTGGCCATGCACATGTAAGCAAGCAGTTGGTGCAGACTGTCCCTTAGCCTGCACGATGCTATCAGCTGAAATCCCTATGTGTGGTAACCTGGGATCCTCAAGATTGTGGTAACCTGGGCTCCTGAGTCCCAAAGACAAGCATGGAGAGAGTCAGGGAGGGGGTGAAAAAGGGAGAAGAGACTGAGACAAAGAGCCAAGTCCCTCAGAAGTCACAGCTGTGAGGATTCACCAGGTTCGAGAGGAGAGGAAAGTCAACAGCCTGTCATGACAAGAGAATGGACAACTGGGGACAGCTGGGGACATCTGGGGACAGCTGGGGCTTGAGACTTCAGGCTGGCACACCTGTGGAGGTTACACTGCTAGTTTGGCTGAGAGCCTCACTGGGTGATCAGGCCTCCATCTTCCTGAACATTTGATCTGCAGGGCACACGGTGAGAGGAGGCCATGCTGCCAAAGAGAGCTATCTAGCACAGTGATGTCAGCTGGGATTGGGTGTCACCATGTAAGGCCAGAGGGGCCCCAGTGGTGCATTGACAGCTTCAGGTCACTGAATAGTACCCTCACCCTCATACTAGTCACATACTGGGAAGGAAGGGACGACACCCCCTGAGATGCTGGGGCCAGCCATAACTGCAGCCGTAGCACTGGGCAAAGGACAGGCAAAACATCAGCCAAGGCACAGTGAGATACACGCACACGTCTGCTGAAGAAACATCTACCTCAGCCCGGATCCCTGCCTGAATCACCTCATGGAAGAGAGCCCATGCGTGTTACTTTTGCATGGATGTGACCAAAATACCTACCTGATAGAAATTTGATGGCTGCTATGAAAATACCATGGCTAGGAAACTTAGATAAGAAAGGGTTTATTTCTGGCTTATGGTAGCAGAGAGTTGAGTCCATCATGGCCGGGCAGCAGGGCAGCAGGCTTGGTGTCAGGAACTGGAAGCTAAGAGTTCAATTCTTTTGTTTGTTTATTTGTTCTAAAACAGGGTTTCTCTATGTAGTTCTGGCTGTCCTAAACTCTCTAAGTAGGCTAGACTGGCCTCAGACTCACAGAGATCCACCTGCCTCAGCCTCCCAAGTGCTGAGATTAAAGGTGTGTGCCACCATGCCTAGCTGAGAACTGGTAGTGGCGTTGACTCTTTAAACTCTTAAAGCCTGCTTTCAGTGACATTCTTCCTGCAGCAGGGCCACCCTTTTAGAACCTCCTCAAACATCACCAACAACCAGGGACTGAATAATCAAATCTCCAACACTATGGGGGACATCTCGTTCAAGAGCCCAGGAAGTTGAGAGAAGACAAGCAGAAGCCAGGTATAAAATACAGCCTCCACCTACTTCCTTCAGTAAGTAAGAGAGGCCCTCTTCCCAAAGCTCAGAGCCTCTCGAAACAATGCCACTGGTTGGAGACCCAACATTCAACTCATTAGCTGATGGGAACACTGACTATTCAAACCATAGTGAGGAGCCCTTCACTCTCTCATCTATATGTAGGAATGTTATTGTAGAAACTAACGTCTTAAAGGATTCTTATATTTATGTTTGATTATGTGTATGTGTGTGAGAGTGAATGCCACATGCGTACAGGCATCTGAAGAGGCCGGAAGAGGATGTTGGCGTCCTTGGTGCTTAAGGAAGTCACGAGGCATCAACCTAGGTGCTGGAAAGCAAATTCAAGTCCTCTGGAAAAGGGGCAAATGCTCTTAGATGCTGAGGCTTTTTTTTTTTTCAACTACAAGGATTTTTATTTTATTATTAATGTGTGTGGTTTTTGGTTTGCTTTGTTTTGGTGTGTGTGTGTGTGTTTGTGTGTGTGTGTGTGTGTGTGTGTGTGTTTGTGTGTGTGTGTGTGTGTGTGTGTGTGTGTGTGTCCACAGAGGCATCAGATACCTGGAGTTACAAATGATTGTACCAAGCATACCATTCATCCCTGAGCCTTCTCTCTAGCCCTTTCATGACTCGCTTCTGTTATGCTTACAGGTTGGGTCTACTTGTTACCACAGTTCAACCCACTGTGATACAATGTAACGTTTTGGACTCAGCATCTGAAACCACCAAATTGCCACTTTGTAAATCTAAAATGTTTAAATGGGGCTGGCGGAGTAGTTCTGTGAGTCCTGGGGCTCTCTGTGTAAAGCCTGACAACCTGAGTTTGTCCCTGGGGCCCACAGAGCAAGAAGAGAACTGACTATTGAAAGGTGTCTCTGGGGGCTGGAGAGATGGCTCAGTGGTTAAGAGCACCAACTGTTCTTCCAAAGGTCCCAAGTTCAAATCTCAGTCACCACATGGTGGCTTACGACCATCTGTAATGGGATCTGATGCCCTTTTCTGGTGTGTCTAAAAACAGCTATAGTGTACTCATATAACTAAAATAAATAAATCTTAAAAAGGAAAGAAAGTTGTCTCTGATGTCTACATGTGCACTGTGGTGTTCATGTGCACACACGGGTAAATCAATGTTTTACTTTTTTTTTTTTTTTTGGTTCTTTTTTTCGGAGCTGGGGACCGAACCCAGGGCCTTGCGCTTCCTAGGTAAGCGCTCTACCACTGAGCTAAATCCCCAGCCCCGTGTTTTACATTTTTTAATGGTCAAACATTGATTTCAGATGACTTAATCTACACGCAGGATTCATTCCTGCCTGGACTGTGCCACTATGTGCCCAAATCTAATTTCTTTAACCAAATTTTACCATCTGCGTGGCTTCTTTGTTTGTTTGAGACAGGGTCTCACCATGTAGACCAGGCTAGACTAGACATTACAGAGCTCCACCTGCTTCTACATTTCAAGTGTGCCAGACCAAAGCTGTGTGCTACCATGGCTGGAACGCCCAGCTTTTTGTGGTTTGAAAAAAAAAAAAAACCAACTAGATTTTATTTGATGTGAAAAGTGTTTTGTCCACACCTCTATATGTGCACCAAGTTCATGGGGTGTCTGCAGAGGATGGAGGAGGAGGACATCTGTAGCTCCTAGAAGTGGAATTATGAGCAGGTAACAGTCAGCACGAGGGTGCAGGGAAGCAGACCTGGGTCCTCTGGAAGAGCAGCCAGTGTCCTTAACCACTGAGTCATCTCTCCCGCTCTTGGCTGTTTTATAAGTGACACAGCAATCCACTTGGAAAATGGCAATAATTGTGTCATTCTGAGTGTGCCCCTCAGGTCCATCCCCCTGCTGGACCAAGGCTACAGGTGTGGCAGGGAGGGGGTGACGTGACCCTGAATTTTGTCCATTAAAAATTATTATTCTAGGGGTTGGGGATTTAGCTCAGTGGTAGAGCGCTTGCCTAGCAAGCGCAAGGCCCTGGGTTCAGTCCCCAGCTCCAAAAAAAAAATTATTACTATAGATGTATGGATGTCTGCCTGCATATCTGTGTGCCCATGTACAAGCCTGGTGCACAGGAAGCCAGAAGGGGGTGTTGGGCCACCCTACCCCACCCCACCCCACCCCCAAAATGGGAAGAGTGTCCCTCTGTTCTTAGTCTCCTGCCCCTCCCCCTTACGCTTTGAGACAAAGTTGGCTAGGCTGGCTGGCCAGTGAGCTCCAAGGACCCACCTGTGCCTGCTCTCCAGCCCAGGAGTCAGCATTTGGATCTGGACTTTCTGTGCATACTGGGCTCTGAGCTCAGGTCCTCATGCTTGGAGAGCAGGCAGTTTGTGAGCTGAGCCATCTCCCCAGCCTTATTCCACCATTTTTTTAACAAATATTTTATATTCTAAACTATCTTGTGAGATAATGTATTTCCCCACGTTAGAGCCAGAATAACTGTGACTAAGGAGTTGAAATGCTTGCCCAAATTCTCATCCTCAGGAAGGGCCTCAGGGACTTGGCCCAGGCACAATGGCTCCTCATGAGCACACGCCTCTCTGCCCTAGGACGGTGGGCCTTGCTTTAGGAGGTTAGCATGAGGAAATGCAGCATCTAGGCCTGGTGGGGGGCTCTCTTTCCTGTCAGGCAAAGGAGAGAAGTTGAGGGTAACCAGCCCTGAGTGGTGAGCAGGCACTGGGCAAGTGTCACCAGCTCACTGAAGGCCATCTAGAATGACGTTCCTGGCAGACTTTCTCCTCATGTCTCTACGTTCTACCTCAGGACACTGGCTTTCTTGGTCCCAGGAAAGCAGGTCAAGGTAGATGAGAATTCTCTCCTCACCAGCAGCAGCCTGTGCCTTTGACCCCTGTCTGGATGGTGTACTAGTGCCAGGACTCACCTAAATATTGCCATGTAAGCAGCCTCTGTCCTCTTGTGAATGTCACCATCCCATGTCCAGGGCTAAACGTGGTGAATAGCTTCTCAGATATATCTTCTCTGACCCCAGGGTCCTCTCAGCCTTTCTACTACTCCCGGACTGACCAGGCTCATTCTCCCATAATACTCACCAAGGGTGAGCCTCCTGAAAGAGCCTCTTCTGCAAGCGGCAGCCTAGCATGGGAACAGGGATCTTTGCCAAGACCTGCCTGTACCTCTTGATGCCCCTAGATCTTCAGTTGGACAATGGACTTGGTAAGCCACAGGGCTGGGAGACACAGGGTGGCCCACAGGGAACAATCTTCACCAGAGAAGGCCAGGATGAACTGTGAGAAACACCATGACCAAGCACAACATAGGGAGGAGAGGGTTTATTTGGCTTACGTGTTTCTGTCTTTATCAAATTCCATCGCTGAGGGAAGCCAGGACAGGACCCTAAGGCAGGAACCTGGAGGCAGGAACTGAAGCAGAGGCCACGGGGGAGTGCCACTCACCACCGCCTTGCTCTCCGGCTGGGTCTGCTGCATTTCTATTCAGCTCAGGGCGGGGCCCGGCCCATAGTGAGCTGGGCCACCCCACATCAGTCCCTGCTCAAGACAAGATCAGATAGACTAGCCTACAGGCCAATCTGATGAGAGCATTTATTTTCCTCAATTGAGATTTCCCTCTTCTTAGTTAACTCTAGCTTGTGTCCAGTTGACAGAAAATCTAACCGGCCCAGGTGCCAAAGTAAGTCACCAGGGCAGGTACTTGGGAGCCAACCTTTCACGTCATGCTGGAAGAATAGAGCTTCAGGTCTAGAGTGACTCATCCTCACAGGTGGGCACGCTGGGTGGACGCTGGAACCTCTGTGGGAGCTCGGGCAGCCAGGATGGCTCTAAGGACTTGCTGGGTACAGCTACTGGATCCCGGACCCAGAGATGGTCTCTAATGCGTGAGACTGAGAGCCTGGGGTCTCCTTGGTGTAGTGTAGGAAATATCAAAAGATTACAGGTCAGACTGAAGGGGCGTGCCCATAAATTTAGCGTCTGGAAGCTGAGGCAGGGTTCTGAGTTTCAGGGTAGTCTGGGTGCACAGCAAGACGCCATTTTAAAACAAAACCAAAGGGCTGCTGAGATGGCTCCCGTGGGTAAAGGTGCTTGCCTCCAAGCCCGATGACCTGAGTTCAATCCCTGGAACCCATGTAGAAGAAGGAGAGAACTGACTCCTGCAGGTTGCCCCCTGACCACTGCTCCACAGGCCCGCACAGAAGCAAATCAATGCTTAAAAACTAGAGTCATTTAGAGAGGTCAGAACTGGATGTAAGGCTGAGCTAACCCTTTAAAATCCACTGACCCACACCCTCGATCTCTTCTGTGTGAGGATGAGAAAGGGCAAGTGGACAGAATTAATGAACGAACCATTCGATCATGGTGACCCGAATAAGTGGGCAAGATAATAACGTCCTGATGTGTACAAACAGAAAAGCTCGAGAGAAGAAAACAGATTCCAGAACTGAAGCTGTGTCACAGGGATCCTTGCGAGCCGTACCCCAGTAGTCACGCTAAGGAGCCCACAGCCCCAGGGGCCTCCGGATGAAAGGGGCGCTGGATCCCCATGATGAAAGACACTACCATATTTATCTCAAGTCACTGTAAGAACTCTATCCCCTGCTCAAGACTACTTAGCAGCGTGATCCTGTGTTAAAAAGAGAATGTCAGCCATTTGTTTCAAGGATTATTGGATGTTGGCTCTGAGTTGAGCTAATTCTAGAAGTTTCTTGAGATACCACTGCAGTCCAGTCTGAGCAGGGACTTTTGGATGAGTTCTGCACTCTCTTCCTCATGCCCCTGACTGCCTTGATCATGCCCTGGTACTGTGGGTGGGGTAGGGGCTCTTGGAGGCCCAGAGTCTTGCGCTAAAGCTCCTTGAAAGTAGGCATGCGCAGGAACGCAGGAACGTACCTTCCCTGCACGCCTCCCTTACTGAATAGTTAGATCTGCCCTCATAAGCCCCTCCCCTTCCGCTGTATCTCTAAAGCCCAGCTTTGGGACAAATTGCTACGCTCGCCTTTCATTGAGCGCTACTTCCTTTTCCACTGTTTTATGTCTTGACTGTGCTTATTTTGACTTTGTGCTCCCTGAGATGCAAACACACGGCATTTAGTTATACAGCTGTTAAGTTGCCACACAGAGTCTCTTCTGTTCCAGTCAAAGAAAAGGCAAAGCAAGCATCCAGACTCAAGAGAAAGGACGCAGACCTATTTCCTGATGGATGAAATGTCCAGGAATGATGGCTTAGGAGGAGAGCCTCGCTGGATCCCATTCACAGGGACCTGCGGGCTCCCTGACGCAGCCTAGGACTGTGGAAAGTTGGAAGTAATGCTGTCTTAGCTCGCTGTTGTAGTAAAACAACTGAGACTGGATACTTAATATACAAAACAGGTTCAGTCAGCTCATCGTGTTAAAGGTTCAAGAGTGTGGGGACTACGTCTGCTCTGATTCTGGCTACAGCACATCAGAGAGATGCCCTCACGGGGGTGGGGGATGGGGGTGGGGAGTGCTCATGAGAGAGACTTCATAAGGAAGTCAGACAGGCTTTCTCTTTCTATAATCCTCTTGTGGGAACCACCCAGGCTCCTGCAAGAACTACATTAATCCCTGGAGGAGGGTGGGCCAACATCTCAGATGCTGCTCCTGAACCTTACCTACTCTGCCCGTTTTTTGAGGGTCTCTTACAGGGAGTAGGGACTGCCACCAAATCCAGGGTTCCTCCAATCTCTACTTCCGCAGGAATGAGATTACAAACACACACACACACACATACACACACACACGTGTGTGTGTATGTGTGTATGTATGTATGTATGTATGTGTATGTGTATATGTATGTATGTATGTGTGAATGCATGTATGTATGTATATATGTATGTATGTATATATGTATGTGTGTATGTATGTGTATCTGTGAATGCATGTATGTGTGTATATATGTATGTGTGTATGTATGTGTATGTGTGAATGCATGTATGTATGTATATATGCATGTGTGTATGTATGTGTGTATGTATCTATGTATGTGTGTATGTATGTGTATGTGTGAATGCATGTATGTATGTATATATGTATGTGTGTATGTATGTGTATGTGTGAATGCATGTATGTGTGTATATATGTATGTGTGTATGTATGTGTATGTGTGAATGCATGTATGTATGTATATATGTATGTGTGTATGTATCTATGTATGTGTGTATGTATGTGTATGTGTGAATGCATGTATGTATGTATATATGTATGTGTGTATGTATGTGTATGTGTGAATGCATGTATGTATGTATATATGTATGTGTGTATGTATCTATGTATGTATGTATCCTGTGGGTACTGAGGATCAACTGAGCCATCACCCCCAGTCTCCAGAACATTTATTTTAATATAGATTTGCTTTCCCACCCAAAATGCCTCTGGCATCCAAGTTCAAGGAGTTCATCATCTGCCATGGAGATGTGCACAGCCCTGCCCAGGCCCAGAGCAAGCATTCTGCACCAAGTTAATGTCACAGGACCTGTGGAAGCCACTTGTCCACCCAGACCCTCTAAACAGTCTGGAGCAGCAGGCTTTGCAGGCAGGTCTAACTGGCATTTAGAAGACTCAGGTATATCACTGGCCACAGAGCACAGTACCCTGCATGGCACTGTAAAGTTGCCTCACCTCAGGCTGGTTGGTGAGCCTTGAGGTTTCTTCAGGCTTGAACGACAGCTGCTGGTTCGTGCCTGGTGTCTGCAGCCGCTGAGTCATAGTTGGTGTTTGCTACAGGACTGAACTGCAGCCAAAGAATATCATGCTCACCCCCAAAGCACTATTACTGAACAGGTCCACTTCCCCATATCCTAACAGCTTTTCTCTTCTACTACCTCTGCTGGGTGGTGAGCAAAGAAGAGGGTGAACATTTAATAAAGTAGGTTGGAAAAATTTACGCCTACAACTGACATGGTGTTTTTCCAAAATACTTTCAACTGAAGTTGGTCAACTCCACCAGCACGGAGCCCACAGATGTCATGACCTCCTGGGAATTGCTGGTATCCATGGACCGTCTGAGGCAGGGACACACTGACCGGAGTGTGTCAGGTTGAATGAGATGTCCCATATTCGCAGACATTTGGCTACATGGTCTCTGGTTGGTGGCATTGTTTGGTAAGATTGGGGACGAGCCTTGCTGAAGGACGCATGTCATGGGGCGGGGGCGGGGCTTTCGGTCTGTGCGCTCTGCCTCTTGCTAGTAGCTCATGAGGTGAGCTTTCAGCTGCTGCTCCAGCTGCCCCACCCCCCACGGTGAGGAACTCAGTCTTCTGGGACCGTAAGCCCAAATAAACCCTTCCTTCCGTTGGTTGCTTTGGTGGTGGTGTTGTATCATAGCAATAGAGAAGTAACCAAGACACAGAGGTTCCTAGAAGAAAGTTTCATCTCACTCTGCCAAGCGAGGTCTCAGTACCAGCTGGGACTTCAGGGAGGAAGACGTCAGTGTAGGGGAGGAGAGGAGGACTCATTGCCAGCTGCCCCAGGAATCAGGGGAGCAGTGCTCGCTTGAAGGCTTGCTGAGTGCACCAGTCCTGCCTGGCTTCACCCTCTTGCTCGGTAAGGTCAGATGGAGACGGGAGAGGTGCTCCGTGGTTCAGAGCTCCGTCCGTTCTTCCAGAGGACTCCGGTTCAGTTTCCAGCTCCACACGGAGGCTCACGACTGTCTGACTCCAGGTCCAGGAGACCTGGCTTCTTCTGGGCTCTGAGGGTACCAGGCACTCCGTGCACTTCTGTTCACACAATGGGGATCTCAGACACCAGTCCCAGGTACCACCCCACAGCTCTGGCCTCAGCCTCCACCCTTAGGTGTCTGCTTCAGGCTGTTTAGGATGCTTGCAGGGCATGAAGGAAGTTTGAGCCCCAGCACTGCATTGGGGCATCTGCCTGCCTGTAACTCCAGCAGTCGGGATGTAGAGCAGGAAAGTCAGAAAGCACATGGGGAGTTTGAGCTAGCCTGGGCTAGAGACTCTGAGTCAAATAAGCAAGTAAATATAGTGATAGCCATCCCAAAAGACAAACAAATGATATTAATGTAAATTTATGCATACATATCTGTACATACGTTACATTTACACAAATAAGCACACAAAAAACATGCTGTGTTAGTCAAGCAAGGGAGGAGGAGTGTGGAGTGACGGTGGTAACCAAGGCAACCACAAAGCAAACCCATCTGGGTGCCAGAGCTGACCTACCCAAGCCCAAATGAAGGATGTGGTAGAAGGGTGTGCATTTCCCAACATCAGCCCTGTCCACTTCAGCGGACAGCTAGCCACCGTCCAGGCCAAGAGGAGGGCTTGTGTAGCCCTCAGCGGAGAGTTATAGACACAAGCAAGTTGAAGTCCCTGGAAAAGCCATGCAGGGTCTAATGGCTGATGGGAATTTGGAGATTGTGGAAGTCAGAATGTTGCCAATCCAGAGCTTTATCTTGGGTTGTCTTGAGAACTCCAGCCACCTTCACCCACCTCTGGGTGTGACTCACACCTGTGGCTGCCAGGAAGAATCTTTCTGGAATGTGCTAAGAGACTGCTGGCTTCAGAATACCCAAAAGCCGAGCGTACCGTGACACCTGTGACAGAGAGTTCCCTGCTCATAGGGACGCTTCCCCTTGATGTTTCTGATCAACTACCGGAAGGATGTCTAGATTTTCCTTAGGCTATTACTATAAACTATTACGTTGGAATATGACTTTGGGCTGCCTGAATCTACGCTTCTGGGCCGCGGTCACTCATATTTGACTGCAGAATAAACTATCTTTTATTCCCCTGGAGAGGGAAAATCTATGTTTTTGTGTCAAGACAAGGAAATAGGGAAGACAAAAAAAAAAAAAAAAAGCTAGTGTCAAGTAACATAGACTAAGACTCAGTGGTGAAGATCGCTGGCCACTGTTACAGAGGACCAGGGTTTGGTTCCCAGCAAAAAGGCAAAAGGCAGCCTCAGTCTTTCCTGGTTTCTGTGGGCACCAGGTATGGATATGATAATTATATACCCAGGCAAAGCATTCACACACATGAATTAAATAGAAAAGACTGCATCAGGTTGAGGTCATCCTGGAGTGCAGATAGCATTTGGGGTAGCCTAGGCTATAGGACGCCATATCTTAAAAACAAAGCACACAAAAAATTATAGAATAATATATTTTTTCATATTTATTTTTGAGACAGGGTTTGTCTATGTCATTCTGGCCGGCTTGGAACTCTCTATGTAGACCAGGTTGGCCTAGAATTGGTAGCGATCCACCTGGCTCTGCCCCTCGAGTGCTGGGATTAAAGGTGTGCACCACCATGCCTGGCTAGGTATGGTGGCTCATACCCATAATACTTGCACTAGGGAAGCTGAGGCAGGAGGATTGCCCTGAGTTTGAGACCAACCTGAGCTACCATAGGAAATGGGCTTGGAGGCATCATGTCCCATCCACACACAGTTAGGCCCAGGTATCAACACCGGAGAACCCTATTGGTGAACTCTGCCAGTTGTGATCATCTTTGTCCAATACTGTCTTTGTGGTGTAGTGGTATTTCTCCAGGGGAGAGGGCTGGTTTTGGTGTTTGGTTGTTGTGAGTTGTTTGTTTTGTTTGCGTCAGAGTCTCACTATGTAGCCTTAGCTGGCCTGGAGCTCACTATGTAGCCTAGGCTAGCCTCAGATTCACAGAAATCCCTCTGCCTCCCAAGTGCTGAGATCAAAGTCCTGCTTCTCCATGCCCACCAGGCCTTGTCTTGTGTTTTAAATACGTGGATATATTTTGAGAGACTTGCCCTAATGCCTGTGTGTGGCTTCGTAGGTTGACATTATCAAAGTAAGAGGAACCCAATTTGATTGGAGCTTTAGAACAAGGGGCAAACAGGGAAGGTGACCCTTATGATATGCAGGTTGGGACAGGAATGGTGCCAGCCAAGGGTCCCAGAATGACAAACAGGTCTACCAGGACCTAAGAAGAGGGAAAAATTCTGCCCAGTGTAGAGGGAAGGTGACCCCATAGGGGAAGTTGGGGAGGAAGAGTAACCTGGTTAGGGAGGTTAGGGAGGGAGGGTGACCACACTGAGGAGCTTAGGGAAGGAGGGTGACCACACTGGGGAGGTTGGGGAGGGAGGGTGACCACACTGGGGAGGTTGGGGAAGGAGCTTCATTTGCTCCTTGGCCTTCACAGCCGTGAAAGGACGTTGCTGTATGAAGTCACTCATAATTTTGGTTTGGAACCTGCACTGGTCACCTTTTACGACAGGCCCTTTGCCCAGAATGATGCCACCCAGTTCTGTGGAAGTGGGCAGCTTCTAGCCTTCCACCTGAGGTCCAGTCTTTCTCTAAGCCACAAACAGGCCTATTGTGGCAACCACCAAGTTTCTGGATGTCCTCAAGCCATTGTGGGCTTTAAAAGTTCTCTCAGGGGCTGAGAAGATGGCTCAGGGGTTAAGAGCACTGACTGCTTTTCCAGAGGACCTGAGTTCAATTCCCAGCAACCACATGGTGGCTCACAACCATCTGTAGTGGGATCTGATGCCCTCTTCTGGCCTTCAGGTATAATGCAGCAGGGCGCTCAGAAAATAAATAAATAACATAAACAAACAAAAAAATCTAAAAGTATCTTTAAAAAAATAATAAAACTAAAAGTAAAAATTCTCTCAGGTTCAAAGTAGTTGCTGTGAGCTCAAAGGCCAGAAGAGGTGTGATGAAGGCTGACCCCACCCCAGAATGTCCTGGCTACGGGTTCAAAGCTTGTGTGCCCTGAGTCTGATGGTGGTGGCACTCTTGGTCACAGGATCACTTCAGTGGAACCCCCAACAGATGGAGGAACCCCTACCTGTGTGGCGAAACATGCCTAGGGTTCAGAAATGCCCTAGTGGGAGCTGCCTTTGCACAGGGTCCCCCACCTTTGCATAGCCCCCTGTGAAAGAGGCCTTTTTTTTTTTCTCTTTTCCCCACTCCACTCTTTGCCCTAGAGCCTCTAACTCTGTCAAACAGAAACACCAGCCTGGAAGGCAGGATGAGGCACTGCTGCTGAACTAGGAACACTCTAAAAGGGTAAGCAGTCAGAGGGCAAATCGAGCAGGAAATGACTAGGCTGGGCTCTCTTCAAGAAGGGGTCCTGTGTGCACATATCGCAGGTGCATGTGTGAGCCTGTGTCCCTGGTCTTGTTGCAAGGAAGCCGTTCCGATCTGAAAGACCCGGCTCGTGAAGTTCACTTCCGCCGGCGCCCTTCTGGGTCCAGTCACCAGTAATCACGAGAAGCCCAGTCTCTGCTCCTCCAATGGGAAGGACGTCTCCAGCCCGGCCACCAGCGGCTTGTGAACAACTTCCAGGTAGAGAGGAAGGATTAAATGGAAGAGCAATAGGAGTGAAACAATTAGAATCTCTGCCTCATTACCATGGTAATCTTATCAGCCAGATAATGAGGTATTAATGGAGACTTAATGTGCATCTCATAACAGAATCCCTTGGAGGAAACACACAGGGAAATTGCTGTAAACCCACTTAATGATGGAGAAGTCCCCAAACACCGGATTCCAAAGGATGAAAAATGCAGGCTGTAAATGAGAAAGAACCAAGGTCAATAATGCCGCGGGGACGACCCTAATGGCAGATTTGGAAATATATGTAATAAAAATTGCATGTTGCTTTTAGATCTCACCCTCTGTTGTTTTCAAATGCGCATCCCTGGTAATAAAATACGGAAGCACAGACAGAGTGATTTGTATGTTTTAGAAGCCATGGGGGGGATGGCACATGTCTAGAAACCCATCAGAACCCCCACAGGGAGCCCTGGGAAATGGGGTGTTTTACAGAGAGGCCTTCAAGGCGGGGGAGTCCTCTGGTTGGGGGTAGGAGAGAGTGGATCCAAAGTCAAGGTCATTTGGGAGGCGCAGGGGCGGGGGAGAAGGGAGAAGGGGACCTTACTGCTCTACTTGGTGGGACCATGGCAGAAGCTCTCACTGAGGGACGCTTGCTAGGATGCAGGCTCTGTAGCAATATCCAATCAGGATGATCTGACTTGATTCCACCCTGGGAAATGGGAGCAAATAATGTCCCCAGATACCAACGGTGGTGCACACCTGTAATCCCAGCATCTGGGAGACAGAGACGGAGGAGCCGGAGTTCAAAGCTAGCCATGGCTAGGTAGCAAATTCAGGGCAAACAGGACAATGTGGTGAAGTCAAGGCCATTGTGAGCTTCAGAGGAAGACCCTTCCTTACAAAAGCAAAGAGGGAGAAAAGAAGGCCCGACTGGAACTCTCTAGTGTCTTAGCGTCAACTGAGAACTTGACACCACTTACAGTCACTTGGAAAGGGAGTCTCAATTGAAGACCTGCCAGATCAGATTGGCCTGTAGGCAGGTCAGAGGGTGATTGTCTCAATCACTAATTGACTAGAGGGGCCCAGCCCACTGTGGGTGGCACCATTCCCTGCCAGATGGTCCCAAGCTATGCAAAAAAGTTTGCTAAGCCAACAGGCAATGTTCCTCCTCCATGGTTTCTCTCTCAAGTCTCTGCTTGAGTCCCTTCCCTGGCTTCTCTCAGTAGTGACCAGGAAGCTAAAACAAACCATTTCCTACCCTGAATTAATTTGGCCAGAGTATCTTATCACAGCTACAAATTAAAATTTGAATATAGGGATATGGCTCAGTTAAGAGAGGGTCAGCCTCACATGGGCATGGAGCCCGAGTATGGTGGCACATGCCTGTAATTCCAGCACTTGGAAGGCAGAGGCAGGAAGGTCAGAAGTTCAAGGCCATCCTCCACTTTGTAACAAATTTGAGGTTAGCCTGGGCTACCTGAGACCTGTTGCGGTAAGGTAATGCTTTGATAACAACAATAATAAAGGGCTGGAGAGATGGCTCTGTGGATACAGGTGGCTTGCGGCTAAGACTGAGGGCCTAAATTCCATCTCTGGGACCTACATGGCAGAAAGGGGAGAACTGACTCCCTCAAGTTATCCTGTGACCGACACATAAGCCCCCCCACACTAATAAAGAATAAAAAAACTAACAGAAGAAAGAAGAGCCCACAGAACCCAGAAGCTGCCACCCTCAGAACCACAGAGAACAAATGTCCAGAAGCCTGCGGCCCCCTGCGGCTCCCGACCTCACCCTTCTCACATGGGTAGTGGGTTTCAGCCAGGGGTTACAGAGAAATGGAAGGGTAAGTCTGTGGTACCCATCTGTAAACCAAGCACATCCTGTCCACGGCAGAAACGCCACCCCTTTGCTTTTTTTTTTTTTTAAGATTTATTCATTTATTATATATAAGTACACTGTAGCTGTCTGCAGACACACCAGAAGAGGGCATTGGATCTCTTTACAGATGGTTGTGAGCCACCATGTGGTTGCTGGGAATTAAACTCAGGACCTCTGGAAGAGCAGTCGGGGCTCTTAACCACTGAGCCATCTCCCTTTGCTTTTTATCCGTGCGTCTCCCAGGTTCTTCCAGACATTCAGGTAAATGTCTCTTTAGGGGTTATTTTAGGAGCTGTAGGTAAGGAGACTGTCCTGGGACACCAAGAGTACAGAGGCCAACTATCCTCACTTGCCTGGGACAGGTCCTGAACAATGTCACATCTACGGAAACCCTCAACCATGGGGACAGGGCGGTTGCCTGTCAGAGAGCAGACACCTGGGCTCTCTCAGGGCGGGAAGCGTCAGCTGTACCCAGCCCTAAACAGGACCTCCACTGTGTCTGACTCGGTGCTGATCCAGGAATCAGGGAGACAGACCCTGGGACTTCGATCTCCATTCCTATGTCCCTCTATTCCATTCATAAAAGGTCAGGGGATGCCAAAGAAGATGTCACCATGCGGCAAATAGGACAGGCACAGGGCAGACCTCCTTCCCTTCGACCCCGGCACCTAATGAACCCACTTCTCAGGTGAGGACACTGGGATGCGGCCTGCTGAAAGGAGTCCCCATGTCACCAGGCTGAACCACAGAAGAAGGATGACAAGGCTCCCTTTGATGCAGGACACAACCCTTGAGGAAGGGGTTACCTGATCCTGAGAAAAGGCGGGAACAGAGCAGGCAGCCTGTGCCTTGCAGCTGCGTTCCGTTTAATCACAGACTGCAAATTGAATGAGGAGAAGAGAGTGCTGCCTCTTTGAATTTCCCCCAGGCCCTGTTTAATGAATAAATAGGCGTGATTCGCAATTAGCGTCTCCACTGTGCAAGGCTTCTAGAGCACCTGAAGCGAGTTAAGCATGCCCCCCCCCCCCCAATCTCGCAGACAGTATTAACTGGTGTGGCCGGCAGACTTCCCTTTCCTGTCTCTCAGTGCACGTGACCAGAATGATCATCTCCCCCCACCCTCCCTCTCTCTCTCTGTCCTGTCTGTTTCTCTGTGTCTCTCTCTCTGTCTCTCTCTCTGTCCTGTCTCTCTGTCTCTATCTCTCTCTGTCTGTCTCTCTGTCTCTGTTTCTCTGTCTCTCTGTGTCTCTCTTTGCATCTCTCTCTGTGTCTCTGTGTTTCTCTTTGTGTCTCTCTGTGTCTCTGTTTCTCTGTGTCTCTCTCTCTGTCTCTCTCTCTGTCCTGTCTCTCTGTCTCTGTCTCTCTGTCTCTGTCTGTCTCTCTCTCTCTGTCCTGTCTCTCTGTCTCTCTGTCTCTGTCTCTCTGTGTCTCTCTTTGCATCTCTCTCTGTGTCTCTGTGTTTCTCTTTGTGTCTCTCTGTGTCTCTGTCTCTCTGTGTCTCTCTGTCTCTCTCTCTGTCCTGTCTGTCTCTGTCTCCCTCTGTCTCTGTCTCTCTGTCTCTCTGTCTCTCTGTGTCTCTGTGTTTCTCTTTGTGCTCTGTCTCTCTGTGTCTCTGTCTCTGTCTCTCTGTGTCTCTCTCTGTCCTGTCTCTCTGTCTCTGTCTCTCTCTGTCTCTCTCTCTGTCCTGTCTCTCTGTCTCTGTGTCTCTCTGTCTCTGTCTCTCTGTCTCTCTGTGTCTCTCTTTGCATCTCTCTCTGTGTCTCTGTGTTTCTCTTTGTGTCTCTCTGTGTCTCTGTGTCTTTCTCTATTTCTCTCTGCCCCTCCCCACCCTCTGCTATGGACATATTGAAAGTGGGATTGGTGAGGGCAGAGGTTAGGAAGACACAGCGTCCTAATCAGCGTGCCTCCCTCCCAGCGTGGGATCTAGACTCTGTGAGTCCTGTTTATCTTCCCTCAACCAACACACAAAGCCATATCCCATCTCCCCCCTCATCCGCCATTAGGCCCCCACTACCGCTACTGAGGGAAGGGTGCTGGTCATTCAGGCTACTTCATTGAGGGGTCCAGGCTGGGCCAGAGGGTCTTCACCCATCTGGGCCACCGTGCCTTTGAGCAAGCTGTCATCTGTTGGCTCATTCTTGCCAAACTCGCTGGCTCCCTGAATCATTTATCCTGCAATCGAGGCTGCTGGTCTGCTGTTCCCTAGTTTCTGTGCTAACCATGTGGTAGGGCTGCGATGTCAAATCCTAATGTTTCCCTGCTCGGGCTAGTGGGAGGGACCCTGGGCACAAGTAGCTGGCTTGATGGCTGCCACATTTTCTAACGGAAAGGCATCCATTCATCCTCATCACAGAGTCAATCTGTGCAACAGCGAGAGGAGGCCCCCGCCCCGTGGGGCGCTCCACCCAGCCACCTGGAGGCTTTCTTCATCTGTCCCTCCCCTTCACAGACACATTTGTAACCCACCACCCTGCTGCTTTCCCTGAGACCTGGAAGGAAACCTCTACCCCATCCCCTCTACCCCCAAGACCTGTCAGGAATTCTAGTGCCAGCCAGCTGCAGCAAAGAGGAGGTGAAAGTCACCCGCTTGCTCCCTTTGCTGCGTCAGTGGCACCGATGCTGTACCTGGGCCAAGAGCAGGAACATGGGCTCTTTCCTTCCACAGAGACTAAAATCCAGTCTGACTTGTGGAGTCCTGCTGGATGCCAGACTGTGGCACTGGGATACTGAGAGTGTCCATCCCTGTGCCAAGGGACTCAAACAGAAGGAAATGACATCGATGAAGATCATAAGACACTGCCATTGGAACACCCCGTGACAACTTGCATTGCCTCCTCTGTGCCCTGGCTCCCATAATCTTTCACAGTCCTGTGACTGGCTTTGCAGAAGATAAACAATGTCAGATCTCTAAGAAGCTAAAAACACCGTGCCTCTGCCTCCTGAGTGCTGGGATCAAAAGCACGTGCCACCACTGGACAGCTTTTGTTAAGACTGAGTCTTACTATGTAGCCCTGGCCTAGAACGCACTATGGAGACCTAGCAGGCCTTGAACTCACAGATCCACCTGCCTCTTCCGCCAGAGTAGCAGGACTAAAAGTCATCTTTCCCCGTGCTCAGAATCTCAGGTAGTCCAGGCTAGCCAAGAACTCACTGGGTTGAATGGCCTTGAACATCCTGCTTTCACTTCCCAAATGCTGGGAGTATAGACATGTGCCACCACACTTGAACGATCTCTCTCTCTCTCTCTCTCTCTCTCTCTCTCTCTCTCTCTCTCTCTCTCTCATAGTCAGAGCAGGAAATGGTGATGCAAGTCTCTAATCCCAGCATTGAGCAGGAGGCCAGCCTGGTCTATATATTGAGCTTCAGGACAGCCAGGGCTACACAGAGAAACCCTGTCTCAGCAGGGGTGGAGACATGGCTCAGAGGTTAAGAGCACTGACTGCTCCCCCAGAGGCCCTGAGTTCAAATCCCAGCATCCACATGGCAGCTCACAAACATCTGTAACTCCAATTCCAGGTCATCCAACACCCTCTTCCTGCCCCCAACACACACATGATGCACAAACATGCACTCATACACACATATACACGTAAATAAAAAAACCCCACAAGTGTTTTCAAGTAGTCATCAATAAAGAAATAAATTATATCCTTAATATTAGGCCATATGCAACCATTTAAAACTGAGGGTAGAGCTATAGTGGAATTATTTCATGGTGAGTATTCACTTGAGGACGCCTCTCGAACACATCCTGTTCTGGTGAGCTACAGAGCATACCCTCCATTTTCTGCAAAGTTTTGACAAGGCCCCCCTCTCATTCCCAGCCTCCGCCAGTGTGATGGTTTTAATTGTCAACTTGGCACAATGTGCAGTCACCTGGGATGATCTGGGGTTGTCTGAATCAGACTTGTGGACTTGCCTGTGGGTGTGACGGGGTGTTCCTAAGCGGGTTATTTGCTGGAAATAACCCAACTCTTTGGAAACGTAGGTGGAAACACCCAGCTGGAATGTGTGTGGCATTATTTCAAGGGCTGGGCCCTGGACAGGAGCCGAGAAAAGGAGCGTTAAGGGGCGTGGCTCGTATTCTCGTATTGATTCTCTCTGCTGTTTCAAGTTCCTGCCTGAGTCCCCTCAACAGGCGCGCGCGCGCGCACAAACACACACACACACACACACACACACACACACACACACACACACACGATAGACTGTATTTAACCTGGAGTTGTAAGCCACATAAAGCCTTTCCCTTTTAAGCTTTTGTGGGGGTATTTTATCACAGCAATGACAGGGAAACCAGGACCAAAGGGCTCACGGCAATGCCCTCGCTTTGGGAGGGACATGTGGGCACCACTCTTGACAGATGAAAATGGTCTCAGAGTGGGTAGTGCCACTGTGTGTGATCGGAGCCCTTGAGCAATGGACTTGACATTGACGTGGATAGCACGACAGTAGCTTTGATAAGGAGTTGTCACAGAAAAGCGTCATACGCTGGGAATGATGACCACCTTGTATGATGCGGGCGGACAAGGAGGTGTCGGCTGTATTAGCGTGTGTAACGTGGGGCGCTGCACATATTTTGGGTTCTGTCTACTGCTGTACTGGTACAGGGCTCCTTCAATGCTCTGGAAGCTGAGAGCAACTGTTCAGCCCAGACCCACAGGGTCGCCTCACAGCCAGTGTTTTGTACCCGTCCTTGGCCACAAGATGTCACCCAAGGAGCGGCAAAGCGGGGAGCCTGGGAGAAAGCTGCCAAACAGGAGGCAAGCAGGGGACAACAAGCAGATCTCGGCAGAGCCATCAGCAGATGCCACCTAACCTGACCAAGTTGGGCTACAACTGCTTTCTTCACGGGCAGATGCGTCGTTGCGCTCAACACGGCAGCGAACACGCGCGTGGGTGACACGAGGGCCCTACGGGTGCTCGGGAGGTCTCGAGTGGGCTGCACAGGACACAGAGGGTGCCGGGCACGGACGGCCTGGGTCCCACGGCTTCCCACCTGCTCATTTCCATCAGGCCCACCTGGCACGGGAGCAGAAGAAGGATCGGCCAGCGCATGCGCAACCTGCAACCCTGGAGAGTTTATGTTCAATTGCGGTTGCTGCAGACTGGTTTCCTGGGCTCTGACAAGGGATGTGGCATGTCAGTGCAAGCCCTCTGGGTTTCATTGTGTGCGTAAAGTGCCGAGATGCAAACGTACCCACAGCCCAGCTGTACACACCTGCACCCCAGCTCCAGCCCACCAGAGCCAGGAGAGGCTATGGGCATAATTGCCCCAAAAGGTGGGACCTGTGGAGCCACAGGACCACTGAGTGACAGGTCTTGCCTGAATTTGGAAAGAGAAGATAGTTTTTACTATTCACTCCCAGCAGCAAACATCTGGGGACATTTGCTTGTGACCGTGCAGGCGAGCAGGGGGAGCATCAGGTGGAAGAGGGAAAGAAGTCACCGGTCCTCCAAGGAGACAAAAGGAACTGAGAGGGCGGAGGAGCTATAGGGAAGATAGGCCTCCCTCGCAAAAGTAGACAGAACTGAGAAAAAGTTTCCCCACAGCCCCAGACTTGGCAGGCTTTTGTTTAGACTGCTTTGTGTGTCTTTGTGGCTTTGAGGTGTGCTTGGGGAGGCAAAGGAAAGGCTTCAGGAGTTCTCTCTCAGGGCCAGGGTCTCTCCCTGAATCTGGTCCCTGTTTTCTCACAGGTCTGGAAGGCAGCAGGCCCCAGGGATCTTCCCTCAGATTTAGATTCCTTAGTCCTTCATCCAGGGCTGGGAACACAGAGGTGTGCGCAAGGACACTACAACTGTTACTTTTAAGTGTTGGGACCTGAACTGATTCCACTCAGAGCTTTCCCAATAGAGCACATTCCAATCTAGGCCTGGAATCCCAGCACTCTGGAGACCGAGGCAGGAGTATCTTTGTGAGTTTGAGGCCAGCCTGGTCTACATAAAGAGTTCCAGGCCAGTCAGGGACATAGTGAAAACCCTGCTTAAGAAAAAAATCCGATTTCTGGAGCTCACTACTCCATCTCTAGGTACGACTGAAAGAGGCTTCAGATCAGGCTCTACTCCAGGAACTCGGTAGTGTGGGCAGACTTCAGCTTCAGAGGTCAGAGCAGCATGAACAGGAGCACAAGAGCTTAGCAAGAGATGAATTCTCTCAACTCTATGCCAGTCACATTTTAACTTGAACTACTGTGAAGGAAAAGTGAGCTTTCAGCCGCTTCCTTCCAAATCAGAAGCATGTCTTTCTGGGAGAGCCCCTTCCCACCAGCAAGGAGAGCCTCTAGAGGAAGTCTTCCTTGTAGCTAGGCCCGTCTCTCAACAAATTACCTCCACCAAGACTAACAGAGGTTTTTTGTCGCTGGAGCCGATGAATACCTACTATGGGCCAGGCAGGAAGTGTGCTCAGACAGTAGCCGTTCAGCTCAAGGATTGCTGGATCTTTCTAGTTCCTTCTATCACCATATAAACAAAGTTTTGTGGAGACAGTCTTGTGATATAGCCCAGGCTGGCCTCATATTTGTAATCTCCCATAGGACAGGTAGCTATAGCTGTTTCCTAAGTATAAGTCATGGAGAACATTGGTAACATTTGAAAAGTGAAGCATTCTTTTCAGCAGTGCTTCTGAACACAGACTCTAGAAACACACAAAGTGACGCACACTGTGCCTCTTAATTGGGTTCACAGGCTGATACCACACAGAGTAATGGGACTGGAGACAGGCTCATCAGCCAGGCTTCGACTTGGTGGAGGGAAGCCAGCACAACGCTTTACAACAGGTGTGGCAGGTGTCATCTCAGCAGAAAGGAGGTCACAAGGGCCCTGCTCACATTTGACCCTCCCTCACCCAAGCTCTCTGCTGAGTTCTGCTCCCACCACGGCAGACTGTATCTTCACTTGTCTAAGAGTTCTGCCCAGGAAAAAGCTACTCCCAGTCGCCTGCTCCTGGAGCCCAACACCCAGCTTAGGAAGCTCTCAGGCACTTTTATTTTTACTGACTTGAGATGGGCTCTTACTCCACAGTCCAGGCTGACAGTCTCCGGCCCCCAGGCTCCATGGGCTAGGCTCACAGGCATGACACAGCTCTCAGGAACTTGGCATTCAGAGTTCCAACAGTCTACACCGTGAAAATGTGCTAGCTTTAAGGAAATGGTTACATACACACACAGACACACACACCAATCACAGCAGACACAGAATCAACTTGCTAGACCTCAAAGAATTGAGAAGAGAGCAGACTTCTTTTAAGGAAGCAGCCAGCAACAGAGGGAAGAGGCTATCACTGATGCCCCGCTGGCTGCTGGGACTGCTGCTCTCGTGATCTCCATCTGGCCTGTGCCTGTCTTCTCTTTTCATACCCAGTCACCAAGAGGAGGGCCATGCACACGAGGCTCCTAGTCAGCCTTTACTTACTGCAAACAACCCCACCATCAGCAGCGTGGGACGTGAGACGGCGGCTGGCTCAGCTTGCAGGACTGCAGGCTTTAGGCAGACCACAGCCCTGCTGCCGCCTGGGGTTTGGGTCTTTGCTCACTTTAAGAACACGTGTTTGTGAAATCCAGTTCCAAAAAATATGTCCAAGACATAAGAGGAAGAGGATAATCATGTATCCTACCTGCTCTGAAAGCACAAGACCCCTTCAACAGCAATCCGTCTATTCCAAAAAGCTCTGGAGGCATGTTTTTACAAATGAGCTAACAATCAATTATGGTGGCCAAGATTTTACCTAAGGTGGGGAGGGAAAACAAACAAACAAACAAACAAAAATGTTTCCTACTTTAAGCAAGTTTAGAGGCCGTAATGATGGCTCAGCAGTTAAGAGACTGGCTGTCCTTGCAAAGGGCCTGGGTTCAATCCCCAGCACCCATTATTGGTTCACAATTGTCTGTAACTCCAGTTCTAGGACCTGACACCCTCACACAAACATCAACAAGTGAGACACCAATGCACTGAGAAAATAAAATATACTTTAGAAAAAGTATATATGGAAAGATGGTCTACAACCTATTACAGACTATCTAGTTACTATCAAGTTAATATCCATGAACAGGAGATAAATATAAATGGATTTTTCTTCTCTTTAATTCTATAGAATTTTTATGAGCTGAGCCACCACCTCCCCATTTAGTATTAATTTTGTAAATTCTATGTAATTCTAGGCATCTGAACACCCCAGGTGACTTGCGCACCACAGTCAGGTCATGCAGGATAGTGGGGAACATCTGAAGTCTGAACAAATCAAGTCACTTTCAGTGGCATACGACCACTGCCAGGAAGTAGGTCCTTGCTAAACTGAGACGTCAACCCTGCAACAACTCCACCTCGGGGCTGGAGTAACAGCAGAGCAGCTCAGGGCACTGACTGCTCTTCCAGGGACCCATGCTGGAATTTAGGTGACTACATGGCAGTTTGCAGCCATGTTTCCCAGGGCCAGGCAATCTACTGCTCTCTTCTGGACTCCATGGTCACTGCAGAATCAGCTGCACAGACAGGAATATAGGCCGAAACCTATACATGTAAAATAAAATACTAAAATAAATATGGGGGAGAGGAACTGTGGCACGAATGAATCAAAGCAATGGTGGATGCTGGAGTCTGCTCCTGGGCCAGCACTGGCTTCTATCCCAGTCACAGGTCACACCTCACCACGTGCTGGGCACTGCAGCCCCACAGCTCACATAGATGGCCTTCATCCCACAGAAAAGAGCCCTGCTGCAATGTCCACATCTTCATATTTATTTCCACAGTGATAACATGGAATATATTTAGCTACCATTACAGAGAGAGAGAGAGAGAGAGAGAGAGAGAGAGAGAAATCTCTCATTGATTTACAAGTTAAGTCCCATAACAATGAATTAATTCCAACTATTCGAAATCTTCTGTTGACTTAACATTTATTGAATCAGCGCTGACGTAGATGTCAGACTCCCTTCTAGCTGCAGAACCGAGTCACAGTTTGGCTTGCAATGTACTAAGGAAGGGAAGTGACTTCTAACCCCAAGGCAAGGTGGACGACAGCCCATGAAGTACACAGATTTCCTGACCAACATCTGAACGGGTGTCTGTGATGCCAGTTTAGTTCTGATCTCTCCCTAACAGGCAGAAAGCACATCTCCCAGGCCTGTGCAAACCCGTCTTGGGGATGAAAGGGAAGGAGAGGGGAGCATGAGAAAGCCCAGCTTCTTTTGGCACAGTGTGGCCCAGTACTCAGAGCGGGAGCACACGGCCTCTACCCGTCTGCTCACGGCTGGCTGCCACGGGCCCCTTAGAAGATGCCTGTATTGCTGCCACAAGGGCCTCGGAAGTATGAGATTGCAGCATTTGTCAAAAAAGCTAAACAGGTTTAGGAAACATACAAGGTGAAACCATGGGCGATGGCCTATGTACAGGACTTGTGCTTGAAGCTCTGGTGTGCCTCCCTGGGCAGCCGCTCAGGCACCAACGCCCATGCCTGATTAATTACTGATGTACAGCGCAGACCAAACCACAGACACGATTTTTTTTGTTTTTTGTTTTTTTTTTCCAGAAGAGGGCAATAAAGGCACAGAAACCGCCAAAATAGATTTCCCATAGAATAGTGTGGCTGATCAAAATCGCTTAACACTAGTAAAACCTGGATCAGTAGAGCAGACGATACAAATGAGTTTTAAAAAATGACATTCACTGAATTCCTGGTCTGTGCACTCGATGTGAACCATCCTCAGAGACGGAGGACGGCTGAGGCTCGGTGAGCAGGTGTGAAGGAAGGACGCACGTGCACCCTGCCACGCACTGCTCGCCCTGGGCAATGCATGGTGGAGCCTGCCCCAGTGTGCAGGCTCAACATATACCATGGTGGCCCACACCTACATGACTTCCCCATCAAACTGCACACATGGAGAGTGATAAACTGTGTCCACACTAATAAATAGCTCTGCTTTTGCTTTTGAGCTCAGCTTAAGTTTTGTCAAGGAAGCCATGTCACAGAGGGAATGTCACGCTACTCTCAGCAGCTGCTCTTGTTTATTAGAGTCTGAAGATGTCATATCACATCAAATATAAATATATATTACATCTACATGTCCTTCTCAGCTCTTCCTTAGGAGACTGTATCTCCGAGACCCTCAGTGCAGGTGGCCTCCTGAGCGAGCACGCTCACACAGAGACTTGGAAGAGGCACACTGTTCTTTCCAGAAATGAAAGCGACGGACAGGGAACTCATGAACCGAGATCTAGATGTTCCCTAAAAGATTCTGTTGTGGTTTTTAAAAATTTAAAACACCTGAAAAACATGGTCCCTTTTGTAGTACTACTCTACGTGGGGACAGGAAATAAAATAGGCAACTCAGAAAGGCCGAGAGGAGCGAGGACCTGCTGTTAGCTTGTTAGTCTGCTAGGAAGAGCCGTGAGGAGACATCTGTACAGCCTTAGACAAAACGGTGTTCAGCTTTCAAGGAAGCTGCTACACACTCTTAGAGATCTGTTTCCTGGCTACAGTCTGCTGCCTTGGTGGGCCTGGTCTTGGTCACTTTCTGTCATCGATGGTTTTAATAAACTCCACGGCCGCAGTGAACTGCATCCACCAGTAGGACTCCTCTCCAGACAGACAGCTGGCATAGAAGCTGCTGATGTACTGCACGGTGGACAGCAGGCAGGGTGGGTTTGCCTAGACAGATGGGAAATAAGAGAGAGCCCATTACTCGGTGCTGTGCTCTGCCAGGGCCACCTTAGCGTCCGTTCTTCTGATGACCTGTCGGAGCCGCCATGCCAGGCTCTGGACAACGACCCCTAGACTGTTTCGGAATTACACACCTTCAATTCTTAGAAAGGAGCCCAGGAGTCAAATGTTTTACCTGTGTCACCCTGCTCAGGAGGCCATGCAAACCATTACACAATACTGAGAGACCCACCTTTATCAACACAAACACCAACACGGGGACAAAGTCATCTGCCCCGGGGACAGAGTCCTCATTGGCCAGACTCAGGAGGTTCATGATAGTGGAGCACATTCTCAGGATGCACTGCACTTTGTCCCGGGGCGTCTTGTAAGCACTAATAGTCCTGATTTCTGACTGTGCAGATGGCCACGGTGCCTCACGAAGATAGACCTGAGCGGGATGGCAGACAACATCACATCATGAACCCAGCAGCAGTCTCCACAGCAGCCACAGGACCCACCCCAGCAAACTGACCGGGACCACTTCCTTCCCGGCCATCTAAGATAAACCCTATCTCAAAACATAGCAGCCTAGCCATGAGGCAGAGGTGGTCTGCCACAGAGCCTGGAGCTCGCAACCTCCCTGTGAGTCCCTTACAAGGCTGGGACGAGACTTTCCAGTTAGTGGAGTTCAAAAGCACAGACAAGCGGCAGCAAGAAGGCAATGGACACACCACTACTGGTCTTTGCTGCAGTGTTTCCTCAGGAACAAAAGCCCAGGACGGTGGCGAAAGCTTGGGATCATAGCACTTGGGGATCAAGGCAGGAGGGTCAGGGGGTTAAGGCCAGCGTCGGCAACATAGCAAGATTGAGGTCAGTGAGGACAGAATCTGTCTCTACTCTTGAGGTAGAGACCCTGTGCGCGCGCTCGTGTGTGTGTGTGTGTGTGTGTGTGTGTGTGTGTGTGTGTGTGTGTGTGTGTGTAGGGGGAGCTGTCTCAAACAAACAAACAAACAAACAAACATCAAGCAACAAAAAACCCATACCAAAGAAAATGTAAAACCCTGCAGTGCTCAATGTTTCATCATAAGGAATTTTTAGCAAACAGAAATCTCACAGAGCTGGCACTGTGCCGAGAAAGCACCTGTCCTGAGGCCACACAGACTGAGCGTTTCTTCTGGAACAGTTCTTGTTTGCATCAGAAATGGAAGCCCAGCCTAAAGGTGTGCAGTGGCAGCACACTGCCCAGGAGGGCAGAGCTGGGGCAGAAGCTGGGTTTGGGAGCAGAGCTACTTTAAGGGGTACCCTACGACCGGCTCGCCCCACTCCTCCACCATGGTCCTCTACACAGAGGAAGTTACATCTCGGAAGTTCCCTGGGAACGCCTGGGAAAACAGTGCTTGCTTCCGTCTCGGGCCCCCGGGGCCCTGCTGAAGTGCTAACTCTCCAGGTGCACCACCACCCACCTACACGCAAGCCCACATTACCTCTGGGATCTGCAGAGCTCTGTGGTTTGCAGTCACTACTTTAGATAATCTCTGGATGTGTTCATGCAGAACCCTGAAAACCACCCAAAATTCATATGTAAACGCATATTTCTGAAAGCGTACAAATAGTCACAACTGTATTTTATCAAAACGAAACATTTTAGACTCACCTCTGGATACAGGTTACATCACAGTTACGTTGCTACTGCCTTATCACGACTCTCAGTCACGGGCACAGCTCACTAAAAAGGCCTATCCTAGCTCAGCCTGGTAATTAGAGGCTAGCCTAAACTATGTAAAAAACAAGAACAGAGGAGGCCAGGCTGAAGTCCAAGCAGGGCAGTGAAGTCTGTTCAGGGAGAGGGATGGGGATGCCAGGGCCAGCATTAGTGGACTATATAACAAGACCCCCTTAAAGATCCACTGGGGAAGGCTGCGGGCTGGGGAGGTGGCTCAGCTGTGAGGTGCTGCTGAGTTCTGCTCTCAGCACACGGGTTGGGCAGCTCACATCGCCTCTAACTGGAGCTGCCTCCACACACGCATACAATTACACAGAGAGGTATGCATAAATAAAAATAAATCTTTTTAAAAAAAGAAATAAAAACTGCTGAGTGAGCCAGGAGGCTGCTGGAACGTGGAAGTCACTAGCAAGCCCAGGGGGAGGAGAGGGCCCTGAGCTTGGACACACTGTGCAGTGGGGTGAGAGAAGTGACAAGCAGGACGGTCACAGGCCAGAAAGCAAAGACCACAGCTCTCATGTGGAGTCATGTGGAGGCGAGACCACCTGACCAGTAGCACAAGGCACAACGCCTGCTTTAAAGCATTCCTTCCTGCTCTCTGATGGGCACAGCCCTAGGAGACAGCATGTGACTGGGAAACACATGATCAAGAACAGGAGGCTTATGGAAGTACTTGCAAAGTGAGGATGAAGGCCTCCGTGCATGCATGGCTATCAGTCCAGCTGCAATGGTAGAGATGTGGCTTGATGGAGCCTGCTGGACAGCCAGGTTAGCTGGATTACAGAGCCCTCGCTCCATTCAGCAGACACCTTGTCTTAAAGACCATGTGAAGAGCCACTCAAGAAGACACGTGTTGTTGACCCATGCACACTCCCCACCCTAGAGAAGAACGCTTGCCTAACATGCACAAGACCGTAAGATCGAGCCCTCAGAGGGAGGCGAGGTGGGATGAGGGACTGCCTAGCAGTGTCTCGAGCCATTTGCCATAACTGGTTGGGCCATGAGTGCTGCTCAACACCCACCACAGCCAGAACAGGCTCTTAGATCAAAGAACTACCAGGCTCCAAATCTCAGGGCCATTGGGTTAACAAACCATGATTTGGGGTCTGGAAATGGTTGGTTTCGGGGTCACTCGTAGCTGAGTGCTGGCTACTCTTGAAGGGAACTTGGTTTGGTTCCCACCACCTACACAGCAGCTCACAACCATCTGAAACGCCAGCCCCACAGGATCTGATGGCCTCTCTGACCTCTGATGGCAGCAGACATGCACATGGTGCACATGCAGGCCAAACATTAATACATAGAGGATAAAAATAAACCTTTAAGAAAATAAGAGGTCATGACTTGAACAATGGCAAATGGCAGCCATGGAACAAGTGGGTAACCCGAGCACTGTGAGCTAAAAAGGCAATGGCTGCCTAGGAAAGACAGTTGTCAAGGACTCACCCCAGAGAAGACATCGAAGGCATGTGAGGCAGGCGCACAGCAGAGCCTTGCAGAAAGGCTGCCCACTCACACCAGCCTCTCCCACTGTGTGTACCCCTCACGGTCACCTCAGCATCCATTCTGAGGGCTTAACTCTGTGAGTGCAAACGCTAATGGGTACGTTCTCTTTGCTACTGCACCAAAGGCATCCAAGATGGCTTTGTAGTCCAGCAGACAGAAGTACTCACTGGTCACGCAGTATGTCCCCATCCTGGTTAGGGTAGAAAGCAAGCTTGAAGATCCGATTCATCACGCTCCGCTCGATGGCCAGCTGGGCATCCTGCAGCTGCTCCTCGCTGGCATTCTGCCATATGACATCCTGCGCCATCGCACCATACAGGAACTGTAGGAAATCCTCCACTTGAGCCGTCTTATCATCAGCAGCCGTAAGTTTCTGAAAGTCTCCAAGAAAAACAGTGTCCTTTAAACTAGGCCATAGCAGAAACCCTAGAAAGGAGTGACAGTAGACCCCGCGTCTCCAGCCTTGTCTTCTGTTCCCATTATTCCTATCTAAAAGTATTAAAAGGAAAAGTTCCAGAGACACACATTTGCATGTTTTATTCTTATCTCTCTTTACATTTACTTCCTTGTCAGGGGATGTGCACCTCCATGACCTGCACGTGGAGGTCAGGGGCCAATCGTATGAGTTGGTGTCCTCTAACACAGGAACCCCAGCAATCCAACCCAGGCCATCAGGCTTGGCGACTCACTGGCCAGCGCCCAGGCTGTCCCACTGTTTAGCTGGCACACTGCCTGCCTGCATGAGAAGCCTAGACCCCACTCTCCCACTGCAGAGGAGTCATTGGTCAGGACAGTCACGCTGTGCCCATGGCCTCCTCAGCTCCCCCTCACAGCTTAGTTATCCACTCAGTATGCAGGGTCAGCTCTATGGACAGTCTAAGTCTCCACTATGTAGGGTGGCCTTACAGCATGGCTCTCATGCAAAATGGGTGGGGCAGTGGGGTCTACAGAAATCATTCTAATTAACAAACGGTACTAACACCATAATCTTAAAGCCAAAATATCAAAAGCAGAGAAAATTAAGAAATATGGGAACATTTAAATATAAAATATACACAGTTTTAAAAAATATGTGAGTATAACTTAGTCATGGTAAAAATGTCTATATTGTCATTGGGAAGGCTGGGATAGGAGGGTCACAGCTGGAGGCCAGCCTGGAATACATTGAAACTCTGTCTCAAAAAACCCACAAAAAACAATCCCAGCACACACTTTAAGCCGACATTTGGGAGGAAGATCCATCCACATAGGTCATGGCCAGCCACAACTACAGAGTGAGTTTGGAGCTAGTCTGGCCTATATGAGACTTTGAATTAAAAATAATAAAAAATAAAAATAAAAAAGATCAAAAATTTTAACATCTCCAATTTTCTTTTAAATGTGTATGGGAATTTTGCCTGTGTATGTGTGCCTGATGCCTGCAGAGGCCAGAATTGATTCGATTCCCTGGAACTGGAGTTCCGGATGGATGTCAGTGCCATATGGGTCCCGTGAGCTGATTTCAAGTCCTCTGGAAGAACAGCGCATGTTCTTAACCTCTGAGCCATCTCTACAGCTCCTGTTCCACTTTTAATATATAGATACTCAATCTCAGACGAAAATAATGCAATTTAGACATATGATATCAATCCTGAATACTTTTAATTTTTCTTTCTAAAGCACTGGGGATTGAATCTAGGGCTTCACAGACCAGAATACAGCCACCATTGAGCTTATGCCTCAGTCTGCCTTTGACCCCCCCAACCCCTGTCAGGTATAGCTCTGGCTGCTCTGGAACTCCCACTGTAGCCCAGGCTGACCTCAAACCACAGGAATTGCCTGCTTCTGTCTCCCAAGTGCTGGGACTAAAGATGCCACTATCGACTGACTTGCTTTTGCTTTTAATCTTGAGATAGGAGGTCTCACTAAATTGTGCTAGGTAACCTTGAATTCCTAATCCTCCCTGGTCTCAAAATCAGTCAGCAGCTCAGGAAAGCCTCCAACTTGTTATCTTCCTGCCTCAGCCCCCTGAGCAGCTTGGATTACAGAATTATACCACTGTGTTTATGTTTGTGATTTTTCCTTTGAGACATAGAGTCTTCTCTGTAGCCAAGGCTGACTTAAATTTACAGTTCCCCTCCCTCAGCCTCCCAACTGCAACATTATAGGTATGGGACTTTCAGTGTTCAGGAGGCAAAGGCAGGAGAATCTGTGATTTCAAGGCCAGCCAGGGATAGATACATAGTGAGATCTTGTCCTCCCCACCATAAAATAATTCCAAAAACTGTAACAGTGAAGCTGCTGTTGGATCTCCATTTCTCCAGTTTCCAGCTGTGTGAGTAGCCTGCACGCTCAGCATCTGGCTATCCTGAGTCAGCTCTCGGTGTGGTGCACTCTATGTATCTAGGCAGGAAGCAGAGCCTGAAGGCAGAGTTGCCAAGCTCTGTCGACACACTCCCGTTCTCAGCACCAGGTTGGCCAGGACATGGAGGCCACCTTCTGAGTCTTCACTTTCAGGAGCAGAGGAACAGACCAAGGGGTGGCTTTCCCTACCCACCCCGAGCTGGTCCACAGAAGACCACTGTGGAGCAGACCAGTGAAAGCTGACATCCACAGAGGTTAATCATCTGGTCTGCCCTCCGGAGGGTGCTGGAGCCACAGCAGCCCACCACTTTAAAGTCTGTGAGTTCTTGATGAGGGTCCTTCAAGTGGCAGGGCTCAAACTGCACACTGACCCATCTGGAGTAGGCTGATGCAGATGGCTGTTTCAGACAGCTCACCTGTGGGTAGAGTTCCTTCATCATAGCTTGGGGAACCATTTGGGTTTCTGTTTTTTTTTTTTGTTTTTGTTTTTGTTTTTGTTTTTTTTTTTTTTGATAAAGCCTTTTAAAAGATTTATTTTTCCCTATGTATTTATGAGTTTCCCCTATGTATGCATACATACACGTATGTATGTATGCATGTATGTCTGTGCACCACATGCATAGATGGTCCTCTGAGGGCAAAAGAGGGTGTTGGATCCCATGAATCTAGACACCTGTGAGCTGCCACATGGGTACTGAAAATAAAACCCCAGTCCTATTTAGCTCAGTGGTAGAGCGCTTACCTAGGAAGCGCAAGGCCCTGGGTTCGGTCCCCAGCTCCGGAAAAAAAAAAAAACAAAAAAAAACAAAAACCCAGTCCTTTGCAAGAACATCAGGTATTCTTGCAAAATGCTAAGCCATCTTCCAGCCCATTTAGGGTTTCAGTCAAGTTCTCCCTGTGTTTTCAGAGAACCAGTGCCAAAGTCATTCCAAGAGCACAAAAACTTAGGCCTGGGAGATGATGGCTCAGTGGGTGAGGATGGCTGCTGGTAAATCCAAAGACCCAAGTCAGATCCTCTGTTGGTGATTCCTGGCTGTCAGTTTGACCACAAATTACCTAAACCCAAGTGACTGGGCACACCTGCGAGGACTTTTTTAATTAATTAAAGCATTTGAAGTGGAAAGACCCATTTTAATCTAGATCTTTTGAGGTGAGAATATACAACTTTAATATAGGCCCCATCTTCTGCTGCCAGCCATACAAGACTTAGAAGAAGCAAATTTCCATTACTTGCCTGCTTGCCCTGGTCTTACTGCTAAGCCCATTCCTTCCCTAGCATTAGAACCTACTTCTTCAGGATTCTGGAGTCTTCTGAAGACTGTCTGAGATGCCTAGCACTATGGATGGCAGTCATTGTTGGACTACCTGAACCACAAGCCTGTAAGCCACTCCAATAAGTCTACATACATATTTTATCAGTTATGTTTCTCTCACAGATTTGACAGGCCCTAACCCCACAAAACTAAAGAAAAGTAATAAAAACTATTTTTATTTATTTATTTTTTTGGTTCTTTTTTTCGGAGCTGGGGACCGAACCCAGGGCCTTGCGCTTCCTAGGTAAGCGCTCTACCACTGAGCTAAATCCCCAGCCCCAAAAACTATTTTTAAAAGAAGGTAGAAAGATGGCTTTGCGGTGAAAAGCAGCTTGCTACTCTTCCAAAGGATGGAAGTTTGGTTCCCAGCACCCATGTTGGGAGGCTTACAATGGCTTGTAACTTGAGTACTAGGAGATATGATCCCTCTTCTGGCTTATACCCCCCACCCCATACATACACATAAATATAGTAAAAGTCTTCTATTTTATTATTGTGGTTGTGATTATTTTTACTGTGCATGGGTGTTTTGCCTGTTTCTGTCCATGGCTGGTGCCTGCACAGGCTAGAAGAGAGTAAATCCCCTAGAGTTGTTGCTATAGGGACTGGGACTTGAACCCTGGTCCTCAGGAAGAGAAGCCAGTAGTCATAACTGCTAAACCATCTATCTCACCAGGCCCAAAATCTTAAGGAAGGAAGGGAAGGAGGGAGGGAGGGAGGCTGGTGGGCAGGAAGCAGGTAATTTAAGGAACTGCTGTAAGGCATGCTAGCACGTCCACAGATGAGCGACAACTCTCCCCATGCCAATGGCTAAGGAGATGTCTGTCTGCATGCATTTAGTTACCTTGAATGAACTCCCTGATCTTCTTTTCTTTGCTCTCAAGCAGTAACCGCACACAGACGGTGGTAAAATACCGATTGGCCACCTCTTTGTCCCGCAAAACTCTTT
This sequence comes from Rattus norvegicus, assembly GCF_021556685.1. Classification (NCBI taxonomy): domain Eukaryota; kingdom Metazoa; phylum Chordata; class Mammalia; order Rodentia; family Muridae; genus Rattus; species Rattus norvegicus. The sequence goes on from NC_141536.1 coordinate 16,874,477, forward strand.
GCAAGAGTCTTTCGAGGTGAGCCTGTGTGGTCTGCAGTCCTTGCCGACAGCGGGTGAGATACGCAATATACGGAGCTCTTTTTCTGAAAGAGGAGAAACGAGTGCACTGAAATCAGATGGAGAGCAGCGCGGACTTTCTTGAGCAACTAAGGGTAATTTTTTCCAACAATTACTTCACAGGCTTTGGTTTTTACAAGTTGGCACGAGCCAACTTAGTTAGTTAGACAAGCATCTTGGGAACTATCCACGCTGCCAGCTCAAGAGAGAAGGCCTTATGCACGTCTGTGACCCATTCTCATCAGCTCCTAACTTACTACGTGTCTCCAAGGCCCTCTGCAGCTCATTTCCTTCATGCAGAAGCAGGGCCTCTATGCTTGTAGGACCCACACTTCACAGAAAATTGGCTGCTGCAACAAAATTAAAACTCTAGACATTAGATCATGAAGTAACTACACCACATACTCACTTACAGTGTTAGCATGACAAGATCCCTTAAGGCTGGGAGCCTGCACTCTGCCTGAGAACAACACTCAGACTTCCTCCATACTGGCAAGGGCTTGGTGGAGCAACTCCTAGGATCACCTCCGCTTTTCTGGCCTTCTACAGTCTTTCTCAACACACGCAAAAGCAAAAAAAGGAAAACCCCAAAAGACAAAAAACAAGTCATAACCTAGATATCCTGGCCTCACAGTGAGAGGAAACCTATTTATCTGCCTTTAAGACATTACTTATTCCTAGGTGCTAGTGACCACCTTTAATCCCGGTAGTTGGGAGGCAAACTCTCTCTGAGTTTGAGGCCAGACTGTTCTACAGAGAGTTCAAGGCCAGCCAGGGCTCTCTTACCTAAAGAAACCCTATTTTGAAAAACAAACAAACAAAAAAGTATTATTATTGTCTATGTGTGATTGTGGGTGTAGTTGTACCACAACATGCAGAACGCAGAGATCACAGGACAGTTTTTGTAAACGTAGTTCTCCCCTTTTGTGAGTTCTAGGGCTCTATCTTAGGCTGTCAGGCTTCCAAGACCTGTGCCTTACCCCATGACATCCTGTAGCCACAGCTCCCTATTTCTTTTGAGACAGGATCTCTCCCTGAACTTGGAACCTGAAGTTCTGGGTAGTCAGCGAGCCCTCAGGACCCACATGTACCTGCTTCTCCCCGATGGTTACAGATACGTACCACCATGCCCACGTACCACCATGCCCACTGGAGAACCAAACTTGGGTCCTCATGTTTGTGGTTTATGAATTCAGCCATCTCCCAGCCTCTTCTTTACCTCCTTTTATGAAAAGTTGAATTACACTTCTTTATTAGCAAGAACTGCCGGTTAACATTTCTAAACTGTGCTGTGTAAAATCTCTATCCAAGTAAACACAGCCCTGTACTTTATAACACTAGATTCATTGCTTCAGTAAAGACCAACCAAAACAAACTAACAAAACATAGTTGTTCTACAGTGAGCTCATAAATCAGTCAGGTTGGGAACAGTACCTGTAGTCTTCAGCAATGGATGCCAGCAACTTCCTACAAGTCCTATTGTCAAAGCGGCAGACACAGCGCATTGTTTCTTGAAGCTGAGCCATTAAGCTCTTATCTTGTAAGTTAATTGCTTCAGCTATTTGAACTTTTAAGAAGCACACAATTTCATTATCTAAAAACAGACAGAAAGCAAGGACTCTGTTAGGATGCTCGACCTCTCAGGGCTGAAGCCAATTCTTCAGTACCACAGACCATTAGAGCCAAGAAGTCACTCTAGCTTAAATAAACAATCAGAAATCCAAGTACCAGGACTGGGGAGGGGCTCAGGATTTAAGAGTATGTGCTGCTTTTCCAGAGGACTCGAGCTCATACGAGCACCCATTCCAGGCTGCTCACAATGTCTGAATTCCAGCTCTAGGGGCTCCGTCACCCCTTTCTGGCCTCTGTGGGCACCCAAACACAAATGGCAGACACACAAATACATACGCAGATGTTTTAAAAAGAGATCAAAGTACCCTTAAATGACTTAGAAAGATCATATTAAACTGCACCCCGGGGGTTTCTGAGCACCGGACAGGTGGGGGTGGCAGCCTCTGTTGTTCGAGCTGTGCCCCCGGGAGAGTAAGGATGACTTGCCTTCCGGGTCTGTGTGCTCTGGCAGTCCGTTCCTTGTTGAATGAGTCAGCATGGGGAAGGCCACAGAGTCTGCAGAGCAAAGTGCGAGCCTCAGCTTCTTTTTCACATCTCTGAAGAGTAAGCACAGGGCACATTAACTTACTTAAGCAGAAGTGACCGTGGCCTTCTGTGGTGGCTGGGTGGGACCTGGGACAGCCAGCTAAGCACACTGTCAGCCAGATATGGTCACACTATACAAATATATGCATGTAAGTTAACATGTTAACTCTGAACTCAAATGTTTCAGATGATTTTTTAAGAAAAAATCAGTTTCAAGACTGGCATTTCAAGGAAAAGCATAGCCTGCAGATAGTGGCTGAGAGGGTTGGAAGGCTCTGGGCCACCATGATCAGACACAACAGCCTTCTGACTTCCTAGAGCACCCTGACATGCTGAGAGTACTTAGTGGGGATGTCACAACACAGATGCTGACCAAAGCTGGAAGCTCCCTACCAGTCTCTCTCCAAATGTTGGTCCTGCTTCAGACAAGCCTATCCCTTGACTAAACCAAACCAAACCAAACAACAAAAAACAAACAAACAAACAAACCAAACAAACTGCTTGCTCTGTTCTACTGCTTGGAAGTTTTGTGCTGAGATTAGGTTCTATGACTTTCAACTGGTGACCTGGCTGCCTTTGGTGGTAGAGCCCTTCCCCAGCTTCAGTACAATAAAAAGTTAAAAATGGAGAAATGGGGCTGAAGAGATGGTTCAGCCTGGCTGCTCTTCCAGGGGACCCAGGTTCAGTTCTCAGCACCCACGTGGCAGCTCACAACTGTCTGGAACTCCAGTTCCTTCACAGAAACACGTGCAGCAAAAAAAAAATCAATGCCCATAAAGTAAAAACAAATATATATTGAAAACAGTTTTAAAGATTGGCTGTGAATCTCAGTCACTTTCTCAAGCCCTGCTAGGAAGAGGCTGTGGAAAGAGGATGCCGAGGCTGAGCTGCAGTGTCTGGTGGGCTGAGGTAGACCTTTCCCAACTCCCTGGGCGACTGCTGTGCAGTATACGGCTGTGATTCTGCACAGACAGTGGCATTGTGTCTGGTTCAAGCTACTTGTGTGCTTCTGGAGACACAGGAGTATTTTTTTTTTAAATTCCTGAATTCATGTTTTTGATAGCTGTTTCCATAATTGGAGTCTTTTTTTTTTTTTTTTTTTGAGAGAGAGAGAGAGAGAGAGAGAGAGAGAGACAATTTCACTGTCTAGTCCTAGCTGGTCTGACACTCACTTCGTAGACCAGGCTGCCCTCAAATTCAGAGACTCGCCAGACTCTGCCTCCTGACTGCCAGAACTCACAGTGTGTGCCACCTGGCCTGGCCCAAAGTGAGTAAAGTTTCCTAGTAAAAAGTATCTCTTTTCTCTTGAGAGAGAGAGAGAGAGAAAGAGAGAGAGAGAGTGAGTGAGTGTGTGTACACATGTACGAGCACGTATATTCCAGGTGTGCGTTGTGTGTAGAGACCATAGGACAACCTCAATGACACTCCTGAGGAGGTGCCGTCTGTCAACCCTGTTTTTGTGAGACAGGGTCTCTCACTGGCTTAGAGCTAGTCTAAGGGAGGGATCCACTGCCTCCTCAGGTTGGGATTACAAGTGCACACCATGGGGCTGGGGATTTAGCTCAGTGGTAGAGCGCTTACCTAGGAAGCGCAAGGCCCTGGGTTCGGTCCCCAGCTCCGAAAAAAAGAACCAAAAAAAAAAAAAAAAAAAAAAACAAGTGCACACCATCACGCTTGACTTTTCCAGGCAGGCACTGAGTGTCTCTGCCCAGCCCTTCTTTATATTTGACCATCAGCTGACGTCAAACAATGGCAACGGTGATAAGAACATTCAAAGCCAAATGTGAAAGGGTGAAAGGAAGAAAGGGAATGAAAAAACAATGCAACTGTATCTTTCTTTTTTTTTTTTCTTTTTTTTTTTTTTTGGAGCTGGGGACCGAACCCAGGGCCTTGTGCTTGCTAGGCAAGTGCTCTACCACTGAGCTAAATCCCCAACCCCGCAACTGTATCTTAATGAAGGAAAAATATTTAAAAACAAGAGCCAGGAGATGGTGGCACAATCTTTTAATCACAGCACTTGGGAGGCAGAGGCAGGTGGATCTCTGAGTTCGAGGCCAGACTGGTGTACAGAGGGAGTTCCAGGACAGCCAGGGCTACAGAGAGAAACCTTGTCTCAAAAACAAACCAAACCAAAAACAAAACAAAACCAAACAGTGCAGCTGACACAGTCCAGTCCTAAGAGGATTACCTGTAAGAGAGGGCAGAGTCCTGAGGGTGAGCTGCTTGGCTCGCAGAGTCTGGGAGGTCGTCAGCTGACATGTTCTGCAGCTCCTCACGAGGAGAATCGTGAGCACTTTCACCATCACCCATGACCTCTAAACAAAACCAGCCCCCAAGAAAAGGATAGCCCAGTTAATGTGGAAATGTCAGGTACTAGCAGGTATTCAGAGAAATTTAATCAAAAGTCAGTTTATCTTGTGATAAGAGTTCTTGGGAAAAGAAAACGAATATCAGACATAGAATGAGGTGATCAACAGCCAAGGCAAGACGGCAGACATTAGAGCAGAGAGTAGCTGTACTTCTTGCCACAGTGTCCGACTTGTAAGAATCCAATTGTATAACTTAATAAAGTCCAGAATCCCTGAACCACACAAGTAAGAGCCTCAAAAGGCCATTTCTCTTTAGACATGGACTCCTCCAAATGCTGGAACAGACACTCACTCACGTCTCCTGATTCTCCTCAACAAAGCCCTCTCACACCTAAGACTTAGCCAGGGACCAGCTCACAAACACACCGAGGCCAGAACCAAGATTCCCACACTGGTCATGCTTTTAGTCAGTCAATCCGAGACAATATACACACATATAGTCAGGGGCATGGGGCTCCGCAAGAGAGGGCTCGCTTGGCGTGTGAGAGTCCTCGGGTCCCATCCTGAGCACCAAGTAAGATAGGGGTGGAGATGCACCCCTAACAGCTGAAGTGGAGACAGGAAGTCAAGAAGTCAAGGGCTAGAGACCTAGACAAGGGTTTCTCTTTCAGAGGACCCAGGATTGGTTCACAGTGCCCATACTATGCCCAGCAACTGTGTGTAACTACAGTTCCAGAGATCTAACCCCGTTTTCTAGCCTCTATGGTTACCACACACATGTACTGCACTTATCACAGGCAAAAAGACACACACACAAAATGCAATTCATCTTTAAAAACATCAAGAAGTAAGTGTTACTGTGAGTTTGATACAAGCCTGGGCTACATGAGACTCTGTCTCAAAAAAAAAGAAAAACAACAAACAAATAAACAAAAACAGTTTTAAGTCAAAAGGAATAAAATGTTCTTAAATACTGTCTAGGAAATTATGACAAAATGCTGGTAACTGTCAAATTTAATAACCTTTGCTGCGCTGAAATTTGGCCCTTGGGAGGCAGGCAGGAGGATTCTGAGTTTGGGGACAGCCTGCCCTTGAGAGTGAGAGTCTGTCTTACCACCCTAACCCTGAGAAAGAAAACAGAGAGGTAGAACCCCCCTGCCCTCCTTGGAACAGCTCGTAGTCCTGCTCTGTGGGCAGGGCGTGGGGCAGGTTTAGCAAGCTGCTGCTCATGCTCTACGTGCGTTTGCTTTCCCTTCATGTGTCTTGAGGACTCCATATTTTTATGATAGGTAGTTAGTATTCCGAGGGGGGGAGCCTTGTAGAAAAGAAGTACCAAGCAACAAGGGTACCTTAGCCTGAGTTGGCCACCACAGCTCTGCTAAAAGTCCACAACTACATCAAATCTCACTTCTCCAAACAGTAAAAAGAAAAAGGGGGGGGGGGGATTCCCTTCTCACTAAAACACGCACCAAGGTCCTCTGGACTGTCACCCCAGCCTCATTAGATGACCCTAAACCATCTGAACATCTAGGGTGCCCAGGTTTACTGAGAAGCTGCAGAGAGGGATATACTGAGCTAACATGCTTACAAAAGCTATGACGTCCTCCGGACGCCCCGCTCTACAGGCTGCGTCAGTCTGCCTTAGCTCATCTCTAAGGTGGCTGTCACTGCCCAAACCTATGGTGATTTTCACCTGTACTCTCATCATTTGCCAGTGCTCCTTCACTGGGGCTGGTCCGTTTAATGGCATTTCGGTATTTGTCCAGAATGTCTTCCGCAACCTGAGCTTGTGCACTGAGCCTAGGGCTGGGCTCGTCTGCAGGGGAAAAGAGAGAGAGAATTAGTTCCCTGGGTTTATCCCACTCTGCTGTTAGCATAACACCAGCAGCAGCATCCCAAAGGCAGGTTAGGAGGTCACACTAAAGAAGGGCGTACATCTCAGTGTTATAAGGCACCATGCAGCTGCCTACTCAACCCCATTGCTAGGTCTACGCTTCCCAAAGCAGGAAACCAAGAAGAGTCACTCCACCTCAGACTATTGGAATTCTCCATGACTGTGCCAAAGTTCAGTGCAGAAAGAATTCGAAAGTACTTGCTCAAGTCACAGTGACTATCAATTCATGTTAACACAACTTCTATCATGGTTTCTTTTTGTAGGAGTGGGGGGACAAATAGAGGAGTCTTGCTATATAACCTAGGCTGACCTTTAATGCATTAAGTAGCCCAAGGCCTAGCTTTGAGTTTGTTGGTCTCCCATCTAAGCCTGCTGATATTTTTTTAATACGCACAACTTAATCAGACACCTCCATGCCCAAGGATAAAAATAATTATTCAAATTAGACCAAAATCCTGTTTTAGTTTTGATAAATGGTTTTCTCCACTCTTTCTTTGAGACTCTCTCTTTACATCGAATCTGAAAGCTATAGAGCATCCTCTTCTATCACACCACCTCTCTCCATGACGGGGCAGCTAGCTGCCAGGACTGCATTTTTACTCATACAATGGCCCCTGGCATTCTAGGGGTCTAGGACGGTCGGTCCGTGGGCCCCACAGTGAGCAGACGGTTTCACTGATGGGTCAGTTATCAATACTGCTGAGCCAGCTGGCTACTGTGGCACATGTTGTAATCCCAGCACCTGGGAAGTGGAAGTAAGAGAATTCAAGGCCATCCTGAGCAGTATCGAGACTCGATCTCAAACATCAAGCTAGGGATACAGTCAGTGGTGAAGACTTGCTTAGCACTCACAGATGCCGAGTCTGAGGCCCAGCACCACACACACGTTAGCCTATAGTCTCAACAGCAGCCATGGACTGCTATGATCTTCAACACAAAATAAAGTTCCAGAGTGAAACTCAAACTCTAGAAACTGAGCTAGGCCAACAGGCAACCCAGCTGTCTACATTCTGGTAGAATTCCATTTGTAAATGTTTCTAAAACAGCATCCAAACCTGTATGTGTGCATGCTGGGATGCAGGACGACCGCAGCTAATAGCTATTGCGTTTGTACCACATGCCAGGGAACTTGCTGTGAACGTCTGCTGTGGACAATTACTCCTCAGACAACTGCGCACAGAAGCCAGCATCAGTGCCACAGCAGAGTTAGCGTGGGCGTGGAGACTGAGCAGCTCACGGCCTTTCCTCCCCAAAACAGTGTCTGCTGCCCATGTCTCTATAGACTATCTCAAGTTATATAGATGACTCACAAAGTTGTGCTCTGCATATTTCCTGCAGGGGACAGGTCTCTTTAGCCTACACTGGTCTTGAACTTACAGCAAACCTCCTGCCTCAGACTTGTGAGTTTGGGGATTATAGATGTGAGCACATTTGACTTCCAAATACATTTAAATGTCTGCTCTAACAGTATAGTCATGACAAGAGATTCATTATCAGTGGTGGACTTCTTCAAAATACAAATGCAACCACTGCAGAATCCCTTTAAGGAGTAATATTTTTGGTTATAGCTCTTAAAAATACTTTATTTATTTGTTTATTTAGTATTTTTTGAGTGTCTCATGAACGCAAATGTACCACATGTGTTCCTGGTACCTGAGGAGGCCAGAAGAGCCTTTGGACCTGAAGCTACAGGTAGCTGTGAACCAACATGTTGTCGGTCCTGAGAACTGATCCCAGGTTCCCTGTAAGGGCAACAAGTTCTCCAAGCTCCAGCCCCACTGGTTACCTTTGAGAGCTCACAAGGACAGCGAGAAGGGACTGAGCTACAATACTGCTTACTACCCTGGACTCTAGAGCACACTTCTCAAAGCTGTCATCCTAGGGCAATGACAGTAAAGCTGCGGTGCAGACATGGGGTTACAGTCAGTGAGAGCCTGACTGCCTTATGTGAGCCTGGGCTCAATCCCCACACTGTGACTACAACAAAAAAACATGGGCAGAAAGGTATTTTTGGAGAAAAACGGCAGGAAATGATGTAAATATTTCAATAGGAAAGGAAGAGCTATGCTGCAGTATAGGAGAACCAAGTTACTTTACAGCCAGTAAAAATTATTCAAAAGCCAGCTGTCCCAGGAGAAACTGGGAGTATGGTAAAGGTAAATACAGAATTTACATGTTTGATTCAGTGACAGAAAAGCCACCATATACAAACCCTGAGAAAGATTAGGAGAGATCGTAAAAAACCAGTTGTTCGAGTGGCAAGACTGTGGCCAGGCTAATAAGGAATATACGTAATAACGTGTCAAACTGACTCCGTGGTAACTTCCGAGTGAGCATTAGTTAGGACGGGGTAGAATTTCTCTAGTAAGAAAGCTGAGCTTCTTCAATCAGACCCAAAGAGAATTAACTGTTTTATGGGAGCAGGGGTTGGGAAGGTGGGGAAACGGATGAACAGGGACTTAATTTAGCTTCCAATCTCAGCATCAAAAAAGAAAGAAAGTAAGAAAAAATCATTACCCCAAACCCCTAAGTACTTACAATTTCCTCACAGCGGTTAAACCATTTGCATACAAAGCTACTCCCCCAGTGTAATTCAGCTCATGAAGACTGCAACACTCTCCTCTGTCCTTTTTTAAGACGGGGTCTCACCAAGGCTGGCCTGGAACTCACTATGTAGACCAAGCTGGCCTCCAACTCCTGCCTCTGCCTCCTGAGTGCTGGGATTAAAAGACTGTGGCAGCATCCACAGTGACATGTGCATACTTCTAACAGCAGGAATGAAGAACACGGGAAAATACACAAAGACATTGCCCAAAAGACAGTATCTTTTCAACTCTTCCCCAAAACACTGGAAGGTCCCAACAGACATAGGTCATATGTAATCTGATTTAATATCTACTATGGTGTCTGGCATGAGTCAGATGGGAACAGATATTTGCTAACTGAGTAGGACAGGCTGGGCTGCTCTCAGCAGGGAGCCATGGCCTGTTCAGCCTGTCTCCTTTTGTTCATCCCTTTATTCTGAGAGAGCTGCTGTGTCTAGTAAAGAAGAGCTACATAAGCTGAAACATGGAGGGACACTAACATGCACATCGACACTAGAACATGCATCAGAAAGGGATGCTGCACGTACGTGCTCGTCACTTTTGAGACCACGTCCTAAAGACTTTGTGACTTAGTAGGATGGGAAGAAAACAGACCTTAAAACTAAGTTAAGGAAAAAAGAACTGAGAGCGAACTCCCCTCTAGATGGACTACAGCATCTAAGAATCAAAGCATAGCTATCAGTCTCAAATATGGTCATTCACGCTAGCTCTCGCAGATGCTTTTAAGGTACCAAAGAAGCAGCAGAAATGCAGGTGTCGAATAAGAAAGATCCCTAAAGCTCTGACATGGGTCAGAGAGCAGTTATAATGTTCAAGCTGTCAAACAATTAGTGAAGTCTTTAACTTCTACTACAATGGTTGGCATTTGTAACACTATTTGAACAAATACTTTAATCATTAAAAAATGAAATGATTAGATAAAATAGTATTTCATCGTGACCCTGAATAAGCTAGAGCAAAATACAGATGAGAGTAAATTCAGTGTCCTACAGTCAGTGTTGGAGAAAACTGTCTGACCAGTGACCCAGAGACAGGGCATGCAGAGCACTGGAGGGCACACTCCAGCAGCACAAAAAACTGTCCCACCAGTGACCCAGAGACAGGGCATGCAGAGCACTGGAGGGCACACTCCAGCAGTCGTGTAGCACGGTCCCTGGTGCTGAGCTCTCAGGCAGGCTTTTTCAGAAACAGGTTATGGTAATGAGGATGGTGATGGTGGTGGTCTGTAGGAAGAGCACACCGAGACCCACTGTGGCCTCTAGGGGGAAACCACAGAGCCATGAAGAACATACTCCCGACCATACACACACAAACACACTCTTCTAAAAAGGCAACGCTTATGTCACCCAAGAAAAAGTGTTATGAAATATGTGCTCTGGGAATGAAGGAGCCAGGAAGCCCATGGGTCTACAAACCTGTGAGTGTTGAGAATCTGTCAGGCCCCAGATCATCTTTGTCTTTTTCTTGTTTTTCTTTCTTTCTAAATGGTATAGGAGCTGGAAATTAAATAAAGTCAGTACTGTGACATATAACATACTACACTCCTCGGAAGTTAGCTGGTGTGCCAACATTTCTAAGTGCAAGGAGGCTGAAACTTTAAAAGAAATCCCAAGCGTCAACTGATATTCTTAAAATAGCATCAAAGGGTCTTAAGAAGCTTTCAGAATCTGCTGTGGAGTCATTTGCCATAGAAAGAATGATTTAATGAGGATCCACTTAGAGTAAGTCAAAACCCATGCCTCTTAGCTTTGCCAAAAGAAGAGTTCCTGCCTCGCGCACTCCTCTCCATTAATTAAGTGGGCCAGAGCACGGGGAGATGCAGGTCTCCTCAGCTCCTAGGCGCCTCAGCCAGGAACTATGGAAGAGGACCCCAACTTTTGAGCAGTATCTTTTTCCAGGAAGAGAAATTTTGCCAGCTCAGAGGATGTCAGGCTCTTCAAGCAAAACAAATGCACGTAACTCCCTTCCACAGTAGACACCAGCCCCATCTGTAGGGCTCACGCTCTCATTGCAGAGACCTGAGAAGCCTAGATTTGCTCCAGGAATGTCAGAATGGCACTTCAACATTAAGTTAACAGCAGCATGCCGAGAGTCCTCCATGTGTAATGACAGTGACTGGTATGATCTCCATCTAGGACACCACAGCCACTTCCCACAAAGAGCAGGGCCTTTTAAAGCTCTGTCAGAGCATTCATCTCATCGACAGCAGTTCTACACTTCCACAGCTAGAAACTGCCCCACAGCGTCACAGAGGCGTGGCCGCATTGCTCTCCAAAGAAGCTTGAGGCTTTCTTCTTACAGACAGCACTCTAAAGTGAAATTACCTTTAGGCATAGCTGATACAAAACGCTTTCTCCACCAAGGCCTGCTCCTGTCTGACCTCTCATCGTCACTGTCCTTGCGCTCCTCAGTCTGTAGAGAGAGTTGAATGTGTTATTTGGAGTTGACTGCAGGATAAATTGCTATAAAAAGGATGTCAGTAAGTCTGTCAGTCAGTCAGTCCTATCTGTCATAGAACATCACTGTTCTTTTGGGAGCTAGAAGGGATAAAAGATAGTGCAGGGGATGGAACCCAGGCACCCTGCCACTGAGCACACATCACTGCCATTGCCTCCCAGGCACCCTCTTATCAGAGCCTCCTGGGTCCCCTGCAGTGTCTCACCACCTTGTCAGAGCCTCCTGGGTCCCTTGCAGGGTTTGACCCCTGCTGAGCCCTGCTGATGCATGTGGAAGCCTTTTGTTCCTAACAAAGGAGGAGCCTGGCCCGGTAATGACACACATGGGCAATGGGCAATTCGGTCCTGCTTTTTGTCTTCCCAGTCTTTTATTTTTGGGATTTAAGCGGGTCTTCCTGGATTTCTCCCCAGTAAATTTGGGGCACTTATTCGGTCTTCTGTTACTGAAGCCTTAAGCTGGGGTTTCTCACGGTGCTTCCCAGATTTTTCCACCTGGTCAACTTGGAGTATATATTCAGTAAATAAAGCTACAGAACAGGCATTCCTTCTTAACACAAATAACCCCCGTCGTGTGTGTGTGTGTGTGTGTGTGTGTGTGTGTGTGTGTGTGTGTGTGTGTGTGTGTGTGTGTGTTTTAATCCCGCAGGCTTACACCTGGTTCTCGATGCCGTGTCGGTGTGGGCATCGACACCCTCTGGATTAGAGACACGTGTCCCTAGGACAGCCTGAGGCGTGTGAGGGTAGGTACTATTGCTGTACTGCTAGCAAACAAAGGCCTCACAGAATGAGTTATGGTGGCTACCGACAAAACACCTATGAAGGAAGGGGCGGGAGTAAAACTCATTGGGAGAGCCAAGTGCTTATCAGATACAAGCTCTGTGTTCAATCCTCAGCACAGAAACAAAAGAAAACGAAATAGGAAACCATAAGTAAATGCAGAGCAGTGAATTTTAATAGGGCTGAAGACATTGTGGTACAGCTGCCATTAAGGGTTGTTAGTTTTTGTTTTGAGACAGGGTCTCAATCTGCAGCCCAGGCTGGCCTCAAATGTACTATTTAGACCAGGCTAACCTCTTTCTCATCAACTATTTCAGCCTCCTAACTACTGGAATTATAGATTCGAGCTACCATGCTCAGATCATAAGTCTTTTTTTTTTTTTTAATGAAAGCAGGATTTCTGTGTAGCCCTGGCTCTGTAGACCAGGATAGCCTCAAACTCAGAAAAATCTACCTGCTTCTGCCTCCCAAGTGCTGGGATTAAAGGCATGCACCACCATGCCTGGTCATAAGTCCTTTTCATAAATGAAGAACATGAAGCTAAATGAGGTGACCTCCCCCAAGGTACATGGCTTACATGTGACACAGCTGACCATCAAACCCAGACCTGCCTACCCTCTCTGCTCACCAATCATACAGTCACCATTAACTGTTCATATGAAGGGCAGCCTGACCATCATTTCTAGCCTATAATGTGACTTCAGAAAAGCTCAGAATTTCCTTTTTTTTTTTTTTTTTCATTTATAAAATTAGGTCTACACATTCTTGGCTGTTGGAGCAGGAGCCCCTTCTCTCTGGCCACCAATCCACTCTTATTCTCAGAGTGCTTTCTTCTTTGTAATTAATATATCTATTTCTACTTAGAAGGAAATATTTCTTTAAAAGACTTCATGTGGGGGGCTGAAAAGATAGCTCAGTGGTTAAGAGCACTGACTGCTCTTTCAGAGGTCATGAGTTCAATTCCCAGCAACCACATGGTGGCTCACAACCATCTGTTACTCTAGTCCCAGGAGACCCAGTGTCCTTTTCTGGCTTCTGCAGGTGCTATTTGTACATGGTACACAGACATACATTGGGCAAATGTTTAAGTACATTATACAAAGAAAATAAAAATAATCTCAGAGGAGGAGGAATGGGAAACTATACTCAGAATGTAATATATGAGAGAAGAATACAAGATAAATAAAAAATAGTGGTGGTGCATGCCTTTAATCCCACACTCGGGAGGCAGAGACAGACAGATCTCTGAGTTCAAGGCCAGCCTGGTCTACAGAGTGACAGCCAGGGCTACACAGAGAAACCTTGCCTCAAAAAAACAAAACAAAAATAAATAATCTCAAGAAAATTGGCAAGGCAAAACTGAACGAGCAGTAGAGCGATGGAGTAAAAGGCCGACTGACCGCCAGGCAGCACATGGACTGGGCACAGCGGCTTTCCAGTGCAAACTCAGCACTTAGCAGCAAGATTATCACACCTTCAACACTAGCCTCATCTATATGAGCTTCCGGTCAGCTTAGGCTACATAATGAGATCCTGTCTTTAAAACCAAGGACAACAACAAAAACTAAATGAAAAGAACATAATGCTGGCAACCGGGGAGACATGATAGAGTGAGCATTTCAGAGTGTGAGGAGTGGAATTGCATGCAGAATAATGACATCTGTAGGAAAACGTACTAACTCATCAAAAAGGGAGAGAAGAACTGGGTTGGAAACTTACTTTTAAATGAGGAAGAAATGTTTGTCTTCCCAACTTTATGACTTCCAAATCACAAGGGATACACTTCATTTAACCACCTCAAAAGCATCTAAGTGATTAGACACAGAACTGCGTGGAGAAAAGATCTAAATGCTGTAAAAGGCAAAGATTCTTACAAAACCAAGTTCTGACAGCATGATGGACTACTAGACAGATTTCTGTTTTGTCTTTTCTTTTTCTGGAACATGGTTTCTCTGTGTAGCCCTGACTGTTCTAGAACTTGCTCTGTAGACAATGCTAGTCTCGAACTCACAGATAACATCTGTCTCTGCCTCCCGAGTGCTGGGATAAAAGGTTTGCAGCATCACACCTCCTGGCACGACAGATCATCATTAATCACAACCACGGTAACCCTTAATCTTGAGTTCAGAGTCCATATTCATTTCCGACATCACAGGAACCCATCAGTTGGAATGCTAACCTAACCATAGCATGCGAGTTCTACGCGGCTGGGTACCATACCTCTCCTCTTGAAGAGTCCTTACTCGGGGACGAAGATGACGAGTGAGGTGCAGCCACCAAAGAAGTAGCACCAGTGGCTGCAGCTGGAGGAAGTTCTTCATTCCCTGGACGTCGGTTCCAGCTGGGGTCACTCATGGGCCGCCGCACACAAGACACTATATCAGAGCTTCTGCTGCGCACTAGTCTCTCAGGGTAAGAGTGCCTCTGCCTGAACGCCTCCATTTCAGCTGCAGTTAAAACGTGAGAACCGAAGTTGGGCAGCCTGGCTTCATTTCCTCCCACTGCACCTTCCAGGATTGGAGGATCTGGAGGTGGATGCGAGGGCCGGGCATAGTGAACCTTCGGCCTTACCACAGCAGAGGCCCCTGTAACACAGAAAAGACAGAACTAATCAACAGAGGTCTACATCTCTTGCTTCTGTTTATGACAGAGTCCAAAAGTTCACAAGCTTACCTTCATGTGAAGACAGTGGGTCAAACATGGCAAGCAGAGACTCTGACTGAGAGGGAGGAGAGGTCAGCTGGTGGGCGCCTACAACAACAAGGCACACCATGAGATCAAGCCACGTGCAGACAGCAGTCCAGATACTCAGGAAGGCTCTAAGACTCTTCCACAGTTTTCCTCTCTTAATTAGAACTTGAGAAGCATACCAGCAATAAATGACACCAATAAGAATCAATTCTGATTACCCCGCATTTAATCTGAATGTGGGGATTTTCACCCCGTTTAGAGGGAACAGCATCCACATGCTTATTACTAATGGACAACACTATTATGGTTAGTGTGAAGAAGGCCACCATGAGGCTCACCTGTGTTTTAAGTAATGGCCAGCCTCTCTAAGACTCACTTCTCCCACCATAAAAACAAGCAATACTGTTTAAAGAAGAGGCAGAGAACTGTGGAGTTTGAAAGGCTAATATTGCTTTCAGCAAATGTCCTAATTTTAAAACGAATTCATGAATGAAATGAATATATAATGCCACGAATTAACTCTAATTTCTAAATCTTAGACTACAGAACCCCCACTCCCAAAAAGATACCCCTAAGCACGTCTTAACACAATTAGAAATATTAAAATAGGTAAGTATAAAGATACCAAAACTTTGGGGTTGGGGATTTAGCTCAGTGGGAGAGCACTTGCCTAGCAAGCGCAAGGCCCTGGGTTCGGTCCCCAGCTCCGAAAAAAAAAAGAGACCAAAACTTTCTCCATTCATGGATTTCATTATGACAGATTTCTAGAAGTAGTTCTAACTGAACCAAATTTAGAATATGAACATTTAAGTCCCCACGTACACACTGACAAGTTATGCCTGAAGAGTTATACTAATGAATCAAATCCCAGCAGTATATGATCTGTTATTCTTGCTTTGTGAATTTTTTATATTACTTACTTTTATGTTGTGTGTATGAGTGTTTTGCCTGCATGCGTATCTGTATACCATATGCATGCAGTGCCAACGGAGGCCAGAGGAGGCCCCTGGGTGCTCTTGGAACTGAAGATGGAGACAGTTGTGAGCTGCAGGTGGGTGTGGGGGATCTAACCTAGGTCCTCTGGAAGAGCAGACGGAGCCGTTTCCCAAGCCTGCTTTGTTTTGTAGGATTTTGCTTTTGGGTTTTTTCTTCTCTTTTTTCTTTCTTTTTTGTTTTTTTTTTTTTTTTTTGGATAAAGGCTCACTCTACAGACTTGGCTGACTTGGAACTCACTATGTAAGCCAGGCAAATCTTAAACTCACAGATAATCCCCTGCCTCCACCTCCTGAGTGCTGATACAATATGATTACCTTAAAAGGTCATTCTCACCCCCACAACTTACCATGGGCTATGTCATCCACATCTGGACTAGTTACAGAATCTTTACCCCCAAAATCAGAGCTGCACTCAGATCGCAGGTCTTCGATCTTATTGGGAATATCCTCCGATGTAGCGCTTATGCCTTTGAAAATACAGCAAAATACAGAAGTAAATAAACAGCAAGAAGAACAAAGCAGTTACACAAAATTCTACTAAGTTTTGGATAAATCCCTCCTCGAGCTGTCCACACGTGAGCTGCCGAGTGCTGCCACCTCACCACTGCTGTCCAAGTACACTTATCTTGCTATACAGCAGCATCAAAAGTTCATGCTGTACCTAATATTGTAGCAGAAGCTACCAAAAGTATCGAAAGCTGAAGAAGAACAGTTCGTCAGTTATCAATAGGCTGTGAAAGCTACACATTAGGTTCTCAAAGATTATGAAAGCGTAAAATTGATTTTGTTCCCTGGAGACTACTGAGCTCTTAAATAACACATCTCTTGGGGACAA
The DNA here is from genome assembly GCF_021556685.1 of Rattus norvegicus. Taxonomy (NCBI): domain Eukaryota; kingdom Metazoa; phylum Chordata; class Mammalia; order Rodentia; family Muridae; genus Rattus; species Rattus norvegicus. Next base: position 16,891,254 of record NC_141536.1, read on the forward strand.
AGCTACAGCTCAGTGACAGAGCACATGACTAACATGTCCCGAGTTCTGAGTTCAACAGCCAGCACCAGCAGCAACAAAACCCAGTATCTCTTTGGTAACACTTTATAAACAGAAAGAAGGGGATGCCTTCAAATTCCTAGTCCTTAAAACAAGACAGACATACCGGACACAACACTGAGGCCTGGTGTGCTGGGGCGGGAACTGACCTCCCTGACATCCGTATCATCAGATGTACTGCCCAGTCCAGAACAGCTCTCCAGCTCTTGGAGGCGCTCTTCCTGCTTTAAGTCTGGAGCCTCTGCACAGAGAACAAGAAGGGTCACCTAGTAATTCTGCGAGCATGCACAACTTCAGCTTTTGTGACTTAGAGAAGCCACTGGGGAATACCTAGCTTTATAAGTCTAAGTTACTCACCAAAACTTGTTAGATCATAGATTAAGAAGGCAAGGTTATAATTTCCCCCTGATATACACACTAATTTGCTATGCACAGACGACAACTGTTTCTAGACTACTCTTTAAAAAACGGCACATTCGGACTGGAGAGATGGCTCAGTGGTTAAGAGCACCCGACTGCTCTTCCAGAGGTCCTGAGCTCAATTCCCAGCAACCACATGGTGGCTCCCAACCATCTGTAATGGGATCCGATGCCCTCTTCTGGTGCGTCTGAAGACAGCAACAGTGTACTTATATATAATAAATAAATAAATCTTTAAAAAACAAAACAAAACAAAACTGTACATTCTTGGTTAACACATAAACTGAACAGGAGCACAGAATAGTGTAACACTGTATCCACTCTCTCTAAAGTTCAATGTTTTCAAAAGCACTTACAATGGGCATGATATTGCAGGGCACTCTCAGCACTCAAGAGGCAGAGGCAGGTGGATCTGTAAGTCTGAGGCCAGCCTGAGGTTCACTGGCAGTTCCAGCATAGCCTGAGCTACATGATGAGACCCTGGCTCAAACCAAAAGAAAGAAAGAAAGGAAAAATGATTTCTTTATCTAATATTTTATCTACTAGCTTTTCGCATGGGGATCTCACTATATAGTGCAAGCTAATATTACATGTATATGCCATCAAATTAATAATCTTTTAAGAGACTGGAAAGATGGCTCAGTGGTTAAGAGTATTTGGTGCTCTTACAGAAGACCTGGGTTCAGTTCAAAGTACCCACATGGCAGCTTACAAATGATTGGAACCCCACTTGCAGGGGATCTGATGTTCTCTTCTGGTCTTTGCAGGCACTGTACACATGCTATGCACATACATGCGCACAACCTCAAAACATAAAATAAAAATAATAAATTAGTGTGGGAGAGATACTTCAGCAGAGTGTTCAGAGTGTTGGCTGGTCCTCAGAGGATGGGGTTCAATTCCCAGCACCCACATCGGTGGCTCACAATTGCCTTTAACTCCAGACTCCAGCCTCATGAGACTCAAGAACCTCTTCTGGAGTCCATGGCACCTGCATTTACAGGTGTATACCCATATGAACATACAATTTTAAAAAACTGTTTTTATCTCAAAAAGATTATTATAATTATAATCAAACTAACTTTCAAGGAAAAGTTATTCCTAAGGAAAAACTTACATTTACTGCACATGTGCGTGTTTCTCTATTCTCAAGACTGAACTCAGGCCCCGAAGTTTGGCTGTAAGCACCTTTATTCACTAAGCGCTCTCACTGGCCTGGGAGAAATGTAAGTGTGTTGACTAGGAACTCAAATGTGTGTCTGAGCTGGCCTGCCATTCTCATTCTGGGATGACTGGTGAAAGGTACTGAACACAGCACACACAGAACTCTGTTTCAAACAACTACCTCAAATATAATTTAACACAGACTCAGTAACATTTGCTATGCTGTTGTTGTTAGCATTATTTTCTTCCTTCTTCCCTCCCTCCCTCTCCCTCCCCCCTCCCTCCCTCCTTAACCCTCTCTCTTTCTTTTGATACAGGGTTCCTGGCTGTCCAGGAACTCCATAATCAGACTGGCCTCGAACTCAGAGATCCCCCTATCTTTTCCTCCAGAGTGCTGGGTTAAGGCCTGCACCACATCGCCCAACAGCACTTGCTATGTTAACCAATGCTGACCAACAAAACATTTTTCCTTCATAGACAGAAAGTGTTCTATTTTCTACTTGAAATTGTTAACAGAATGATTGCCTGATATTTATCATATCTATACTGAGTCATCTGGTGCTGTGGTAGATGTCTAAGAGTCTAGTACTTAGAGACTGAGGCGGGAGGATTTTAAATTCAAAGTCAGTCAGTCAGTCAAAGACCCTGTCTCAAAAAGCAAAACCGGAAAACATAAATGTATATCCCTAGTATAAAAATTAAGAAACCCTCCATGTTCAAGTTCTAACACGAAGGACAGAGCCAGCAATGAGAGTGCACTAACCTGAGTCACTGGGCAACACCTCTACACTCCAAGCTTCACTTGTGGTCTCTGATATGGTCGAGCCAGTGCAAGGGTCAAGGAGAACTGAGCCGGAACCTGGAAGGCACAGCAAGCTGCCCAGCACATTCTCTGCTGCTGCACCTGTACAATCGTGAGCACCAAGTGTTAGAAAGAAAGCCGAGGGCAACTGCTTGATACTTAGAAAGGGGCTGAGGTAGGAATCATTTCATTTAAGCATGAAACTAAAACCACAAGTTTCCAGTTGGGGACACTGGCCCAGCCTCTTTTTCCTTTGTTTTGTTTTGTTTTAAAAATTCAGTTTCTATGTGTATGTGTGCCTGGGGTATGTGCACCATGTACATGTAGAACCTGGAGCAGATCAGAAGAGGCATCAGGTCCCTGGAACTAGAGTTACAGACAGCTGTGAGTCACCATGTAGGTCCTAGGAAGTGGACTTGGATCCTCTCCTCTGCAAGAGCGGGAAGTGCAGTGCTCATATCTGTTAAGCCGTCGCTGCCATCCCACACCCTCCTTCTCAGTAAGCACCTCCTGCTCAACCCCCTCTCTCCACAGGGAAAACACATCCTTAGGTTGATATCAATTGGATTCCTTTACGTACAAGTACTTTATCTGCATGTGCATCTGCACACCAGCAGAGGGCATCAGATCACATTATGAGTGGTCTGCAGGCCACATGTGGTGCTGGGAATGGAACTCAGGACCTCTGGAAGAGCAGTGTTCTTAACCACTGAGCCAGCTCTCCAGCCCTCACCAAGGTTTCTCAGCAAATCTTAACTATGTCTTTGCTGTCTTTTTTTAACCTTTACAAAATTTACAGTCCTAAAGGAACTATAAACCCAGAGAATGTAACCACAGAAAGTTACAGCAGCCCGACATGTTTTCTTCTGACATAAATCACAAACTCAAAGCATTAAGTTCATTTGCAAGAGACTACATGGCTCCTCCATAGCACTCAGCCGACTGCAAATGCTGCCTGTGGCCAAGAACAATACTGCATGTGGGGAAAAAATTATGCAAAATGAACTCTGTACACTACTAAACACAAGTGAAAGGAGTGAGACATGACTATATGTCTGTGTTTAACAGAGTCAAGAGGAAAAGAGACAGCTCAGCAGTTTAAAACTGGCTCCCTCTCCAGAGGACCGGGTTTAACTCCCAGCAAGTACATAGCAGCTCACAAGTAGCTCAATCCAGTGCCAGACCCAATGTTCTCTTCTGGCCTCTGCAGCTACCACATACAAGTGGTGCACAGATTATATATGCTGGCAAACATGCATACACATAAAAAATAAAAAGGAAAAGAAAATACTCCAGATGGGAATTCTATACTAAATTTGATTCAAGCTAGTAAAAGAATAACTATTTCAAGTCATGAAAAAGTTTTGAGAACAGTTATAAGTAAAAACTACCTTTTGTGGATATAATATTAAACAGAGGCAAACCATTAAGAGCACTTATTGCACTTGCAGAGGACCCAGGTTCAGTGACAGCACTCACACAGAGACTCAGGAACGTCTGTAATGCTAATTTCAGGGGATCCGATGCCCTCTTCTGACTTCTGCAGGCACCAGGTGCACATGTTCATGCAAACACACATACAATGAGATACAAATAAAACTCTAAAAGAAAAAGAGTGTCTGGAACTTGTCTAAGCATGAAGGGGACAGCGGAAGAATGGGGAAATGAAACTGGCAATGTGTGTCCAGCTGTTGAAGCTTAGGGCCAGGTACAGTGAGTTCCTACTATTTTCTGTTGTCTTTGGTTGATATTTTCCATAAAAAGAAAATGAAGATGGTAATTATATGGCTGTATGAAATATTTCAGAACTCACAAAATGGTATTCAAAAAGGGTGGATTTAGAATGCCATAGCACAATAAACTTACATTTACAAAAAGGAAAACCTGGTTATCCTTTGTGGTTATTCTAGGATCCTGAGTTAATGCTTGCACTGATGAATTCATTCCATTGTTTTCTATGGTTCTGTGGTGCTTGAGGAGGATTCTTAGAGCACTGCACATGCACAGCTAGTACTCTACCAACAGCTACACCTTACACCTCTAGCTCTCGGTTTATTAGTCCAGGTTTTATGGCTACAATCTGTAAAAAATTTCATTTTGAGGTATGATTTTTAGCCTCAAGAAGATAATAAGCTCACGACAAACTGAGAACATATACTATGCTCCAAAGAAAAGACTTGACAGGAAACTAACTCAAAAGACTCATCTGTCTTTTCTTCCTTTTTGTTTGTTTTGTTTTGTTTTATTGAGACAGGGTTTTTTGTGCAGCCCTGGCTGTCCCGAAACTTACTGTAGATCAGGCTGGCCCTAAACTCACAGAGCCCCTGTCCTTCGCCCAAGTGCTTAGACTAATCCGGCCTTCATTTACTTGGCTGTTTGGCTTTTGTCTTCATCTTTGGTTTCAGCAGTGTGTGCATGTGCACACCATGGCACAGAGGACAACTTAGGGAGGACGGTTCTCTCTCTCCCTACACAGATCCTAGCTATCAAAGTTAGGCCATGAGACTTAGCAGGTAATGGCTGTGCAAGCTCAGCCATCTGACCATAAGCCTTAGGTTTCTCCTTCTTAAAGGTGGACAGTGGAGGAGATTAATAGTCAAATGTCCTGCTCCATATGGATACCAGCTCCCCAGGCCAGCGCCATCCCTCCCATGAAGAACAAGCAGACGTTAACAACCAAACAGCTATCCATTCCGACAGGCCTTTAACACCAGTTACCTGCAATCTCCTGCAAACGGTCTTCATCAACGTTTGGGTCGAAGTCACTTCCTAGGACATCGGTGCTCCAGGTCTCACTCACTGTCTCGGATATGTCCCTGTCATCTGTTAGTCCCATCATATCCCGAATCTCAAACTTCCTCAGTTTATCATCAAGATTATCTTGTGTTGTAGCTATCAGAAACAAACAGGGGCACAGCTACAACTTCTTGATCAACCTGACAAAATTCTGTCTTTAAACTTCAGGTCATTTAATCACTAATGAGCACATAGTTCCAGTCTGCTCCCCACTGATTAATAAACCCCAGTTAAGATTGGTAGAGACCTCCCCCCACCTCCACCTAGCCACTGCTGAGGAGACAGAGGTGCCCAATCTAAATGAGAAAAACTAACCAAAGCAGGAAGGTAAAAATAAATGTTTGGGGTAGCTTACTAGATCCCATCGCTGTGTTAATAATTAGGTGGTAAACCTATATGTAAGCTATTTTACTTGGCAATAGCTCAAGTGTGCATTCTAGAGTTTCCCTTCCTTCCTAGACCAACTTTCTACGGTTTGCTTTGTGTGTATGATGCATATATGGGTAGAGAAGCCAGGAGTACCCCTACTATTGCCTTCTGCCTTCCACTGAACTGAAAGCTTCACAAGACTGTCCTGTCTCTGTGGCTCAATGCTGAGGTTACAGGTACACAGAGCTAGGCCTGGCTTTTACATGATGCTAAAAATTCAATCTAAAGTATTCATACTTGCATAGCAAGCACTCTTATTCACTGAGTCATCTACCCAGCCCCATAATTTAGTCTTGCCAATTTCCTTTCTGTAAAATTTTGATTTGTTTTTGGTGTTGGTGCTTTTGTTTATAAGGCCTCAAAAAGTATAAATTTATGACCCCCACTTTATCTTTGTAGGGATAGGCTTACAGGCATAAGTCACCACATCTAGCTCTCAATCCCCTTGTTGGCTTGTTTGCTCGCTTTCGAAGATAGGGTCTCTATATGTAGACCAAGCTAGCTTGCTTCCTTCCTGAGTACTAGGATTAAAGGTATGCACCACCACGCCAAGGCTTCAATTCACCTCCTTTTCAGATTTATTTACCTTATTATTTCATCTATATGAATGCCTTGCCTGCATGTACTTGTGTATACCACATGCATGCCTGGTGTTTAGAGAGTCCATATAAGCTGTCATGAGGGGGCTAGGATTGAATCAGGGTATTGTACAAGAGCAGTAAGTCCTCTTGATAATGTTATTTAACCATTTTCTGTGAGATTGAAACATTCTATCCTGCAGGAAATCTCTTTAAGCAGGAGGTAGCTCAAAATGGCTTCAGGAAGTTCCTGAGACTGATCAGATTCACTAAGCCCCTCCCTCCATGCTAGAGTAAATAGTAAAAGTGCAATTCCCTTTAGATGAATGGAGCCAAGAAAGCCAAGCTGCAAAGAAGAATATGAGACCAAACCAACCTCCTGGAAGCTGTACAAACAAACAAGCTGTGCTACCTGGGAGAGTTTTATACCAAATCACTTGGAAAGGACATGCTTCAACCTATTGAGCATCCCACAGGTTGTGCAGTCTGTTCAGGCTCCCAGCTTTGTGAATTGTCAACCATGCTAGAGTAGGCTTTATGTAGCTGTCTTTGAGTCATTTCTGCTCCTGTAAGTAACCCCAGTAAAAGTCATGGTTCATGATGGACTCTAGTCTGTCGTGGGCTCCCTGTGTGGCATGAATAGACGAGTGTAGTGTCTCTGCAGGAAAAGTTTTGTCACAACAAATGACTGAGCCAACTTCCAGCCTGTGAGTCACTCTTTAACTTAGCATTTCACAGGTAAAGTCTGTCAACTCCTACACTGGAATCACCCAGAATGCCTGTCAAAGATGTGATTTTCACTCAACCTTGGCTGTATGCTAATTTCAGGTTTCTCTGTTATGTGCAATAAATTTAGCATTAATTGATAAGTTGAAAAATGGAGCCAATATGGCAATAGTTCTATGCAAACTATACATTCCAGTGGCAACACTCTTTTCCTTTTCAATAATACATTTCTAGGATGGCTTGGAAAATAGTTTTTTTTTTTTTAAAACCCCCTAGGTAATTTTCATATACACTGAAGTCTAAGAATCAAACTGAGGGGTTGGGGATTTAGCTCAGTGGTAGAGCACTTGCCTAGGAAGCGCAAGGCCCTGGGTTCGGTCCCCAGCTCCGAAAAAAAGAACCAAAAAAAAAAAAAAAAAAAAAAAAAATCAAACTGAGCTGTGGATGTGTGCCCTAACTACAAGTTTGTTTGTTAGGGTTTATGTCCAGTGCTCATGTGTGTGTAAACAGAGGTCAGAGAGCTCCAGGGATACACCTGTCTTTGCCTCTTCATCTCTCCATGTTTTCATTCCTCTCACCCTATCACCCATCAGTCAGCTAAGTTTAAAGCTGTGCACATGCCCAGCTTCTAAGGTAATCATTGGGGATTAACTTGGGCATATAGTGGTGCCATGGTGCATGGTGCATGTGCATGTATAAGAGCTCAGAGGACAGCATATAGGAGTTGGCTCTCTTCTTCCACTAGGTGAGTTTCAAGGATCAAACTCGTATCATCAGATTTGGGGGCTTTTAACCATTTGCACAGTGTTCTTTCCCTAAACTAAGTTCTTGAGCCCTCAGCAGTTGACACTGTGCCCCATAAATAAATATTACAGCATTTTAAGTAACTCATACTGCTGTGTAATTTAAACTCAAATAATACACTTACCAACTAAACACCTTTAAAAACTGAAGTAGCTATGAATAAATGCAATTTTAATGGTCATTAATCAACTTACTTTCCCAGATACAGCCCACTTACAAGCGAAGACTACTTTTCCTGAAATAACGCCCACTCTATGCTACCTGTATAGCTGTGTTCACCACCACTTTACCTTGCTCGTGTTCTAACAGTTGCAGTGCTTCAACTCCATTACTCCCAGAAGGTCCTGCCCCAAGTTCAGATACAGACTCTCCTTCCAGGTCGAGAGAAGACACTGAATTAGAGCGATTGGAAGGACCTAGAAAAATGTTTATCCTGTCAGCAATCTTCTTTAAAAATTCATAAGTCAACATAAAATATTTCATGCCATGAAAATAGTGTTTATTTCTGTTCTGGTTTTGTTCTGTTCTGATTTGAAAAAAGGTCTCACTATATCACCCAGACTAATCTTACACTCTCAAGTTCTCTACCTCAGCATTCTGAACCCCGCAATTACAGATATATGTCATCATGCCAGATTTAAGATGTTTTTAATAGTGTATTTATTTCCTTAAAAATATAGATGCCTTTGAGCCAATAGCTCTATCTCTAAAAATTTATCTTTAAAAAATTATAGGAAAAATAACCTAAAGTTGCTTGTTGAAGAACTATTATAATACGTAAAAGTCAGAAGTGCTTTCTGTGCGTGCGTGCAGCAGGAGTGACCAGGCAGTGCCTAGACACGCAGAACGCCAGCAGGTTCATGGACCTGCACACCCCTTGGAAATGTTCTGCAAATGACCCAATCATTATTGCCAAGGGCCGTATGTCCATCCAGATGAACACAGCCAAGGTTGACAAGGTTTAATGGCCAGTTTAAAACCATCTATGAGCCAATGACAGGGCAAGCAAATCAGACAATTCCTTTGTTTGTCTTGGTTTTTTTTTTTTTTTTTGAGACATGGTTTCTTCTCTGTGTAACCTTGACTGTCCTGGAACTCAGTCTATAGACAAGCTGTCCTCCAACTCAGAGATTCACCTGCCTCTGTCACTCAGATGATGAAATTGCCAGGCATGGTGGCCACACCTTTAATCCTAGCGCTTGGGAAACAGAGGTAGGAAGATCTCTTGCTGAGTACAAGTCAGGTCTGATCTGCATAGCTAATTCTGGCTCAGTCAGGGCTGCACAGTAACACCTTGTCTCAAAATAAGGAAAGAAAAAAACATAAAAATAAAAGTTTGTCATTTTAAAATGCAAAATACAAAGGGAATGTTAATGACACATGACATAAAAAGGTTATAAAACACCATAAACTTGATTTTGCTATAAATAATCTTTTCTACATTTTCTAGATTAAACATATATTACTCATTGATTTTTCTGAAAGGTTAAAGAGAATATTTATGTCTTCTTTTAAATGTTAGTAAACTTGAACTTTTTCATAAAACAAACTATCCTAATACATGGAATGACAAACTCTTAACTTCACAATCTGGTTTAAGAGTTTCCATTTCCTTTTTTCCCCACCTACAGAAGATTAGGTCTAGGGATGCCAGGCAAACATTCTACCAACTGCATCCCACCCTTGCCTGCCTTTTTTATTCCACAGTGTCCTGATTCATAGAGACATGTGTGGGTGTGTGGATAAAGAACACAGAACAGTGAAAACGTATACACAACATCCTGAAATACCAGCAAGTCCATTCTCCCCATTAGACATGCACTACAGCCTTCTAAAGGAGCGCTATAAGCTTGTGCAGGCATTAAGACTGAGAAACACAGCCTGCTGTTATTAACAGAGTGAAGACATGTCTTGTCATTTTATGGCCAACAGCCTCTTGCAATCTTAATTTTACTTAGGAAACAATCTCACAGCCACGTTAAAGTTCATTAGAGGAAATGTCACTATCCTCCTTAGTGAGGGGCACAGGTAGCTTAACTATAATTTATAAGGCTCCTTTAAAGAACACAGAACAATTCAATCACACACTCCCTGAATGAAGTAACCCTTCACCTTCAGATATGCCTTCCAGATTATCACTGCACAGGGAAAAGCGCAAGGTTTTATCAGGTTTACCGTGGAGTTTGTTTTCATCAACAGGGACATCTCCTTGTCCTCCGTCCGAAAGCTGCATGTTTAGAACCTGAAAAAGAAAATAAAAATCTGGTCTATTCCAAATGAAAGACTACTGAGAATAAAATAAACTACAAAAGTGCTAATTTAAATTCTTCTAACTAAAATCCATTTGCAAGGTCTATCAAGCTTTTAAATAGACTCAGAACAAAGTCTATGTCTTTGCATTCTCCTCCCAGGGTCAGCAGCAGCTGGCGTCATGCAGCGGGCAGGGGGCAGGGAGCAGGGGGCAGGGGGCAGGGGGCAGGGGGCAGGGGGCAGGGGGCAGGGGGCAGGGGGCAGGGGGCAGGGGGCAGGGGGCAGGGGGCAGGGGGTAGGGGGCAGGGGGCAGCCATCAGAAGACTGTTGTTTCTGTTAAATCAGTACAGCCGCCCCAGTGTTACAGAACAGCTTGAGTTACAGTGTTCAGCAAAGAATCTGACAGATCTCTTTTGTTTGTTCAGCCCAGGCTAGCCCTGCCTCCATCTCCTGAGTGCTAGGGTTACAGGTGTAAGCCACCACATACAACATCTAGATTAAGAAACTGCGACTTCTTTTCAAGCTAGCAATGAACATTCTTAAAAAATAACCCATCAGGTTGGGGATTTAGCTCATGTAGCTTGCCTAGCAAGTGCAAGGCCCTGGGTTCGGTCCTCAGCTCCGAAAAAAAGAAAAGAAAAGAAAAACAAAACAAAAAAAACCCCATCAGTCATTGAATGTAAGTTGTTGTTTCTAAGCCAGCAAGGTAGTTCAACAGATAAGAAAGACACTTGCTACTAAGCTAAATGACCTGAGATTAATATCCAATTCCCAAAGTGTGTGGGGCATGTACACACACACACACACACACACACACACACACACACACACACACACACAGTCTGCAAATCATTCTTTACAATCAAAGAGTCAAGATTTCTTCTCATGATAACTCTAACCTTATACTCTTAACAAATTCTTAAAACTGATTTTGCCTCCAGCTCTCACCCTCCATGAACTCCTCTCCCTCCCCCCCTCCCCCCCCCTCTCTTACTTTATTTATTCCATTTTATTTTTGAGGCACGGTCTCACTGCCCAGGATGCCTTAGAGACCTAAGCAGATCAGGTTGGCCCTGAGCATGCACTCCCCCTCCCAAGTAGTAGGGTTGCAGGGATGTACCACTATGCCAAGTCTGATAGTCCCGATTCTTTTTCCTCTTGAAGTTTAATAAAAAATTATATTAGGTGCATATGGTGGTGGCAGGGTAGACAGGTGTGAGTGTAGGTGCCAAGAAAGTCCAGGAGAGGGCGTTAGATCCCCTGGAGCTACAGGCAGATGAGCCACCTGATGTGGGTGATCAGAATAGTCCTCTATAAAAACAGTATGTGTACCCTCCTCCCAAGACAGGTTTTCTTTCTGCAGCTCTGGCTGTCCTAGAACTTGATCTATAGACCAAGCTGTTCTTGAAATAACAAAATGTAGCTGACTCTGCCTCCCGAGTGCTGGGATTAAAGGCATATGCCACTACCACCTGCGGTGGGGAGTATGTGCTCTTAGCTTAACCACTATGCCATCATGGTCCTTACCTCATTCTTTAAAAGAAAACTGGGCTAGAGAAAGCTCAGTAGTTAAATGCACTTGCTGCTCTTCCAGAGGACCTGAGTTTGACTCCTAGCGCCCACATGGTGGTTTACAACTATTTGTAATCCCAGGTTCAGGGGATCCAATGGTCCCCCAGTCACCAGGCAATCATGTGGCACACATAGAAATACAGGCAAGATACTCGTGCACATGAAATAATCTTTTACAACATGTTAGGGCCCGGAAATGGGTTAGTGGTTAAAAGCACTAATTCCTCTTCCAGAGGACCAAGGTTCAATTCCAAGAACCCACACAGCAGCTTACAACTGTTTGTAACTCCAGGTCCAGGGGATCCAACACCCTCATACAGACATAATTGCAGACAAAACACCAATGCACATATAATTAATTCAAGTTTGTTTTCCTAATTTTTCATTTATCTCTTCCATTTTCCCCTAACCAATACAATAGAAAGTACACACTAGGAAACTTAGATTCTAAGCAGGAATACTACTACTCTACCAGCAGATGAAAACAAACGAAACATCCCTACAGTCCATAGACAAGTCTCACGAGCTTCTATGCCACAATGCTGATACCTATCTTCTATTGCCACTACAACAATTCCTTTTGTAGTGGGCATGCTCATCAACTTCAGTGGAACGTTAAGTATTAAAGTAAAGGCCCGCTTCCATAACTGTTCACAGGAACTCACAGGGGCTTAGCATTTGATAGCTTATCGAACAGACTTATGGGAAACAATGCATTGTGGGACTGGGAACAACTCAGTGGTAGTGTTTGCTAAGCATGTAAAAACCTTGGTTTAATCAACAGCACCAATGTATCTTAGCACTCAGGTGGACTCAGGAGGAGCAAAAGCTCATGGTCATATATATTGGAGAGATATCCAATTTCAGACCAACTTTGGATACCTAAGAGCCTATTAGAGAGGAAGGAAAGGGAAGGAGTGGGCGAAGAAAAACAAATTGGTATAACCTGAGTGTGTGAGCTCTACAAAGGTACATGTGGTCAAATGCTAACCCACGAAGTGATAGCATAGGTGGGATCAGTGCCCTCACATCAGCCCATGCACCTTACCACAAGAGCGCTGTAGGAATGCCTCTATGAACCAGGAATCAGACCCTAATGAGACACCAAACATGCCTCCATCCTGGACTTCTCAGGTCCCAGAACAATCAGACATAAATTTCTATTACTTATAAACCACTAGCCTTTTTTCTTTCTTTCTTTCTTTCTTTCTTTCTTTCTTTCTTTCTTTCTTTCTTTTTCCTTCTTTCCTTCTTTCCTTCCTTCCTTCTTTCTTTCTTTCTTTCTTTCTTTCTTTCTTTCTTTCTTTCTTTCTTTCTTTCTTTCTTTCTTCTTTCTTTCTTTCAGAGCTGGGGACCGAACCCAGGGCCTTGCAAGCTAGCAAGCGCTCTACCACTGAGCTAAATCCCCAACCCCACCACTAGCCTTTTTTATGTTATTATAAATCTCTGGTTAGGTGCAGTGGCATATAACTACAACCCCAGCACTTGGGAGTTAGAGGCAAGAGACTCTGTATCAAGATATAAAATAAAACAAAGCAACATGATTAAGCAAACAAACAAGACTCCTCTGAAATAAAAAGTACAACCTTTGCTATATCATCCTTACCAGACTGAGCTACAAATACTGATGAGAAGCAAGTGGTTCCTAGCTAGGTAGTTAGCCAGTATCTCTATTCTTATCTTTTCCCCGAAGTAGGGTAATACCACGTAGCTCATCCTGGCCTAGAAGCAGCTGTGTAGCCACACTCTTCTTACCTCAGCCTCCCTCTCATGCCCAGCTTACAGGTATGAACTATCATGCTGCACTTAAATGTCTTCACGATGACAGGTACAGGTTAAATGCAGCAATATAAGTCAGATGTGGCAGTGCATGCCTTTACTCTCAACTTTCAATTCTCGGGAGACAGAGGGAGGGGATCTCTGTGAGTTCAAGGCTAGTCTGTTCTATATAGTAAGTTCCAGGACAGCCAAGGCTATGTAGAGAGAGACCTTGTCTCAAAATAAAACACTAAGAATTAAAAAGCTGTACTACTAGACACATACCTCATTTTCTGACATCATCCCTGGAGTGAGCTGAGGACCTGTCCCTAAGGAAATGACCAGCACCTCTTCTGGCTGCACCTCCTGGATGGTTTCTTGAGATGACCCTTCATGATCCATATGTAGGTCCATTAGCATATTACTTCGGCTTCGGCTCCGAGTTGCTAACAAATAAAATAAGAGAAAAAGTCACAATGAAGAAAACAGAACACTGAATACAAAACTGTGCTTTCTCTTAATGTTGAACATTTGTGCATGCGTAAAAGATGACGGTGAAAACACAGCGAAAGAATCCAGACAAAACAAACACTAGGTCTCCCTAGTCACTCTCCTTCAAAACTGACCATTGGAAGGCTGCTGAGTGGGCTCGGGGTTAAGACCTGAGTTCAATTCTCGACAAGCACACACTAGCGTGTAGCTGTATTTAACTCCAGTCCCAGGGAGTCTGACACTCTCTTCTGCTCGCCCTCCACAGGCACCAGAAATACATGCACATACATGCAGGCAAAGCGCTCACAAACATAGTGCTCTACCTCCACTAGCAAGGAAGGATCACCTGATCACAGCCATGAGGCAGGAAACACACTCTAGCCAATCAGGACTTCAGGGACAACAAAAGCACTACCTCGTTTCTCAAGGTTTCAATAAGACATGAAAGCTTTAACTGCCAGCAGTCTCCCGTTCTAATAAATAAACAAGTGTAAAACATGTCATGTGGAAAGCTGGTAAACAATGACGAAACGCGCTTGCCTCGCTTTTGTAAGACAGGGTTGTACTATGTAGCACAGAGAAGCCTGGATCCCACTCTCCTGCTTCCCTCTTCTGGACACTGAGATGACAGGCTTCCTCCATCACACCCAGCAAGTAATTACAGAATTACTGGCAAAACCAGGGACAGTTTCTAAAAGCATATTTCTTCCTTCTGAATATTATCAACCTTTTTCAGAGATACAGGAAACAAAGCTTTATGGTTTTTTTTTTTAAATTTAGAGCAAAGCTTTATGTTAAAGTGAGAGCCTTTCTGCTTTATTGAAACACTCTATATGAGTCACACTGAGAAGATGTCTCAGCAGTAAAGGCACTTGCTGCCACGCCTGGTGACCCAAGTTCATTTCCAGAACCCACTTGGTAGAAAAAGAAAACTGACCAAAAAGTTGTCCTCTGACTTCTACCTGTGCAACCAACCAACCAACCATACACACACAGACACACACACACACAGACAGACACATACACACACACACACACACACACACACACACACACACACACACACACGTTTTTTAAAAACTCACCTATCTTTTATTCTTCCATTAATACATATTTTTTCTTTTTTTTTCTTTTTCTTTTTTTTCCTTTTTCTATTTCTTTAGCACGTGGGGTACACCACAGCACTCCTGTACACACAGAGCACAGCTTGTGGGAGTCAGCCCTCTCTTCTATCATGTGAACCCCAGGGATTAAACTCAAGCAGGCAGGTTTGGCATCAAGTTCTTTACCCTCTGAGCCATCTTTCCAGCCTTACAATATTTATTTTTAATGAATTTATTATATGCATTTAAAATTATTTCTATGTATCTAACATCTGTCCTTCTGCCCGTCCATCCATCCATCCATCCATCCATCCATCCATCCATCTCTCTCCCTCTGTGCTGGGAACTGCCCCAGGGCCTGCTCACACTACATCTCTACCACTGAGTTATCCCAGGCTGCATCCTATATACTGTCATTTAAGAAATTTTGAATGGGGGCTGGAGAGATGGCTCAGCGGTTAAGAGCACCCAACTGCTCTTCCAGAGGTCATGAGTTCAATTCCCAGCAACCACATGGTGGCTCACAACCATCTGTAAAGAGATCTGATGCCCTCTTCTGGTGTATCTGAAGACAGCTACAGTGTACTTATATATAATAAATAAAATAAATCTTTAAAAAAAAAAAAAAAAAAAAAAAGAACTCTTCCTCTTAAAAAAAAAAAAAAAAAGTGGGGGGAGGGCGGCAATGGTGGGAGGGTTGGGAGGGGAACACCCATAAGGAAGGGGAGGGGGGAGGGGGATGTTTGCCCGGAAACCGGGAAAGGGAATAACACTCGAAATGTATATAAGAAATACTCAAGTTAATAAAAAATAAAAAAATAAAAAAAAAAAGAAATTTTGAATGATGAAATTTACAATATTTTGGAGACAAAGAGTTTCAGTGTTCTGTGAGAAGCCTCCCCTTTCTCTTACAAGCAATCAAATTCAGTACAACTGTATAGTAAGTAGAAATTCTGATGGTACAATACAGTCAAAAGTGAAGACATAAAATAAAACATTCAGCAGTAACAGAAGCGAGCTGCGTGCTGAGACAAGCTGACCTCCGTGAAGACAAACACAGAGATAGAAACATCTTCATTTACAAAGCTGCAGATCTGTTCATCATCACTTTTAGAGTCAAGTCACATCACAGGGTTCCCAAAGCCTGGGACAGGCCCAGTACATCTTTACGCTTCCCTTCCCACCTTCTATCAACCTCATAAGCAGCTCTGTGAACTTAGCACACTGGAAGCTGTAATTTACAAAAATGCAAGTGATCAAATTTCATGGAGCAACTTAGAGAAAGCGGAAGGAAGCAGCATGCACAGGGAGCACACCTGTGAATATGTCTAGTGCACAATATGGAAGGAAGGAGAAAGGCCTACTACCCACCAAACGGGGTTACTAGAGGAATGTGAGCGGTAAGATTGGTGGCTGAAGAATCCCAGGCAGTGATGGCTGCTAACTGTTGTCCTGGGTTACAAAAATATTAAATAGAAAGAAAATCAACCCTCTGAACATTGGAAACATTGTTTAAATCATGAAATTAAATGCAATCACAAGGTTACATGACCATACAAAACACTGGGCAGACATTTAAAATTTTCTCCCCATTACACCCATCTCTAATATATTCAAGTGACAGGAAAAAAAGAAAAAAAAGAAAAAAAAAACTAATGTACAACAGTGAAGGGAGGTGATCTCTATCAAAAATAGTGGGTCTTCATGTTAACAATATGATATGTCTACAATATTAAAAACCACTAAGCATAAAACATCATTTCTTAATCAAAAGAAATTTGGTCTTTTGTTTTGTTTGGTCTGGTTTTTTGTTTTTGAGATAGGGTCTCACAATGGACCTCTGCCTACCTCTGCCTCCTGAGTGCTGGGATTAAAAGCATGCATCACCATGCCTAGTTAAAAAATGTATTGTTGGGGCTGGGGATTTAGCTCAGTGGTAGAGCGCTTACCTAGGAAGCGCAAGGCCCTGGGTTCGGTCCCCAGCTCCGAAAAAAAGAACCAAAAAAAAAAGTATTGTTTTATTTTATTTTATTTATTTGCTTGTTGGTTGGTTGGTTTTCGAGTCAAGGTCTCCCTGTGTGGCCCTGGCTGTCCTGGAACTCGTCTGTAGACCAGGCTGGCCTTCAACTCAGAGGTCTGTCTCTCCCCTCCATCTCCCATCCCCCTGCCCCCTGCCCCCGATGCCTCTGCCTCTGTAGAATGCTGGGATCTACCACCAGCCCCATTTTGAATTATATATCTGACATTTTGGGACAGTGAAGAAAGCTAAAGACTTGATGATACCATGTTAAATGGAAAACATATTGATTTCAAGAAACCATGTTTAAAAATGAAATCCCCTTCTTTAAAACGTGTAAAACTGAGCAGAGGTGTGGCTCAGTGGCCGAGGAGTAACTAATCTGAGAACATCAGGGCTTATGGTAATGTTCTTTGTACACCAGCATCTCATAGGAGTACAAAACAGTGATCATTCCGTGGTGGATGTTTATATGGATTAAATGAAACATTCTAAAAAGGTTTAATTAGTGCCTGCTCAATCTTCAAATGCAGGTAGATAGTTACAGATATTTCATGAATAAAGTCTAATTAAATATAACTACTTCTTTTAAAAAGCAGGGTCTAATATTACCCAAGCTGGTATTATGGTCCTGGGACATCACACTCTGTCTCTGCAGTCTGTGGGAGCTAAGCCTAGGGCTTCATACATACTAGGCAAATACTCTACCTACGGGCTGCACCCCACCTTTGAAGAAATGGTATTTTAAAAGCTCTAGAAGGAAGGGTTCTCGTCACCTATAGGTAGCCGATTCTTTTTATTGGCTGGAGTGGTTGCTGGAGACATCTGAGGAGTGCTGTAGGGAGTCATGTCTAGACTGCTGCTCTTCCCGGGCTTAGCCTGGGGCAAGTTTGCCAACAAATTGTCAAGAGCCATTCTATCTTCTTTCAGTTGATCTCCAGACATCACACTCTTCATAAAATTTACCTGGTAAAAGTAAAAGACATTATCTAGTAAAATCAATTTTTCAAAAAAAGTATACTTCTTATAGGATGTGTTCATCTGTGACCTGCCAACACATGGCTAAAAAAATGACATCCAAAACCTTCAGTTGAAGAATGATGCCCTTACCAGAGTAATAAGCTGACTGTAGCTTATATACACCACAGTTCTGCTCAAGCCTTCCAGAAGATTAACAGAGGACATTGGTGGAGTCTCTACTGCACGGCCTCCGATTACGACATCAAGGAAAGCAGCGACACAGCCCTGTTGAAACAGGAAGAGATCACAGTGAAATTCTCCCCTCAAAAGACTGTAAATTTTCTGACCAAGGTGGACAGGCATAAAAAAGATTAACTTCATGAAAACTATTTTAAATTTTACACGTTAAAACCTGCAATTCTTTATGCCTCAATGCAGAGTAAGCTCAAGGACAACCAAGTATACGTATGTATTCTACAACCTAGAGTACTGAAAGGCAGGGAGAGTGTGCAGTGGGAGACCTACTGGGAGTGTGTGATACATGCAGATCTCGAGAAAAGACCGACGGCATCATCCAGAGCTTTCTGGAGAGGAATCAAGGGGACGGTGAGAAGCACAGGGGGATGGATGGCACATGACACACATTTTTATTTATTTTTTTGATTTTTCCTTTCAAATTTTTGTTTCTCTTTTCTTCTTTTTTTTTTAAGATTTATTTACTTTATATATGTGAGTACACTGTCATTGTCTGCAGACACCAGAAGAGGGCATCAGATCCCATTACAGATAGTCGTGAGCCACCATGTGGTTGCTGAGAATTGAACTCAGGACCTCTGGAAGTGCAGTCAGTGCTCTTAACTGCTGAGCCATCTCTCCAGCCCCTCAATGCGTCCCTGTATTTCTCTGTGTCCAGGGTGGGCGGGATGAGTGAGTGTTCGTAAGAATGCACACACGGAGATGAGAAGACAGAGTGAGTCTGCTCTTCTCCACTATGCAGGCTCTGAGGACCAAACGCAGGTCCGCAGGTTTATGTCACAAGCACCTTTACCCACTAGGTCATTGCTAGTCCTGTTTTGTGTCTTGGGGGTCTTGTTGTTCTTGTTGCTTTTTTCCTTTTTTAAACAAAGTCCTACTCTCTAGCTTTGGCTGGCCTAATACCCATGGTGTCCAAGTGGGCATCAAACCAGAGTGCTTTTCCGGCATCTCCTCCTCAGGTACTGGGGTTACAGTATGTACGCTAAGCTCCGAACAGCCTTTGAGGGTTCTATATTTTTTATTCATTTGCTTTTAAGATTTATTTTAATTCTTACTGTGTACATAAATGTTTATACATCCCAAGGGCTGAAATTTCAGGTGGTTGTAAGCCACACAAAGAGGGTGCTAACTAAGAACAGCTCCTGCCCTCTGAAAGAACAGCAAGCATTCGTCCCTTCTGAGCAGTCTCGCCAGTCTGACATTTGAGTTGTCAGTCAAGTTGCATTAATAGCCTACTCAAAACCTAATGAAATACTTATGTTACTCGACTAACTGGAAAACACCTAAACATTTAAAGTTATTTAATTACTGCTGATTGCTATATTAATAACAAGTTAAAAACATACTTTTTAAAAATAATCTAATAGGTCTTGATTCTCATTACAATAGACCTTTAATACTTACAAGACAGTTTAATAATAATCATTAGAGAAATCTTCCTAAATTTAACTGTTGCTGATATAATATTAACTAATTTAAAAACAAATTAATGACTGAATTATTTAACTTTCATGTCACCCAAAGACAAGATTTGGTAAAAAGAATATTTAAGTTCACCAATATTTTGCCTGAATTTCATATTTTGTATTATTTTACTTCATGCTGTTTGTTCTTGACATGGGATTTTTCTAAATAGACCTGGATGGCCTGGAATCTCTGTGTGGACCAGGCTGGGCCTGGGAATCACAGTATTAAAACTGAGTACCAAGTAAGTGTATTTTGTTTGTAATGAGGACTCACTGTTATCTTAGCTAACCTTGGACTCAAGGCAATCCTCCCACCTCAACTGAGATCACGGTGTGGGCTAGCACTCCCAGACATCTTACAGTCTACCAACTGTATTTCACATGACACAACATTCATTCCTACTTTGTCAAATTTCCCAAGGCTATTTTTGGTCCGGGGATCTCCTTCCTCAGTGCCAGTCATTGCTAACTGCTGCAAAAGGCGGCCAACCTGCAAACGAAAGCAGAGATAAGCAGATGAAGGCTGCACACACCAGCACTGGTCCATGAAAGCACTTCCATTCCAGCGGAAGAATCTGGTTTCACAATAATTTTCACATCCATCTGATCAGGAAAACAAAGTAAAATGCCCAATAAAATGTGTGTCTTGTCTATGTCAGCTTTTGCTATTTTCAGATTACGAGTTAGAGGAAGTAAAAAACTTTGCTGTAATTTCTTGTTAACATATGACAGCGACATTAGGAAACTGAAAGTACAATGTATTTATTTCTGGTGCTGCACTTACTGCGTGCTTAACACTATTTAACACTTTATCTATGTGTGTGCATAATCAGGGAGGTGCATGCATGTCACAGTGCACATGTGCAGATCAGAGGACAATGTTTAGGAGCTGGTTCTCTCCTTTTATCATAGGTTCTGGATATGAAATTCAAACTGTCAAGTTTACATATAGCATTTTTACCTCCAAACTACCTTTGGCCCAAGAAAAATTTTAAATTATCTGCAAAGGCTAACTCACATGGTCAATGGTTTCAAGTATAACATAAAGTCCAGGGTAAAGCATTCTCTTTATAGTTTTCAGTTGCTTTTTAAGACAGGATCTGTGTGGCCCTGGCTGCCCTGGAACTTGCTCTGTAAACCAGGCTGGCCTCAAACTCACAGAGATCCACCTGCCTCTGCCTCCCAAGTGCTGGGATTACAGGTGTGCACCACTACTGCTCGGCTGATGACTTTGGCTATCAATATTTTAAAAAATTATAAGACGGTCTATTTTAAATTAACCCAATCTTCTCTTTATGGTACCTTAGGAGAATAAGATATGATTAAAAGGCTTGAGGATTGTATGGACTTGGGCGATGATTCTGTGGGTAAGAGCACATGACATGCAAGCATGAGGACCGAAGTTCAAATCCTCAGCACCTACATAAAAGTTAGGCATAACCATGTGGTAATTAGATACTATGAGCTCAATAGCCGGGCAGCCTAGCCAAAATGGTGAGTTTTCTGTTCAGTGAGAAACCCTACTTCAGAAGAATGAAGAATAACACAAAAGTGGAAGAAACTCCACATGGCACATGAACCTACACATACATGTGCACACAGCACACTCACACACAAGCCTCTAATTTAAATAAGCCAAGCAGTGGTGGTGTATGCCTTTAATCTCAGCATTTGGGAGGCAGAGGCAGAGGCAGACAATTTTCTGTAGATTTGAGGCCAGCCTGGTCTACAAAGTGAGTACCACAACTATACAGAGAAACCATGTCTCAACACCCCCCACACCCCAAAAAGAAAATGTTGACTTTTTAAGGTTTGTCTAATTTTATGCATATAATGGTTTGCCCGCAGATATGTGTATGTCCCACCTACATGCCTGGAGCCCATGGAGGTCAGAAGGTATCAGATCCCTGGAACTGGTGCTAGGGATGGTTGCGATCCACCATGTGGGTGCTGAGAACTGAACCCAGATCCTCAGGAAGAGCAAAATGTACTCTTAACCACTGAACCATCTCACCAGCCAGGAAAAAGGATTGTTTTTTTTTTTTAATTTTAAAAAAGACTAGGCAAGGAGGCCAGTGAGACTGCTCTGAAGTTACGGCCACTAGTCACTCCTCCAGCCCCTGCTTGGCAGACTAACAGCTGCCTCTAGTTCCAGTTCCAGGGGACCCAGTGCTGTCTTCTGCAGACACTGTACAAATACACATACAGGCAAAACACCCCCACATAAAATAAATTATATAAATAATTAGTTGAAATAAATAATAAGACTTTGGGTAAAACATCCACACACATAAAATAAATAAGATTGTGAGTGTGACTTAAAGGTAGAGCATGTGCTTAGCACATGTGAGGCTCTGGGCTCCCCTATGACATACATGTCTCCACATGTATGAGGACAACTTTGAGTTGTTACTTGTTAGTCTTCTACCAACATGGGTCCCAGGGAATGAACTCAAGTTATCAAATTCCTCAAGGAAGGACTTTAACCCAATGAGCCAACTCCTTTGCCCAGAACTCCAAATTTTTAAGAGGATAACCGTGTGTGTGTGTGTATGTATGTGTGTGTGTGTGTGTGTATATGTGTGTGAATGTGTGTATATGTGTGTTTGAGTGTGTGAGTGTGTATATGTGTTTGAGTGTGTGAATGTGTATATGTGTGTGTGAGTGTGAGTGTGTATATGTGTGTGAGTGTGTGTGTGTGACTGTGTGTGTATATGTGTGTGAGTGTGTGTGTGTGAGTATGTGTATATATGTGTGTGTATGTGTGTGAGAGTGTATGTGAGTGTATGTGAGTGTGTGTGTGTATATGTATGTTTGTGTGAGTGTGTGTGTATATGGGTGTGTATGTGTGTGAGTGTGTGTGTGTATATGTGTGTATGTTTGTGTGAGTGTGTGTGTGACTGTGTGTGTTTATGTATGTGTGTGTGAGTGTGTGTGTATGTGTGTGTATATGTGTGTGAGTGTGTGTATGTGTGTGTTTGTGTGTGAGTGTTTATATGTGTGTGTGAGTGTATGTGAGTGTGAGAGTGTGTGTGTATGTGTGTGAGAGTGTGTGTGTGTGTGTGTGTGTGTGTATGTGTGTACAATCTTCACAGGTTGGTGTCTACTTTCAAAAACATGAACATTTCTGCAAGAAAACCTAAGCGCTCCAAGGAGTACTAACTGTAAGTGGCTTCCTATTCGGTTTCAGGGATTTGGGGGTCTTGTTTTTATATGCATGAGTGTTCAGGCTGCATGTATGTCCTTGTGAAGGTGTTGGGTCCCCTGGAACTAGAGTTACAGTTGTGAGCCACCATGTGGTTGCTGGGATTTGAAGCCTGTCCTCTGGAAGAGCAGTTAGTACTCTAAACCGCTGAGTCATTTCTCCAGCCCCCTTTAATGCTGATTGTTTTGTTTTGTTTTTTTCCAAACAGTGTTTCTCTGTGTAGCCCTGGCTGTCTTGGGACTTGCTCTGTAGACCAGGCTGGTCTTACACAGATGCCTCTGCCTCTACCTCCGCCTCTGCCTCTGTCTGGATTAAAGGCAAGCACCACTGCCTAGCTTCAATTTCAGTTTTGAAGTACAAAGGACACTCTCAATTTCCAATCAGTCTGAACTCTGAAATTATAGAATAGGGATGATGAGCTTGTTCTAGAAAACCTAGACAACTCTATGTCCAAGAGTTCAAGGATTTCATTTGAAAAACAATGCAAAAACATTTATGATTATAATATCTCAAAATCCTAATGTAATTGCTTCTGTTTCATGAGGAGCATTTCTTTTCAGAAAAGAAATGGTAAGAACATATGAACGTCATTATTTCCATTACCACTCCACTACATAAAGATCAGCTGGTCTTAAACTAAATGCTACATTAACAATAGCTAAAGCAGGCTGGAGAGACAGCTTAGCGGTTAAATGCACTGGCTGTTCCTCCAGAGGACCTGTGTTTGATTCCCAGAAACCACATTTTGGCTAACAACCATCTGTAATGGGATCTAATATCCTCTTCTGTCATGCAGGAACACATGTAAATTCAGCACTCATAAATAATAATAATAATAATAATAATAATAATAATAATAATAATAATAATAATAGCAAAATCATACCTGCATCAGGTTAAATCTTGCCACCTCATTAATAGGAGCATCAGATATTATTCCATACTGTTCTGGATTGACAACTGCGGGACAAATGAAGCAAGCCAACAGAAGATCCGTACACATTGCTCTGACCTCCCCAACCTCCAATCTGTCTACACAAGAAAGAGTTTTGTACATCTGTGATACAATCCACCTCAAACTATGTGGAAAGCAGTACGTATTTTGCTTAAGGTAACCAATAAATTTGTTCACCAAAGCCACTAGTTTAGCCTCATTGGAATCTACCATTTCTTGAACCTTTTGCCTAAATCTATCTGAGCCTTTCTCTCCAAAGAGTTTTTCCTGCTGGGCTGGAGAGAACCTCTCGATTAGCTTGTTTGGATCTGTCTCCAGGTGGTCCTCATCTTCTACAAGGAGCTGCATGATTGGCTCATGTAAAGTAGCCGTAAGGAAAAGTTTGGCAGAAAACAGTCCTTCAGAAAAAAGTTTAAATAAGATGCTGAAGGCACAGGTTCCTCTCCTCAAAAGGCGCCTGGGGTTGTCACTTTCTTTAAGTTCGAATTCAATCAAGTATCGTAAAACCTGAAGGAGGTAGCTTTCATCTTCTTGCATAATACAGTTGCCATACAAGGAGGTAAAAACAGTGTAGATAACACTTTGTGTGTTCTCCTGATTGAGTTTTTCTCCAGCAACCAAAGAGGAGGCAATAAGACGCGGATTCTCTCTTAACCGACTCAGGAATTCTCCATAGGCTGTTTCCTGAAATCCCAGTTGCTTATATCCATCAACAAACTGTGTGTCTTCCAAAATCTTAGCATGCTGGCAACACTCAGCAGGGGAAGCTTCAGCGCTGGAAAATGTTAGCACATAGGCAAAACAGTATTAATAACAATTATACAACACTATATTGAAATGAATAAATCTGAGTTCATTACTGTGTCAATAATGAGATCTCCTGAATTGCTAAACTCTGAGAACATGGGAATGAGTAAAGACAGCAGCCATACCTGAAAGTAAAGAGGAAGCCAACTTTTCATATTCAATGTCCAAAGCTATGAATTAAATTTAAAAATTTGCTACAGTGCAAAAACTGCTTATTTACTGACACAAGGACATTCACCAATATCCAAGCACTAAAATAATCAAAACAGGAGCTGGGGAGGCAGCTCAGCTGGAAGGACGCTTGCTGGCAGCACAAACCCTGGGCTTGATTTACAACATGGAATGTTCTTGTGCATAGGCCTTTCAGTCAATACCTTCCTGGCAAACACAACTAAGAGTTGTGATCTGGATGACATCATCAAAGGTCGGTCCTGCCCTTCTGATTTTTATAAATACAGTCATACGGTTTATATTCTGCTTCATCTGACTACTTAACAACATTATACTAATACTGTTACAGTTAAAAACTGCTTCTTGGAACAATGGGACGAACACCAGGCACACAAGGGCACATAGATCTACAGGTGGGCAAAACACCCATATGCATAAAATAAAAATTTTAACTCTAAAAAAGCCTTTTTCTTTAAAAAGATACACAAATTCACTGGGCAGTGGTGGCACATGCCTTTAGCCCAAAGCTTGGGAGGCTGAGGCAGTCGGATCTTTATGAGTTGGAGGCCAACCTGGTCTACAGAGTGAGTTCCAGGGCAAGCAAGGCTACACAGAGAAACCTTGTCTTGAAAAACAATCAATAAGATCAAAATATGGAAATGATTGTAAGTAGCACAAAATTTAGTCTCTATAATAATGTTATACATGCAAAGACATAAAAATTAATCATTAAGTTATCACTCTTTAAGCTAATTAATGAACAAGTGAGCTCCATAAATTCTATCAGCAGACTCACCTAATAGTGATTCGTTTGGTTAGTGAGTAGTACAGAATTAAATGCTCACATAATGCGTGACCTGAAAATGTCTCTTTACCTGGTTATAATGAGACGATCCAAATTAATCCTCTGCTGCTTTGCAATCCACGCTGTCCGATACAGCTTCTCGGCTGTCTTCAGCACATCTGCATTTAGCCTCTGAATGAGCTGTTTCTCAGAGCTCACATATAAGCGCTCCTGCTTGAGGTGGTGGGCCAATGTGTGAATATCTAGCTTCACCATCTTTGAATTCGGAAAAGGTACAAAGGTTGATCACTAAAAATAAAAAAAGGCAAAATTCAAGTTTATGTCACATCATTTTTTTCTAAAATCAAAAGGAATAAAATTACTTTTTGTTGTTGTTGTTGTTTTGAGACAGGGTTTCTCTGTGTGTAGCCCTGGCTGTCCTGGAACTCACTCTGTAGACCAGGCTGGCCCAGAACTCAGAGATCCACCTGCCTCTGACTCCTGAGTGCTGGGATTAAAGGTATGCATCACCACTGCTCAGTAAGAAACACAAATTTTTAAAATATTTTATTTTACTTTTGCATTTATATATGGGGGGGTATGTCATAGCATATGTATGGAAGTCAGGGGACAAATTGTGGGAGGCTGGTTCTCTCCTTTTAGCATGCGGGTCTCAAGAACTAAACAGGTCCTCAGACTTGGTATCAGGTGCATTTACTACATGGGCCATCTCACTGGACCATGATTTTTTTTTTAAAGTATGCATGTTTGCCCATGTGTGTGAGCCTCTATGAATATATACACATAAGCCACACAAGGCATTGGATGTGCTTTATCACTCTCTATTTCTTCAAGGCGGGGTCTCTCCCAGAACCAGGTCATGTTTTGTCTAGGCTGAAAGCCAGTAAGCTCCAGCGAGCCTCCTGTCTTTGTCCCACCTAGAGCTGGGGTTACAGGCTTGCACAGATCCCTGGCTTGTTAAATGAATGTAGGGATTTGAATTCCTGTTCTCATGTTTACTGAAGAAGCATTCTAACCACTCAGTCATCTATCCAGATCTTACGTATATTATTTTTTGGAAATACAGTTTCACATAGCACAGATTAGCTTTGAATCCTTTATGTACCTAAGGATGATCCTGAACTCCTGTTCATCCTGCTTCTACCTCCCAAGTGCTACAATTACAGGAATGGGCTATCCTGCCCAATTATGTAGTGCTGTGGATTGAACCCACGATTTGTGCAGGCAAGCACTCTACCATCTGAGCTGCATCCTCAGTCCTCTTGCTGGTTTTCTGAGACAGTCTCATACAGTCCAGGCTTGCCTCAAATTTACCACATAGCTGAGAATGACCTGGACTCCTGATCCTCCTACCTTTAGTCTCCCAAGACCTGAAATTATAGGCACACACCACACACTCAGCAGACTGTTTCTAAATTAGAGTTAACAGCAACAAATAAATCTAAATCTATTTAGGGAGGTGCCTCTGCTTATTAGCCATGAAGTCATCCTTGACTGCTTTCATATTGCAATCAATACACCCTGTTGATTCTATCTGTGAAATAGTCTAAGTGGTTGGTGAGGAGGCACACCTTTAATCCCAGCACTGGGGAGGCAGAGACAGATTAGTCTCTGAGTTCGAAGAGTTCTAGGATAGCCAGGGCTACATAAGAGAAATCCAGTCTCAAAAAGCAAATCAATCAATCAATCAATCAATCAAACAAACAAACAACAAAAAGAAAGAAAGAGAAAAGAGAAGAGAAAAGAAAAGAAATCTATGTGGTTACTGTTTTCACTGGGAGTCCACCCCACCTCCCTGGAAAGCCTATGAACTAGTTGATTTCCTTCCTCCCTATTTTGAATTCCCAAAGTGTGCTCTCCCCATAGAGTGTATCTGATAGTCACACCATTTTATTCCTTGACTAGAAACCATCTCAAGACCTTACCTTATACGCAGAATGAAATCCAAAAGCTGACGTGGTCTTCCCTAGCTAAATCTTTGCCCCTCCAGGATCTACCTAGCATTTACTACAGACAGCTAACTTGCTTGCTAACCGTCCTTACTGGGAGGCTTCTACATCTAACAGTGAGCCACCATGGCCAGGATCTGTCTGTTTGTTTCACTGCCCTGCTCTCAGGCTTAGGTGATGGCCTAGTTCACAGTAACTGGACAAATATGTGCCAAAGGTATAGATAAAAATCAAACAACTCTCTTTTATTTTTTGGTTTTGTTTTTTGTTTTTGCTGTTGTTTTTAGATTTTATTTATTTCATGTATGTGAGTACACTGTCGCTGGCCTCACACACACCAGAAGAGGGCATCAGATCCCATTACAGATGGCTGTGAGCCACCATGTGGTTGCTGGGAATTGAACTCAGGAACGAAGGAAGAGCAGTCAGTGCTCTTAACCCCTGAGCCATCTCTCCAGCCCATCAAACAACTCTTATTTTTCTAATAACTAAACAAACAAATACAAACTGTACACAAACTTTAAAGCATTACTATCTAAGCCAGACCCTTGAACTGCCAGACCACAAATGTCTTGCATTAACAACAGGAATACCAATACTTAAGATAACAAAATTGTATGAGCAGAGAGTAACTACTAACTCAAAAAAAAGTCTCAAAGAAAAAAATTGTCTTTGGGGGAAAAAAAAGTCTGGCTGAGAACTAAGCGTGGGGGCTGGAGAACAGCTCATTATGTAAGAGCGTCTGCTACTCCTGCAGAGAGCCTATCGAGGTCTCCAGGGCCTACACAACCTCCTGTACCCCTAGCTCCAGGGGATCTGATATCCTCTTCTCACCTCTGTAGGCACCTGCGCTCACATGAACACACTCACACACAAAATACACAATTAAAAATACTGCTAGGTGTGGTGACACACCTATAACCCCAGCACTCAGGAGGCAGATGCAGGTAGATCTCTCTGATTTTGAGGCCAGCCTGGTCTACATAGTGAGATCCAGATCAGTCAAGAATATACAGTAAAGACTCTCAAATAATAAAAAAAATAGGGATAGGGTGGTCACATCAAAATCCAGTCCTTAAAAAAATAATAAAATATACACACATATACATAATCCCCAAATTTTTAAATTGAGTACTATGAGGCTGGGGTACAGCTCAGTGGTCAAGCCTAGCATGCATGAGGCTCTGGGCTCATAAACGAAACACAGACAATTAATATTATGAGAGTTGCAATAACAAATATGTTCTTGAGTTTTGCTGGAACTCAGCCCGATTC
The DNA here is from genome assembly GCF_021556685.1 of Rattus norvegicus. Taxonomy (NCBI): domain Eukaryota; kingdom Metazoa; phylum Chordata; class Mammalia; order Rodentia; family Muridae; genus Rattus; species Rattus norvegicus. The sequence goes on from NC_141536.1 coordinate 16,920,070, forward strand.
CCCTAATCTCAAAGAGCCCATAATCTCATAACCAAAATACTGTTCAAGCTACTGAGTAAGCATGTCTTCAATGACACAGCAAAATAAAAACGTATTTATGCAATTCAGAAGTTAAAATCTTCAAATATAACTTCAAAATTAAAATTTAGGACTAGGCATGGTGGTCCACACCTTTAATCTCAGCAATTATAAACAGTTTACACAGCAAGTTCAGGACAGCCAGAACTATAGAGAGACCCTCTCAAAAAACAAAACAGTAACAACAAACCCTTAAAACTTAGAGCTTAATGGAGCTGAAGAGAAACTCAACAGTTAGGAGTGTCTGCTGCTTTTCTAGAGTGTTCAGATTTGGTTCCCAGAACCCATATGGTGGTTTGTCTGATCATTACACTAGTTCTAGGGGATCTGGTGCCCTCTCCTGACCTCCAAGGGCACTAGGCACACATGTGGTATACATATATACATGCAAGTAAAACACTGACACACATAAACTAAGTAACATATAATAATAATAATAATAATAATAATAATAATAATAATAATAATAATAAATTTAAGCAAAATTAAAATAAAAAGATTAACACTTAAAATAAATGTTTCGTTCCATCCAATCTAAGAACTGACCTCCATCTGACCTCCATTATCCTCGATCCCTATGAATGACCCTTCCCACCCCACAGATTCATGACTTATGATTTTATGACCCATTTAATTTAACTTAACAAGACTTTAAAATTCATTTATGCTGGGCAGGAAAGATGGCTCAGCTGTTAAGAGTACTGACCGCTCTTCCAAAGGTCCTGAGTTCAAATCCCAGCAACCGCATGGTGGCTCACAACCATCTGTAATAAAATCTGATGCCCTCTTCTGGTGTGTCTGAAGGCAGCTACAGTGTATTTATATAGAATAAATAAATAAATCTTTTTAAAATATTCATTTATGCCTAGCATGGTGGCACATACCTTTGATCCCAGCACTCAGGAGACAGAGGCAAGCAAGTGCAAGGCCAGCTTGGTCTGCATAGAGCATTCCAGGTCTGCTAATTAGAGCACTATCTCAAAAAGAAATGTAGTATTACAGTGTATTGGAGGAGCACATGCCACAGTGTCCACATGTGTCAGAGGACACATCTGTAGCCAGTTCTTTCATCTTTCATCAAACTCAGATTTCCAGATTTGCAAGGCCAGCACCTCTACCTGCTGAGCCATTTCCCCAGCCCCAGACTCTAAAACTTTTAAAGATTTATTTTTAACTTTCTGTGTATGTGCATGGGTGCAGTGCCCACAGAGACCAGAATAGGACAGTGGATCCTGTGCAGCTAGAGTCACAGCTTAGTCACCCAATGGGTGCTAGGAATCAAACGCATATCTTCTACAAGAGCAGCACATGCTCTTACCCACAGAGCCACCTCTCCATCCCCTTAAGATTTTATGGAACATGGCTATACCTTCTAGTCATGTTGTCTATAACCGTTTTCACGTTAAGATGGTGGGGGGATAATAACCAGTCTTCTACAGTCCATTTGGCCCCTACGGAAAGTTTGCCAACTTCTAATAAGTAAGTTTATCTCCTCTATGGAAGAGCATAGAGAAGAAGCACGAATCTGATAAGGTATTTCTGAGCTACACTAGAAAACTACACTAGAAGTTCTAAGGAAAGTACATCTAGTACAAATGTCAACAGTTAACAGGACAGAGTGACACACAACTATAATGTCAACACTGGGGAAGGCAGGAAGATCAAAAGTTCAAGGTCAAATACAATGCAAATTTGAGAACAGTGTGGGCTATAGGACTCTCAAAAATATTTATTCCAAATATTACTCCACAATAACATTTCAGAATAGAGCATCATCTCACATTTTATGAGTCTCTAATTAAAAGCATCCCAATTTATAATGGTGTATTGACTAATTTTCAACTTTAAGGCAGCATTTAGAGTTCAAGTAAACAACCTACTATCTAGCTTATCTTAGGTTCTCTCTTTCTGTGTCTCCCTCCCATGCTCTCTTCTTCTCTCCTTCTCTCTGAGGAACAGAGGACTGAATGCAATCCTATTGTTGACATCTACAATACAGGATACTCCTTACAACTTTAATGTACTAGCGTTCACAAATTATATTTGTATTTGACAGGCATTCTACCATCAAACTACATCCTTGGCCCAAATAGTAAGTATCCTTTTATTAGCATTAAGAGAGTGAACATGAAACCAAATCCAATGTATTCACTTCTATAGAGGACACTTTAGTAGTCAATAAAGTGGAAAGGAAACTAAAACTGGAGTAAGTCTGATGAATTTAAGACTGACCACTTACCATCATGGTGGTGCACACCTTTAAGCCCTGCACTCAGGAGGCAGAGGCAGGCCAACTTCTATGAGTTCGATACAGGCCTAGTCTACAAAGCAAGTCCAAGGCCAGCCAGGACTCTGTCTCAAAAACAAACAAACCAAAACCATGATGGCCTCTGATATGTGATCTGTGACCTCTGACATCTATTGTCACATAACCTGAGGCCAAAATGATGTCTTCATCTGAACCACACAGAAAAGCCTCCATCTCCACAACATGGCAGAGTTGATGGAAACTAAACCTTTAGCCAGGTGTGCTGGCACACATCTTTTTTTTTTTTTTTTTTTTTTTTTTGGTTCTTTTTTTCGGAGCTGGGGACCGAACCCAGGGCCTTGTGCTTCCTAGGTAAGCACTCTACCACTGAGCTAAATCCCCAGCCCCGCTGGCACACATCTTTATCCCTGTATTTAGGAGGCAGAGGCATGCAGATCTCTGGATTGAAGGCCAGCCTGGTCTGGAGGAGGGTGGGGAGGGGGAGGCGGTAATTAAACCTTTTGAGAAAGTGGGAAGCATCAAGGTTACGCACATGTTTTGCTTGTTTTTCTGTTGAGGTGGTTTACTAGATAGCTATGTAGACCAGGCTGACCTTGTTCTACCACTTTTGAGTGCTGGGATTAAAGTGCCACTGCGCCTGACTAAAATCAAGGTTATTATTAAAGAGATGTGACAGACTACTAGCTAACACGGGACACCTACACCTATTTTGTTTTTGTTTGTGAGTTTTTTATTTTGTTTTTTGAAGGCAGTATCTTACCAAGAATAGGTTGGCCTCAAACTCCCTGAAAAACTGAAGATGGCTTTGGATGAAGATGGTGGATGGCTTCCTGCATCCACCTCCCTGGTGCTAAGACACAGGCCGCCATGTGCTGGGAGTCTTGTGCAGGCTAGGAAGCACTCTGTCAGCTGAGCCATCTCTAGCCCCAGAGACTCAAACTTGCAAAGCATTAAAAGTGAGATCAAGAGACAGCTAAGAGCATTACTAGTAATTAGTACACCTTACAGATGAAAGACCTTTGAAATTTGAGAATAAAGAATTTCTTCCAAATAAGGTGTTGAATTAAAAATGTTTCAATTAGGAGGCTGGAGAGATGGCTCAAAGGTTAAGAGGACTATTTGCTCTTCCAGAGGTCCTGAGTTCAAATCCCAGCAACCACATGGTGGCTCACAACCATCTGTAATGGGATCTGATTCCCTCTTCTGCTATGCAGACATACATGCAAATAAAGCACTCATACACATAAATAAGTAAACCTTTTAAAAAATGTTTCAGGGCTGGGGATTTAGCTCAGTGGTAGAGCACTTACCTAGGAAGCGCAAGGCCCTGGGTTCGGTCCCCGGCTCCGAAAAAAAGAACCAAAAAAAAAAAAAAAAAAAAAAGTTTCAACTAAAACTCATACAGTGATAACAATGCAATGGAGTATACTAGAAGAGAAGTTGAAAAGTGAGGAAACCTGAGTAAGCCGTGAGCTTTGGTTAGTGTCAGCCTACAGTAGTGTTCACTGTACTCGGCACAGCAGACAAGTGTAACAGGGTAGGAGGTAGGTCTGTGGGACTCTACAGGCACAGCAGACAAGTGTAACAGGGTAGGAGGTAGGTCTGTGGGACTCTACAGCTATTCCAAAAGACAAAGGGAGGAGCTTGCTTGGGTTTTGCCCATCTTTATTGTTGTCTATTTAAGAGTTCTCTTGTTTCTGTGAAAGTTTTGTTATATATTCCAGGCTGACTTTGAATTTTACTATTTAGTCCAGGCTGACCTCCAACTTATTGCAGTCCTCCTGCCTCAGCTTCCTGAAAGCTAGGATACAGGTGTAAACCTAGCAAAACTGTGGTTTGTTTGTTTTGTTTTGTTTTTCTCTCTGTAGTCCTGGCTATCCTGGAACTCACTCTGTAGACCAGGCTGGCCTCAGACTCAGAGATCTGCCTCCCCAAGGTCTGGTATTAACACCACCACTACCTGGCAAGGCTTTTTAATTATGTAAGTAATATGCTTTTAAATGCAACCATCAGTTGAGTAAATTCAAATAATCTTGAGAAAAGTATTAATGCTGTAGTGTATTCAACTACTACCTAGAAAAGGCACCAGCTAGTTTATGGTGTTTAGAACAGACCAGCATTCTGTGACATACAGTATTATATACATATTTTTTTTCTTTTAGTTTGCTGAGATCAGAAAAGCAAAATACAAATCTGCACTGGTTTCACATGCAGCAAGGTAAATACATTCCCTAAGCAGAACTGTTGTAAGGAAAGTGTTTTGTGGTTGGTTGACTTTGTTGTTGCAGGCCTTACAGAGCAGGGGACTGAATCCATGTCCCTCCCACATGACAGACAAGCACCACACCTAAGCAATGCATTCAGCCAGCTTTGATGGTAACTCTCACCACAGCGAATCTTATCTTAAGCTAGCAGAAGTTATGGCTGAGCCAAAACATGGTGGTTCAAACCAGCAATTCCAGTACTCAGGGGACTGAAGCAGATGAATCCTGAGTTTGAAACCCTTTTTGAAATAACCAGGACCCTGGCTAGGGATGCATCTTAGAAGCAGAATGATTGTCTGGGGTTAGTCCCCAGCAATGAACATATTGCCAGGTCTGTGGAGGTAACACAGCAGTTAAGAACACTAGTTACTCTTGCAAGGTGACCCTGGTTCAAGTCCTAGCCATCACAAGGTGGCACACAACCATGTAACTCCAGTTCCAGGGGATCTAACTCCCTTTTCTGACCTTCACAGGCACCGGACATGTGGGGGTACTCATACATACATGCAGCAAAATATTTACACATATAAAGTAAGAAAAAACAGGTGGTAGCCAGTGGCTTATACATGTAACACCAGCACTTGGGGGGCTGATATAAAAGAGTTGCTGCAAGTTAAGGCCAGCCTAAGCTACACAGTAGGCTAGACCAAACTGGGCCACAGTGATAATTTGTCTACCTGGAGAGTGACAGAGACAGAGACAATGTAGAATGGTTGTAGTTGAACAGTTTCATGTGACGAGAGGTAGTAAGTGCATAGGTGTTAGGAAACAGTAGTAACTACTACATTTCAAGCCTGCCGCCTGCACCACCAGCCTGCCTAAACACTCCAGTTTCATGCGTGGAATACATGACTGTTTCTTTTGCTTTTGTTTGACACTGGAAGCTGAACCCATATGCATAGGCGTGCTAAGCACGTGCTGCACCAACACTCCCAGCCCTGCCGGTGAGAACCCCTCCTTAATTTGTTATTCACTCACTCACGTGGGTTGAGGGGTGTCACAGAGCATGTGCAAGTCAGAAATCTGAGACTAGCTTGTGGAGTCAGTTCTCACCCTCTACCGTGTGGGCCCAAGGATGGGACTCAGGCTCTCAGCATTGGCAGCAAACCCCTTTACCCACAGAGCCACCTAAAGTCTTTTGGGATTTTGTTTGTTTTGCTTTTGTGGGGTGTTGTTGTTGTTGTTTTGAGACAGATCTTGAAACTCACTGGGGTGGCAGAAGCAGAGGCAGGTGGATCTCTGTGAGTTCAAGGCCAGCCTGGTCTACAAGTAAGTTCCAGGATACCCAGAGCTTCACAGAGAAACCCTGTCTCAAAAAACAAGATGGCAGAGTTCACAGTCTTCTGCCTCCCAAGTGCTAGAATCAAAGGTGTATACACTACACCTGATGATATATAAGTAGTTTTGATTACAACATAGAGCTACACAGCTGAGGAAAGTAAAAACGATTTCATTTCCCAAGGTTGAACTAGTAACATGTGTGTGTCCGTCTGTCTGTCCATCTGTCTGTAAGCCACTCATGTGTCTCCCAGCTATGAAACGAATAACCTTATTTGGTCACGGTTACTGTTAACAGTTGCCCACGCAGTAGAACTAGCACTGGACTTGTTGGGAAAGGAGGAGGACGGAAGAAGCTGAGACGGTGAGGATAAGCATGACCATAATGTAAAAGTGTATGAAACTGGATGGATTAATTAGACGTAAGCAATAACTGAACTGCCTCACTCTTAGGACAAGCCCTCATATGTTTAAGTCAGAGTGCAGACAATGCCCAGCTTTCTTGAGAAGCTCCAACTGCCAGACAACGTAAGTTTTAGTTGGACTTCAGAACTAAATAATCTCAACTCCCTCAAAGTCTAGGAAGGAAGTGATATATATATATATATATATATATATATATATATATATATATATATATATATATTTAGGGGAAAAACTGCTAGGAATTAACCCGGAATGTTACCCAGCATGCTTGCTGTGCTTGTTGCTCTCTTGGAAGAACGTAAGATGGCTTACAGATGCCTGTTAACTCCAACCCCAGGAGGCTCTGATGCCCTCTGCCAGCCTCTTCATGCACGCATACACATGCATACGCACACGTATGTGCACACACAAACTTGTAAAAGTGAATAAGGAGCTGGAGAGATGGCTCAGTGACTAAGACCAATGGCTGCTCGTCCAGAGGACCAAAGTTCAGTTCTTTGCGCCCACATGGAAACTGACTATAACTCCAGTCCCAGGGAGTCTGGCACCTTCTTCTGGCCTCCTCAGACACAGCAAACACATGTCGTACAGACGTACCTGCACACAAAACACACATACACGTAAAATACGAATAAATAAATCTTTTTTAAAAAGAAAAGCAGGGGTTGGGGATTTAGCTCAGAGGTAGAGCACTTGTCTAGTGAGCGCAAGGCCCTGGGTTCGGTCCCCAGCTCCAAAAAAAAAAAGAAAGAAAAGAAAAGCAGTGCCTACATGGCAAAATTTATCAAATTTACCAAACACGTTCTGTATTTCTTTGTTGTTACTGTTTTTAAGGCAATCTCAAGCAGCCCAGATGGGCTGTGTAGTCAAGGATGACCTTGAGTTTCTTTCTGTCTGCACCTCCTGAGCACTGAGATTACAAGGGTGCACTATAGTGCCTGGACAGCTTATATAGTGTTGGGAGTTAAAGCCAGAACTTCATAGACATTACACAAGCTCTTAACAGTTGAGTTACAGCTCCAAACTGGGATGTTGTTGTTACAATAATCATAACTCATTAAACCTTAATCAGCGTTACTATCATCGACTGTGTTTCTACCCAAAAGAACACTCGTGGCCTAAAACACCAGTTATTATGGTGTGTGGGGCACGGGTAACAGAGCATGCTCAGCACAGAAGGAACATGGAGGTCAGAGGGCAACTTTCTCTAGTCAGTTCTTTCTTTCCACTTTCACACCAGTTCTAGGACTTGAACTCAGGTCAACAGACTTTTATAGCAAATACTTTTTCCTACTGAGTCATCTCCTTGGCCCAAAAATAGCTGTTCAATATAATCCAACCATTAAAATGCCCTCATTAAAAACAAACAAACAAACAAACAAACAAACAAAAACAAAAAAACGCCTCCTCATTGCTCATCGGATGCAGAGAGCTGGCTCAGGAGGTAGGAGTACTCACGGCTCCTGCAGTTCTCAGTTCCCCCACAGTGGCTCAAACTGCCTGTAACCCCAGTTCCAAGGCATCAGATGCCCTCCTCTGATCTTCAAGAGCACTTGGTACTCATTTGGTGCACAGATGTACACACAGACAAAAGACTCATAAAATAAAATAAAAAAGAATCTCTAAAAACAAATTAAAATGTCCTTATAGAATAGAATTCATAATTTCCACTACTTTATATAGTACCAAAAAAAAAAAAAAAACAAAAAACAAAAACAAAAAACTAAAAACCAACCGCCATAATTGTTAGCTCTTGGACTGGAGAGATGGCTCAGTGGTTAAGAACACTGACTGCTCTTCCAGAGGTCCTGAGTTCAATTCCCAGCAACCATACGGTGGCTCACAACCATCTGTAATGGGATCTGATGTGTCTGAAGACAGCTACAGTGTACTCATATACATAAAATAAGTATTTTTTAAAAGTGTTACCTCTTACTGTCACTGCTAATTTTTTTTTTTTTTTGGTTCTTTTTTTTCGGAGCTGGGGACTGAACCCAGGGCCTTGCACTTCCTAGGCAAGCGCTCTACCACTGAGCTAAATCCCCAACCCCTTCTAATTATTATATGTTTTTAAATGATGGAACAAAAGCTCAGGGCTAGAGAGATGGCTCGGCACCAACTGTAACTCAGTTCTAGAAACTCTGATGCCTCTTCTGGGATCTAAGAAATCCACACGAGAGATGAGCACCCCTTACAAAACAATCTAATAAATACCACACTTAACTGTAGTCAGTACCCACATCTTTTTTCCCTCACAAGACTAGTTCTGGCTTAGCAGTTAAGAACCCTTGCTGCTCATCTACAGGGCCCATATTTGCCTATAATTCCAAATCCAGGGGATCCAATACACTTTTTCTGGCTCCCACAGGCTCCTGTACACATATGGTGCACACACATAGGTTCAAGACACACACACACACATAAAACAAAATCAACTTTAAAAAAAAAATGAGCTAGAGAGATGTCTCAGTTAAAAGAGCACTTGTTGGCATCAGATCCCATTACAGATGGTTGTGAGCCACCATGTGGCTGCTGGGAATTGAACAAGGACCTTTAGAAGAGCAGCCAGTGCTCTTAACCTCTGAGCCATCTCTCCAGTCCCACAGTGAGACCTCATATTATAAAAAGTTAGCTTCTTTGGGTTTCAAAGAAGGAAGGAAAGATAGACTAATTTATTTTCTCTTCCTTCCTTTTCTTTCTTCCTTCTTTCTGCTCTTCTGACAGGGTCTTCCTAAGAGGGCCTCAAACCTTTATGAGACTCCTGCCTCACCTTCCTAAACATTGGGATCATAAGTATGCAATATCACTCCTCTGAGATGAAATACTTTCTGGCAGGGGAAAAAGCCATAAAACTGTTTCTTAAGCGTCTCTGGTACAGGAAGCTCTCAGGCAGGTGTGAATAGCTCGTGCCTATAATTCCAGCAAAGACTGAGACAGAAGGAACTAGAAGTTCAAGGTGAGCCTGGGCTTCACAGTGATACCCTATCTCCAGAAAAAAAAAGAAAAAAAAAAAAAGAGAAAAAAAGCAATATTTTTATTTGTAAGCATCCCAAAATCTGTCTGAGGCACTACACCCTTTACACATAATATATATTCAGAGTGGGTTAAAAATAGATCAGTTTAGTCTAAGATTGAAAGTTTTAAAAATTTATTTGGTTATGAGTTCCTTGCCTGGATATTATTATGTGTACCTGGTGCCCACGGAGGTCAAAAGAGGCCATCAGACCCCCTGGAACCGAACTACAGACAGCTATAAGCTGCCTCATGGGCACCAGGATCTGAATCCAGGATCCCTGCAAGAGCAGTGTCCCTAACCGCTGAGCTAGTCCACAAACTTCTAAAATTTTCAAACCATAAGCATTCATATGGGAATGTTCGTCAATGGTAGAATGCTTGCCTAACATGTCCAGGGCCTGGGTTTGAGCTAAAGTACCACAAAGGTTTGGTTTTTAAAGTATTTAATCCAAATAATTGCTTGGGAGGGTACTACTGGCTCGGATCATGAAGTAAAGGAAAAGAGTTACCAGCCTTTGGCCCTTTTTTAATATTCTTACTTTTCCAATTGAAAGCCACTACTCGATCATTCAAGAATCATAGAAAATAATTAATACAATATGCATGTAAGCAACATAAGAACAGGAAGAACTGAACATGTTTGACCACATGCTTTCTTCTAGTCTCCCTGTGGGTGTGTCTGAATTACACAGAAGCAAGACCAAGCAGGCACCGTTCTGGACAGACAGCTTAGATAATGAGCAGGCATCCTGCCGGCTTTATAGTTACAAGAGTGCACACAGCTCTGCCTTAAGAAAATCACTCACTAAGAAGGGTATGAACACATTCCCAGGCCTAAGCGAAACCGTGGCCTAGACATCTCTTGCATACATGAGGTCCTGGGTTTGTACCACAGCACACATGCACACACGAAACAAGACAACACGGTGCTTTGTTGTTGCTGTTTTGGGTTGGGATTTCCGTTTCTGTTTTTTTGAGACAGGGTCTTAAATAGCTCTAAAACTCGATCAATAGTCAAGGCTAGCCTTGAACTCTTATTCTTCTTGCCTCCAGGACTGAATGGCCAGATTCCAAGTACATATTCCACATGCCAGACATGGTTGTGCACACCTCTGATCCAGCGCTTGGGAAGCAGAGGCAGGCTGATCACTGTGAATTTGAGACCAGCATGGTCTACAGAGTGAGTTCTAGGAAAGCTAAGGCTACACAGAGAATCTGTCTCGAAAAAATAACCAAGAAAAAAAGCACAAGTGTACAGCACCACACTTGGCTGTAAATTACATAATTGATATAAATTATGTTAGTATTTCTTTCAGGTAGAAATACTTAATAGATATCAGATTCATCTTCATACTCAAAGAGACAGCTCAGCAGTTAAGAGCACTGACTTCTCTCCCAGAGAAACCAGGTTCAATCCATACCACACACATGACTGTAATTCCAATTCCAGGAGACCTGACATCCTCTTCCGGTATCCACAGGCAATGTATGCATGTGTTACACAGACACACATGCAGGCAAAATACCCATACACATAAATCCCAAAACAATTATTACTACCTATTATCATTATTTATTATATTATAATATTCCTAAAGTCTGTTTCTAGATTTTACTTTTTCATTACTATTACATGTGCATGTGTGTGATGTGTGTAGTGGTGTGCATAATGGAAGTTAGAGCACAACCATGTGCAGTTGATTCTCTCTGACCTTTACATGTCCCTGGGATAGAACTGAAGCTGTCACACTTACATGACAAGCAACCACTGTGCCATCTTGCTATCCCTGTTAATATGTTTTCTAAATAACCCTTTTCCAATTCATTCATTTACATGAGAAATTGAGGTATCAACTGATATTGAACACTTGCTCTGGGCGCTACACTGAAGAGTTCAGAACTGAGTCTCACCCTAGGAACAAAACAAAACTGGACTTTTGGAAATGTTTTTATAAAATCATAATATAAGGATGGTGGCACTCACCTTTAATCCTAAATCCTAGCACTCAGGAGGCAGAGGTGGGAGGATCTCTTCTAAATTCAAGGCCAGCCTAGGCTACAGAGCAAGCTCCTGAGCAGCCAATGAGACATAGTCTCAAATAATAATAACAATAATAAAATAATAATTATCATTTAATAATAGTAATAAGTACTACTACTATTATTTTTAATTATTATTATCTAAGCAATTTCCAAAGTGTATATTTTATAAAGAAATTACTAGTTCCAATTCTTTTACAATTGAAAACAATTCTTAAGAAGTTAAGAATCATAGAAATTCTGTACAAACACTAGTTTGTGTAGTTTATTCGCCACAAATACTTAACTAAAAGCTTTTCCAGCTGAATAGTAGTGGTGCAAGCCTTTAATCCCAGCATTCAGGAAGCTGAGGCAGGCAGATCTCTGAGTTTGAGGCAGCCTGATCTACAGAGTCCAGGATGGTCACAGCTACACAAAGAAACCCTGTCTCAAAAAAACAAAACAAAAACAAAAGTTTTCCAGCCTAAGGGAAACACTATTCTTCCAGAGGGATTCTATTTGCACAAGCTTAAAAAAGAAAAAAATTATAATTTGCCCTTGAGATTCCTAGAACATGCAAACAATTCTCCCCAATATAACCTCCTTTAAAAAATAGTTCTGAAAAGAAATGGAAACCACGGCACCTCCTGTAATCCCAACACCAAGGCAAGATCTCAAGTTTGAGGCCAGCTTGGACTACATTATGAGACTGTGTCTCAAAGAAAGAAAAATAGAAAAGATCAAAGAGTAAAGTAAATGCCTTAGTACTACTTCCCTCTTAAACTTTTCTGCAAACAGGAAGGGTAGTTTTTAAAATATTTATTTAGTATTTTATGCAGTTTATTTAACTGCAGTTCATTACACTTAAAAAGTAACAAATTTCAGGGCTGGAGAGATGGCTCAGTGGTTAAGAGCACCGGACTGCTCTTCCAGGGGTCCTGAATTCAATTCCCAGCAACCACATGGTGGCTCACAACCATCTGTAAAGAGATCTGATGCCCTCTCCTGGTGTATCTGAAGACAACTACAGTGTACTTATATATAATAAATAAAATAAATCTTTAAAAAAAAAGTAACAAATTTCAGTTAGCTATACCAACAAAAAGACTATATCTGTAGCCTCCAAAATCCTATTGTCAGACCAGAAGTAGTTCCTTGTACAGCTGTAGGTGCTGTGTGCACCACAGGAGAGTAGCGCAGCATGCTCAGTGGAGCTAACTAGTGGACAAAGAAACAGCAGCACTGGAAAGGTAACCAAGAAGGCACCGAGAGGAGTGCTCACTCATTACATCTAGAATCTAGGCTAGGCATGGTGACACCAGAATTTGAGATGTATGGACAAGAGGACCAAGAGTTCAAAGTTACACATGCAATCCTTTTCAAACAAACAGAGGACACACAAACGCAATCCCAGTACCCTCTAAAAGTACACATACAGAGAAAACATAAACCAGAGATGTCGGCTCCTGCTCATAAGCCCATTATCTAAGAAGAGAAGGCCTCTCAAACTGCCACTGCAAGTCTGAGGCCCATTTGGGCTACAAAGTGAGATTCTGCCTCAAAAAAGAGGGGGCGGGGCCAAGGAGGACAGAAAGCCTAGGAACATGTCTCAGTATTCACTTAATGCTTGTCATGCAAGCATGAGCTCCTAAATTTCATCCCATTCCCTACATAAAAAAGTCTGCTGTCATGACACATGCTTGCAATCCCAGAAGTGGGGAAGCAGAGACAGGAGCATCCCAGGGGCTTGTTGCCAGCCAGTCCAGCTAGTCGGTGAGTCCAGGTTAAATGAGCAAACGTATCTTAAGCATAAAATGGAAGCTGGATGATGGTACACATCTTTAATCCCAAGGGAAGCAGAGGCCAGTGAGTGGATCTTGGAATTTGAAGCCAGCCTGGTCTACAGAGAGTTCCAAAACAGCAAGAAGTACACAAAGAAACCCCTGGAAAAAATAAAGAAGGTGGAAAGCAATGAAGAAGAGCCCTTCATCAGTTTCTGGCTTATACATGTGTGGATGACTGTGAGAAAGCAAAAAAGAGTATTAGTCCACAGATTATTTAAAAGGGGGAAAGAATGTCTTTACAAAAAAGTCTTGTGAAACTCCTTAATCAAAAATATGTCATTAATGAAACTGGTATCAGAGGATGTGTCTTATGGCGCACAATGAGAGTCTTAAAATCAGTTTAACATGCCAGCTAAAAATGTTTAGTCTGAATCTGACTAAAAGAACTCTGGGACAAATCCAACCAGAGCAGCATTCTGAGAGGGCACTCAGTGGGAGAAAGCTTAGGGTTCAACTCTTAGCACCTTGGAGAAAATCATAAGGAAAATAAAAAGGCCAGAAAATGGCATTTGACAACCAAATGATGCATTTGTCATTATGCTGTAAATGTGACTGACTGCTGGGGTCCAGCTCCAAATAAAGCAAGTGCCCCACATGCTATGGCTCGAGACTGATCCCTAACACTGCAAAATAAACAAGTAAATAAAAACATAACAAGGGGTTGGGGATTTAGCTCAGTGGTAGAGCGCTTGCCTAGGAAGCGCAAGGCCCTGGGTTCGATCCCCAGCTCTGAAAAAAAAAAAAAGAACCAAAAAAAAAAAAAACCAAGAATACGTCGAAAAAAAAAAAAAAACATAACAAAACAAAGAAATATAAGATCTCACTTTACAGTTCTGGCTAGGCTAGACCTCATCACGAAGATCAGACTGGCCTTGAACCCAAAAAGATTCACCAGTCTCTGCCTAAGTGCTAGAACCACATCTCCTGCCAGGGGGTCGGGCGTGGGGATTTGGGGGAAGGGTTAAGTTACAGATTTTAGGGATCGGGCATGGGGGGAGGATGATTTAAGTTACAGATCTTAAAAGTCTGGTCTAGCAGCAGACAATGGGGAAGGGGAAAAGATGTAGAACTACATACCACTTGTACTCAGCTCTCAGAACTATTAACACGTGTGCAATTCTTCCTCACACACGTGTGTCTGCACATCAGAATTAAAATGCAAGCGTCACACATGTTGAGCAGCTGATGTACCGTCACGCTGCAGCATCAGTTCTGCTTTTGTCTTCAGGGAAGGGGAAAAACGCTGGGCAGTGGTGCTCCATGTCTGCTCCCAGTGCTCAGGGGGCAGAGGCAGGAATGAGCTCCAGGACAGCCAGGGCTACACAAAGAAACCCTGTCTCAAAAAACAACAACAAACAAACTCAAGGAGGGGAAAGGAGGGGAAATGACACACACCATCACTGTTGTCACCACCTCCTATCTTTATTCCCTTACAAATTCTTCAGTAAGAATTACAATATTAAGAACTACAAACATGAGATGGCTCAGTGGTTCAGAGCACTGACTACTCTTCCAGAGGTCCTGAGTTCAATTCCTAGAAGCCACATGGTGGCTCACAACCATCTGTAATGAGATCTGATGCCCTCTTCTGGTGTGTCTGCAGAGAGTGACAGTGTACTCATATAAATAAAATAAATTAAAAAAAAAACAAAACCAACTATCATCTATATACTGTCTAGAACTACTTTTTCTCCTTTTTTTTGACAAAAACAAATTTATATTCCTCAGCACAGAAGGTAAGAGAGTAATTAAGAAAAAACAGTAGGGTTGGTGAGACCGAGACAAGTTCCAGAAAAGCCTGGATCACATAGCAAGACCCTGCCTTCAAAACAAGCAAAAGAAACCTCAGCAGAACAAAAAGAACTTGGCCTACAGACCTCTTTACCTTCCACTTCATGATGGTGGGAAGGTGAGTGCAGCGAAATCCTACTGGCATCATGCGCTAGCTATAGCTAATGGAATGCCCACGTGAAAACCAATGCCCACAGAAGTGCTGCAGTGTTTGTGAAATAGTGTCCTAGATGAACCAGGCATGGCGGCACATGTCCCTAATCCCCACTCAGAAGGCTGAGGAGGCACGGGAAGGTCAAGGTCAGTCTGGTCTGCATGGTGAGTTCCAGCCAGGGCTACAGAGTGAGACCCTGTCTTCAAAACACCATCCTCTGCTACATATCCAGTTGGAAGCCAGGAGCTAAAGAGAGGAAGAGGAAGAGGAAGAAAGGCAGGCTTCTTTATCCACAGACCATTTACTGAGCATCCACTATGCAGTAGCCCTTGTTCTAGCACAGCAATGAAGACAGAGTCTCTGCTCTCCTGAAGATGGCAAGTAAGGAAGAAAAATTAAAACATTCTATAATAACGACAGCAGTTGGAGGCATGGCATAAAAAAAGAAAAAGAGCAGGAAGCAAAGAGTTGACACTCTGAGGGTGGTCTGGGTTACACAGGGAGTTCCAGACTACCCTGAGCAATTGTGTGAGATCCTGCCTCAAAATGAAACACTCTACAGAGCTGTGTGTAAAGGCAGCTCAGCAATTAGAGCACCTGTCCAGAACGCCTGTGGCCCTCGGCAGTACCACCTGGAGAGTGCCAGAAGCCGAAGAACTTGAAAGAAACTTTTAAGAAAACAATGTACCAGCTTCCTGACTCTGTCTAATCTGTATGAAAAAATAACAACTAAAGACATACTTCAGTTGAGCCTGCTACTTTTCACTTAGAAAAAAACATGAGGCTCTCCTTCTATTTAAAACCTCCATCACTTTTATGATGTTAAGGAATCCACAAATGGGGACTGGCTGCACAGCTCGTAGCGTGCTTGCCTACTATTTCATGGCATGTGCATAGCCCGAGGTTCCATCCACAGCAATGCAGAAACAATAAGTAAGTCCATTTATTTTAAGAGAAGGAGGAGGGCTGGGAAAAGGACTCAGTTGGTGGAGTGCTTCCCACACAAGTGTGAGGGCTTGAGTTCAGATTCCCAGCTCCTATGGAAAAAGCCACTAGAGTAGCCAGTGCCTATAATTCCTGAACAGAAGGGACATCGGGGCTTGATGGCAAGCCAGTAGGCGATCTTGTCTCAAAAACTAAGGTGGAGAGACAGGAAGGCATTCAACATGAAACTCTGACTTCCGAAAACATATGCACACAAACGTAAGCACATGAACATTTACATACCCATACAACACACAAACACAAAAAGGTAAGAGAAAAAGAAAATCAGCAAATACTAAAATTTCTTTTCACAAGCTTCAGGGACTTAAAAGTAAGGGATGCCTCAGCACAAAAATGAAAAGGCCAAGATACTCAGTTCCTCTTCTTCCGCACCAGTATTTTGCTGATTCCTATACACGAGATGAAATAGCTACCGTCTGGTCTTTCCAAACTACACTGGTATCATCCATATGCTTTGTTTTTTAATTTTTTTAAGGGCAGGAGTCGTGGCTTACACCTATATACCCAGCACTGGGAAGACAGAGGCAGAACGACCACACAGCTAGTTTGAAGCCAGCCTGGTGCCAGTTTTAGTCGAACAGGGCTATTCAGTCCTTGATTATAAAATTCTTTTGAGATGTATATAGTCTCATTGTGTCTGCTTTTCTTTTTCTTTTTCTTTTTCTTTTATTTTTATTTTTCTCCTCTCTTCTTTCTTACTGAATGACAAAATCTGGGGACTGTTAAGTCTCCTCTAAAGCTTATCTTTATTTCAGGAATTCTTAATCATTTTGTGCACAGTCTGGGGAAGTTTAAGGTCCCCTTCTCAAATTGTTTTTAAAAAAGAAACCTATTATACTGACATATTATGAAATGCAAAACTGACATATATAGCTGTATCTTACTTATTACATAAGATATAACAGAAACTCACTAACTCAAAGAAATCCATCTATAAACAGATGATACTTTAAGAAGGCTCCAACTGTAAACATGACACAAAATATCTGTAATTTCTATTGGTGGCAAACTCACAGGGATTGCTAATACTACTGTGGTTTGTTGCCTGTTTTCATAACTAAAAGCAACAGTCAGCTTCAATTACTGGTTTGTAAATAAAGGTGTAATTTTACCCTCATTCTCGCTAAAGGATCAGATACATTCTATCTACATTCAATCCACGGAGGAACCCCGGGTTGGGAACTCTAGTTCCAAGCCCTCACCCTTTTTGCCCAAACTCAAAATTTTCATTTTATTAAGCGTAATTTAATTGAATTTAAACGTTAAAAAAAAAAAGAGTCCTCGTTCCTACCGCTCATCTGACACCTCGCCTTAATCTCACTTTATTTAGAATTAAGCATTGAATTCCGTTCGTTTCTGAGGTCTTCCCAGCCAGCACCCGTGACAATTCTGTCCGTCAATAAAAGGCGTCATTGAAAGAAGAGAGATGGAAAAAACGGACACTTCCAGACCACCACCAGCAAGTGCACAGACCCCCCAGCCCGGCGCGCCTTTGCGGGTGCACGACGTCGCCAGCCCGGAGCGTCCGGCACGTCCCTGGCGACGCTCCCAAGCCATTCCGTCCGCTCCGGGCCTCCGGGACTCGGTTGCCCACCTGTCCCGGACGCCCACAGAGGCGACCCGCGCCACTGCGCCCCTTCCCGCCGCGTCGCGCTCCCGCCCCATCCCCCATGTTCCCTAGGTCCCCGTCGCCTAGGGCCGGCCGCCGGGGCCCGCGCGCCGCCACCTCGGACTCGCGGGGCCCGGCCGCGCCGCTTCCCACCCGAGCGTCGCCCGGCGCCGGGCAGGCCCGGGGCCCGGGGATCGGGGCGGGGCGGCCGTCAGGCGCGGGCTGAGGTGGTAGGCCAGACGGCGGGGCACGCGGCGCCGGCCGGCCGGGGACGCGCACTCACCGGTGAGGTCATGCGGAGGACGGCGCCCTGGTCCTCGCCGGACGGCCACTCAGCCTCGGAGCCGTCGCCCTCGCTGCGAACTGCCACCGCCGCCCAGCCGCCGCCACAGATCGCCAGTCGGTTTCTCTGCCTCCTGCGGCGGCGCTGCCCCCTCACCAGTGCGCGTGCGCGTCGCCGCGGGGGCCCCTGGGATCGGTGGTCCGGACTGCGGCCGCCCTTCCGCTCCCGGTCGCGAACCGCCTTGCTGGGACCTGTCCGCCGATCCCCCGCCCTCACGTTTCCATGTACCTGGTGCTGGAGAAGACGTGTGGGGAAAAAAAAAATGACACTCCTCACTTGCTCGGAACATCATCCAATGATCTCTCTTCCCCCTCCCTTTCACTTAAAAGCTATACCAATTGGACCGTATCTTCAGATAATAAATATAATTCCCCACTTCTCGTTTTGTCAATTTTCATTGTAAGCCATACAGTTACATTAAATGTATTTAGGTCGGTTTTGTTTTGTTTTAAACAAAAATGACATATGACGCATCAAGTTAACAGAAGTGAACAGTCAGAGAAACCTTAGTTAGAACATACCTTAAAGGTCATCCGTGCAGCTCCCAGTCAGGCAGGAATATCCTCCTGCAGGTTGAGCCAGACCGCCTCCCGTCTCACTTCTGTTTTGGATGTTCCTGTATCAGTCAGCTCACTACCCCTAAGAAGTGCAGCCTGCTCCTCTCTGTTGGACAGCTCTAAATGTTAGAAAGTTCGCCTCCTGCAGAGCTGAAATGCTTCCCTTGTCTTTCCTGCCCTTGCTAGTAGTCATGCTGCCTGAAAGCGAGGAGAATTGGTTCCCACTTGACAGCCCTTTAAAACATTGAAGACAATAAATACATCCTCCAACACCAGGAATCTCCTGCCCCACCCCCAATGGGGGAGGAGGGACTGAAACTCATCTTCTCAACTATTTCAAACATAAATCAGATCCCAGACAGCTTTCCACCCCTCTTCCATGCACCTCTTTTAAAAATTATCAGAATTTAACTGGCACGGTAGTTCTCACCTGTAATCTAAACCTTTGGGAGGTTGAGGCAAAAGTCTCAGAATTAGACAAAAGTTTAAACCAGTCTGAGCTGTCTAGACCAAGGTGTCTAGACCAGCTGGAGCTATCCTTTAAGACCCTGCCTTAAAAAGGAAAAAAATTTTTATCAGGATTTGCTTCCTATTTGCTACTTTGTTACAATAGCATTGTGAATAAATGTCTAGTAAAATGTCTTTGGTACCATGTTGCCATTCAATAGAGTCTAGAAGTGAGTTCAATTAAAGATTATCAGTCCTGTCTGTTACATTGTACAAAGCACCAAGGATGAAAAAGCAAGTGGATACAATTTACAATCTAAAGTGGAGAGTAACTCCCATAGATTGAGGATTGTAACAGTAAACTAAATTACAAAGTACTGTGAAGAATTACAAAGTGCTATGAGATTCCAGAGAAAAAGACCATATTGAATTAAGAAATCAAGACCTAGGCTGAGAGTTTTGTGGCCCATGACTTTAATCCTGGCAGGTGGGAGGCAGAATCAGACCAATCTCTGAGTTCCAGGATAACCAGGGTTATAAAGAGAGACCCTGTCTCAAAAGGAAGAGGAGGAGGAGGAGGAGGAGGAGGAGGAGGAGGAGGAGGAGGAGGAGGAGGAGGGGAGGGGGGGGAGGAGGAGGAGGAGGAGGAGGAGGAAAGAAAGAAAAGAAAAGGAGACTTGGCTGTGACTGGATTTCAAGGTAGGAGATGAGTCAAGATCCTAGCACTCAAGAGGCAGAGGCAGGTGGATCTCTGGGTTCAAGGCTAACCCAGTCTACAGAGCCAGTTTGAGGACAGTGACACACAGTGAAACCTTGTCTGAAAAAAACCAAAAAGAAAAGAATCCAGACGGGTGGGGGAGTGGAGAGAGAGAGAGAGAGAGAGAGAGAGAGAGAGAGAGAGAGAGAGAGAGAGAATAAAACTTGTAGATTGCATAAGGGAAACCCCAGCTTGTACAGAAGATTGTGTTTAAAGGCTCCGGAGCACAGAAGTAGAAGTTAGAAAAACAGCTCTCAAAGACACAAAAGGAACCTTCAGGTAAAGGCATTTGCCACCAAACCAAACCACAAGAGTTTGACCCCAAACACCTCCACATATAGTGGAGGAAGGAGAAATGACTCCTGCAATGTCTTCTGACCACCACTGTGGCAAAAATTTGCCCCCCCCACAAATAACAAACAAACAAATAAATTATGGAAATGTATAAATACATAAATGAATATACATAAAGAAAACAAAAGGTTCTAAAGGATCTAAGTGTTCTAAAGGAAGTAAATTGTGCATTGTAAGTACAAAGAGAACAGGAATGTTGAGTTCACTGGCCTGAGCCCTGTTCTGTCACCTACAAATGGAGTGCCTGAGCTAGACAGACAGCTTTTAATCTTCCCATTCAGCATTCCCAAAGAATGTAACATTTTTACCAGAATACTGGATCACTACTACAAAGATTCTTGTTATAGTAGACTGTGGGGTAGCTATTACACTTAACACACTTTACATATGGGAAAACAAAATATGGCCAAAATTAATAAATTTGGAAAAATGACCAGAACGTAGTAAATAGCTCTGTGGGGAGAGCAACTGTGCTCTTTCTAGAATTTGTCATAGTGATACTTTTTTCCTTACTATTGTTTAGGTGTGGTGGTTTACACCTATAATGGCAGCATTTGGAACATGGAAACAGGAAAGTGGAGAGTTTGAAGCCAGCCTGGACTATCTGAGACTCTTTTTCAAGAATAAATAAATAAAAACAATGAATTCTATCCAAAGACATTTTCTTCTGATACACAACTCAGTCAACCATGATATTCAGACATATACAACTAGTTGTGCACAGTCAGAAGTTCTCACTGAATTGTGCTAGGCATGGCGGTACATACAGGTAATGTCAGTGCTTAAGAGGCTGTGACAGGAGAATCACAATTTGGCACCAGCATAGCCTGGAGAGCAAGACCTTATCTCAACTGACCACGGCAGTGCCAATTCATACTGGATCTTCATGAAAGTTCAGCTGTTCTAACTCCCAATTCTGTGCTGCCCATGAAAGTTCTCGGCCTCAAAAGCACACAGCAGACTTGTCAGCAAACACCTTGACCTTCTAAGTCCTCTCTCTCTCTCTCTCTCTCTCTCTCTCTCTCTCTCTCTCTCTCTCTCTGACACCACCACCACCACATGCCCTTTTTATTGTTGATTTATTTACAGTACTGGGGATTGCGCCCAAGGAACCAACTAGGAGCCGCATACATGCTATGCACGTGCTCTATCTACTGCTAAAAGTCACACACCCAGCCTGACTTGTTAAAAATCATTAATTTGTCCCTGAAGTCAGAGTACCCCATACCATTAACCCTTGTTTACCTAGAGCCTGATTGGAGATCTAGAAATAAATAAGGGTTTAGCTTTTTGTTTTGTTTTAGGATTTGGATTGTTTGTTTGTTTGTTTGTTTGTTTTGCTTTTAGAAACAGGGTTTCTCTGTGTATAGTCCTGGCTGTCCTAGAATTCATGTGTAGACCAGGATGGCCTCAAACTAAGAGATTCCCTGCCTCTTTGCCTCCTGAGTGCTGGGATTAAAGGCACGCACCACCACCGCTGCCACCACCCAACTGTGTTTGGCTTTTGAAAGATTTATTTTTATTACTTTGAATTGTGTGTGTTCATGAGTGCAGGTGATCCAGGAAGCCAGAGATATTGATAGGATCCCCTAGAACTGAAGTAATGGGCAGTCAGAAGCCACCCAACTGGATGTTAGAAGCCAGAATTGGGTTCTGTGGAAAAGCAAGATTCTCTTGAGCCATCTCTCCAGCCCTGTGTTGGCTTTTTGTTTTCTTTTTTACATTTATATTTGGTGTATAAGTGGGAAGGAATGAATATGTGTGTATCTGTGTGTGAGTGTGACTGTGTGTGAGTGTGTGTGCAGGTCAGGGGACAACTAGTATAAGTCAGCTCTGTCCTTCCACCATATGGGTTTTGGGGATCAAACTCAGGTCAACGAACACAAAGAGATAGATGGCAGGATAGCTTAATAGGTGCTGCCAAACCTAACAACTGGATTTGATCCCTGGAATTCATGCGGAAGGCAAGAACTCTATAGTATGTGTGTGCTCACATACATGCAACCTCTTACCACCCCACTGGTCATGCTTCAAATAAATATAATTTAAAAAGTGGATTATATATATATAATATTTTTAATATTTCTAAATATATAAAAATATATATGAAATTGTACACACACACACACACACACACACACACACATATATATATTGTTTTGTTTTGAGACAGTATCTCACTGTGGAGCCTTGCTGGCTCACTATAGAAACCAGGCTGGCCTCAAACTCACAGAGATTCACCTGCTTCAGCCTCCCCACACCTGGCTCTCGATAGATAAATAAATAAATACATGATCTCATTAGGGATGAAGAAAACCATAAGAAGATGCCAGTACACATGCCCCAAATTATGGAAGGAAAACATTTGCATCAAGAATGTTTGATAGTGGGGCTGGGGATTTAGCTCAGTGGTGGAGCGCTTACCTAGGAAGCGCAAGGCCCTGGGTTCGGTTCCCAGCTCCGAAAAAAAAGAAGCAAAAAAAAAAAAAAAGAATGTTTGATAGCCCAGCACTGGTGGCACATGCCTTTGATCCCAGCAGGCTGAGGCAGGCAGATCTCTTGAGTTGGAGGCTAGCCTGGTCTACAGAGCAAATTCCAGGACAACCAGAGCTACCCAGAGAAACCCTGTCTTGAAAAACAAAATAAAACAAAACAAAAACAACAACAACAACAACAAAAAACAAAGGAAAAAATACCATCAACAGCAAAAGAATCTACAGTAATGGGGCTGGCTAGGTAGCATCCCAAAGCACTGGTCACACAAGCTTTACTCAGACTTTGATCCATAAACCCATGTAAAATTAGCTGCAACGCCTTGCACCTATAATCCTAGTAGTCCTCCAGGGAAGGATGTGTTGGAGACAGGAGCATCACTTGAAAACTTGTAAGCCAGCTACCCTTGAGTGTGCAGATACAGAAACCGGAGAGATCCTATCTTAAGGTTCAAGGAGGGGCTGGAGAGATGGCTCAGTGGTTAAGAACACCCGACTGTTCTTCCAGAGGTCATGAGTTCAATTCCCAGCAACCGCATGGTGGCTCACAACCATCTGTGAAGAGATCCGATGCCCTCTTCTGGTGTATCTGAAGACAGCTACAGTGTACTTATATATAATAAATAAAATAAATTTAAAAAAAAAAAAAAAGGTTCAAGGAGGGAATCAACTCTCTTGCCTCAACATGCATACCATTCTACAACTCTTTGTGAGAACACAGAGAAACCCAGGTGACCAGAGTTGGTGGCAGGGGCTTTCGTGCTGAAAAACCACAAAACCATTTGTTCCTTCCAGATGAGCTCAGGGCTGCCCTATGTCACTATGTAGCCCACACTGACCTGACCTTGTGGTGATTCTTCTGCTTTAAGCTCCTGTGATTGCAGCAATGGCTCCCATGCCTGGCTTTTATTTCTCACTTTTCTGTGGGGTCGAGGCTGGCCCTGACCTCAATATTTGTGGTGGTTTAAATACGCTTGGCCTAGGGAGTGGCACCATTTGGAGGTGTGGCCTTGTTGGAAGAAGTGTGCCACTGTGGGTGTAGGCTTTAAGACACCTGCTTTAAGGAAGCCAGTCTTCTCCTGTTTGCTTTCTGGACAAAATGTTGAATTCTCAACTCCTACAGCATGCTTGCCTGGATGCTGCCATGATGATAATGGACTTGACCTCTGAACCTGTAAGCCAGCCTTATGTTGTCCTTATGAGTTGCCTTGGTCATGGTGCCTGTTCACAGCAGTAAAACCCTAAGACATTATCCTCCTGCCTCAACCTCCTGAGTGTTGGGGTTACAAGCTGTCTCTCTCTCTCTCTCTCTCTCTCTCTCTCTCTCTCTCTCTCTCTAAATTAAAAGAATTGAGATCATCAGGGCAGGGAGGGAAAGGGAAAGCCTTGCCTAGTTAAGACGTTGAGTGTTTATACCCAGACTGAGGCTTGCTCCTACGAGTCCTTGGAGAGAGTATCAGGTGAAAAGATAAGGTAGGTAACTTTGGAAAGAAAAGGAGGCTTAGTCTGTTTAGTGCTGGGGTTTCTGCTTCCCTGTGATGCTAGGATGAAGTGGGTTAATGTGTGTGGAAGTATTGTGAGAGGTGGTGTGTAGTGTTAATGTTCCCCACATGGACAGACTCTGAGGAGACATTTTAAAATACATAAAGATTTATTTCTAGATGTCATGAGTATTTTGCTTGTATGAATGTATACATATATGTGTATATATGTATATATATATTTGTACTTATGTATGTATGCGTAACATGTGTGACTGATTCCCACAGTGCCATTGGATCTCCTGGAACAGGAGTTAGTATGACTAGCAGCCACCATTTGGGTACTAGGATCTGAACCTTGGTCCTCTGCAAGAGCAGTGAGTGATCTTAACCACTGAGCCTTTGTTCCAGTCCTAAGAAGACATATTTCTTCAAGTTTTTAAAAAAGATTTATTTTATGTATGTGAGCACATTCTCGCTGTCTTCAGACACACCAGAAGAGGGCACCGGATCCCATTACAGATGGTTGTGAGCCACCATGTGGTTGCTGGAATTGAACTCAGGACCTCTGGAAGAGCAGTCGGTGCTCTTAACTGCTGAGCCATCTCTCCAGTTCTGAGAAGACAAATTTATTAATCGAACCCTTCCATCAATGCACCGTGGGAAACTCAGTTTTATTTAGTGTGTTTGTGTTTGTGTGTGTATGTGTTGGTTGTTTGTATATATGTATTTGTGTGTGTGTGTGTGTGTGTGTGTGTGTGTGTGTGTGTGTGCAGTCAGTGCTCTTAACCGCTGAGCCATCTCTCCAGCCCCTCAAACATAATTTTTAGTTTCGTCTTTTTCATTTTTTTGTTGCTGTTTTTCTGTTTTTTGCAATAGGACTCTCCATGTAGTTCAAGCTGGCCTTGAACTCATTATCTTCCTGCCTTGGCCTCTCAGGTGCTAAGTGGGATTGCAAGAATGTACCACTAAGTCCAGTTTGGGTTTTTTTGTTTGTTTTTTGTTTTTTTTCAATATAGTTTTTTGTTTTGTTTTGTTTTGTTTTTATAACAAGCCCTGGCTGTCCTGGACTTTGTATACAAGGCTGGCCTCAAACTCACAGAGATCCACCTACCTCTGCCTCCCAAGTGCTGGGATTAAAGGCTACACAAACGCCATAAAGCACACTTAGGGCCTGGTGCATGAGACAAGTAGTCTACCACAGCCCCATCCTCGCCTGTTTTTAATTCTTAAAATTCTTTACTTAGACTTTATTTTCTGTATATGGTGTTTTGCCAGCATGTGTGTTTGTGCACTGGCTATGTGCCTAGTGTCTTCAGAGGCCAGAGAGGTTGTTGGAGCTCCTGAAGATGGAATTATGGGTAGTAGTGAGACATTATATGGAAGCTGGAAATTAAACTCGGTTCTTCTGCAAGAGCAGTGAGTGCTGTGGACTACCGAGCCATCTCTCCAGCCCCATCTTGCCTGACACCTAGTGTGAGGCACATATGCATTATATATTTCTTATCCTTAGTTGTGTGTGGCTCTAATCCACTTTCATTTCTGTCCAGTGTTTGAGTAGGCAAGCCAGGCATGGAAGTTCTTACTGCAGTCCCTGGAGTCGAAGTCAGAAGGACTGCCATAGATTTAGGCCAGTGTGGGTTATACAGTGAGTCCACAGCAGCCTGAACTGAAACCTCGTCTTAACATGAAGAAAGAAAGACAGGAACAGGAAAGAAGGAAGAGCAAGCAGGTAGCTAGTGGGATGGCTCAGTGTGTAAAGGAGCCTATCTCAAGGCCCGACCACCTGGCTTTTATCCTTAAAACACACGTGGTGGAAGGAGAGAACTGACTCCCCCAAATCGTCCTCTTCCTGTCACAGGTAAGAAAAAAAAACTGGGCTGGGGAGATCGCTCAGTGCATAAAAGCACATGCTGTGCAAGTATGGGGACTAGAGTTTGGGTCTCCAAAACAAGCATCAAATGCAAGACAGTAGCATGCTTCTATAATTCCAGCTTTCCAGCCACAAGATGGACGGCAGAACAGAGAATCCCCAAAAGTTCAGAGGACAGCTAGACTGGTGAACCCATCGGCAAACAGTCCCTCGAACCACAAATCCATAGATTAAACTAGGACCTAAACAATATCGAAGCCTAGTGAGTCCTACCCTGGCTTAGCTTTATCGATTGAAATGTCTTTTCTTCCTCATAGGAGCACAGTTGAAATGAGCTGCTTTCAATCACTGGATAAAAGCTTCTTCATCAAAGTATTCATAAAACATGTAGCTGTTTTCTGTTCTCTGAGCCTGAAGTTTAAGATAACCTACACTGTCCAGATTAAATATCAAACTTTCCAGGGCTACAGAGATGGCTCATTGGTTAGGGGCATGTGCTCCTCTGGAAGAAGGTCCCATTTTAAGCATCCACATGGCAGCTGACAATGATCTGATGCTCTCTTCTGGCTGCCAAGGGTACATGTGGTGCACAAGTATATACACAGGCGAAACACCCTACACATAAGACAATGAACCTTGGCACTGGAGGGATGGCTCAGCGGTGAAGAGCACTGACTGCTCTTTCAGAGGTCCTGAGTTCAATTCCCAGCAACCACATGGTGGCTCACAACCATCTGTAATGGGATCTGATGCCCTCTTCTGGTGTGTCTGAAGACAGCGACAGTGTACTCACATACATAAAATAAATAAATCTTTAGATAAAAATCAAACTTTTCCCACCCCCTAAGCAGTAATGGAGGACGTGCATGCAGGAAGATCAGTGGTGTAAGGTCATCCTGGGTCAGCCAGACCACAGAGCCTGCCTCGAAAAGTAAATGGGCCGGAAAGATGGCTCAGTAGCTATGATTACACACTGTTCCTCTAGAGATCCTGAGTTCTACTCTTACGCTAGGTGGTCCACAACTGCCTGTAACCCAGGTCCAGGGGATCTAACACCCTCTTCTGGCCTCCAAGGGTACTCATACTCGTGTGTACACACAGACACAGACACACAATTGACGGTTAATAAAACTAAAGCAAAAAATGACAACAGAATCAGAGTTCTATGGCTGAAACCCTGAGTTCACCACTTCTCAGGTGTGATCCCTTGGGCAAACTTCAGTATCTCCTGGGCCTTAGACTCATATCCATCTCTCCCTATCTCTTTCTCTATCTCTTTCTCCTTTTCTTTTCTTTTTTTTTTTTTTTTCCCGGAGCTGGGGACCGAACCCAGGGCCTTGTGCTTGCTAGGCAAGCGCTCTACCACTGAGCTAAATCCCCAACCCCTCTATCTCTTTCTCTATCTCTCTGTCTCTATCTCTCTTTCTCGATAGAGATAAGTATATTCTGCCTGTATGTCTGTCTGTGTAAGGACATTGAATCCCCCTGGAACTAGAATTACAGTTGTTAACTGCCATGTGAGTCCTGGGAATTGAATCAGGGTCCTTTGGTTAAGAACAGCTAGTGCTCTTAACCACTGAGTCATTTAAACACGGTGGGAAAATGGTTCCATGTGAAAAGAAAGCTGAGCATGGTGACACACACCTTCAATCCCAGCACTCAGGATGGAGGCAGAGGAGGGGGATTCTGTGGGTTTGAGGCCAGCTTGGTCTACATAGGGAGTTCCAGAACAGCTAGGGCTACATAGAGAGATCCTTTCTCAAAAAACAGCAGCTGGATAGTGGTGGCAACCCCTTCAGTTTCAGCACTCAGGAGGCAGAGGCAGAGGTGGAGACAGATGGATCTCTGAGTTTGAGGCTAGCCTGGTCTACAGAATAAGTTCCAGGATAGCTAGAGCTACACAGAGAAACCCTGTCTGAAAAAACAAAACAAAACAAAACAAAACAAAAGCCAAGCATGGTGGTGCAGAACTATAATCTGAGTACTCAGGAAGCAGAGGTAGGCCAGTTTTTATCAGTTAGAGGCCAGCTTGGTCTACAAAGAGAATTCCAGGACAGCCAGTGCTACAGAGAAATCTGTTTTGAAACACAAAACAGTAGAGAGAGAGTGTACACTGACCCTAGCTTTTATAACTCCTTTAACATTCAGCAAATAACTTCCACCTGTATACTTATCTATTTAATGCCACAATGATTGTGCCTTACAATGTGCCATAAAATATACTACAGAACATAGAAAATACTTGAATTTTATCTTTATTTTGAAATTGGATCTCACTCTGATGTGTAAGCCAATCTAAAAGGACCAAGATAGCCTTGTACTCACAGTAATCTACCTTACTTGCCTCTGTCTCCTGAATCCTGGGTAGGGTTAACCTGTGCCACCACATCTGGCTTTAATACATACATACATGCATACATACATATATGTACATATATACGCAGAGAGAATTATATATTCAATATTAAATTGTATATAGCCTTTTTAAAAATAATTCTTAAAAACTTATTATATATAGATAGATACACTCACTGTAGCTGTCTTCAGACACACCAGAAGAGGGCATCAGATCTCATTAAAGATGGTTGTGAGCCACCATGTGGTTGCTGGGATTTGAACTCAGGACCTCTGGAAGAGAGTCAGTGTTCTTAACCACTGAGCCATCTCTCCAGCCCTAAAGATACTTTTTTATGTATGGGTATTTTGCTTGCATGTACATTTGTGCATCACATCTATGCCTGCAGAATCCAGAAGAAGGTACTGGATCCCCTGGAACTGGAGTTACAGATGGTTCTGAGCCACAATGTGGGTCCTTGGAATCAAATCTGGGTCGTCTGAAAGAACAGTCAGTGCTCTTAACCACTGAGCATCTTTCTAGTTCAATCTAACTTGAATTTTAAAGGAGATAGATATGGTGGCTCATGACTTTAATTACAGTAACTGCAAAGATAGAAGCAGGACAATCTTTGTGAGTTCAAAGCCAGCTATGTCTATACAGACAGTTTCAGGCCAGCCATGGATATGTAGTATATATAGCTAGCAATATCCAATCTCAAAAAAAGAAAAGGACACTATAGCCACTAAGACACTTAACTCTCTAGAAGTTGATCAGATAGCCTAACTTGGTGACATACCTCCAATCCCAGCATTTTGGAGGTGGGGCTGGAGGATAAAAAAATTCAAGGCTAGCCTTAACTACATAGAGTACTAGAGGTGAGCCTGACCTACAAGAGCCCATCTGAACCTAACCCAAAATTAAGTTAGTAAGATACTTGTGTGTGTGCGTGTGTGTGTGTGTGTGTGTGTGTGTGTGTGTGTGTGTGTGTGTGTAGAGAGAGAGAGAGAGAGAGAGAGAGAGAGAGAGAGAGAGAGAGAAATCAGACAGATAGAGACTGGGGATTGAGAATAGAACTTCAAGTACGCTAGGCAAGTGCTTTAACAAAGAGCTGTATTTCCAGCTTTCTTTACTTTTTGAGCAGGGTTTTCACTACGTTTCCCAGGCTGACCTTGAATTCACTCTGTAGTCCAGGCACACATTGAATCTGTCATGCTCTTGCCTCAGCCTCCTGAGAAGCTGGGGTTACAGACCTGTGACACTAGGTCTTGCTCAGGTATCACAGTTCTAAACATTAGAAATATTGGTTGCAAGCACTTCCTCCTTTAATCAAGAGAGAGGATGAAACTGAGTTTTGATTTTAGCGGAAACAGACTGTGATATATACAACATGAAGCTGTAATGTGGCCAAATAGTGATTTTCATCTTTTTTTTCTTCTTTTAGATAGGCTTTCAATATACTGCCTTGGCCGGTCTTGAACTACGTTGACTAGGCTGGCTGCCAACTCAGAGAGATCCCTTGCCTCTGCCTCCTGAGTGCTGGGACTAAAGGTGTGCACCAGTAAATTGGGCTGAGTCTTCTATCTTGATACTAGTGTGATGCAACCCAAAGGAAGATCAGTGTTATGACAGTATTACAAGCCTTGCTGAAAGAGCCATATGATGCAACTTCTAGAGCAAGGATGGAGTTGACTGAGTCACTAGCGTAACCTTTGAGGAATGAGAAAGGAAAAAGATTCCTGGACACTGACTCATAGGCTCAACATAGTAGTGAACTGTGTGTGATGTTTCAGTAGTATTTGCACACAGTACTGAGGAAGCTCAGAATACTGGAGTAATTTCCTGCCTGTAATAAATGGCCCAAGGGTCCACCGTAAGCATGCGTTGTATATAATAAGCACTTGGGAGGCAGAGATGGTGAGAGTTCAAGGTCAGCCTGGTGTACACGTTGAGTTCCTGACCAGAGGACAGACATCAGTTGTCTAGCATGCACAGAGCACTGGGTTCAAGTCCCATGGCAGTGCATGCCCATGCCTGATGTTGTCAGCACTCAGGAGGTATAGACAGAAGAAAGAAAAGTCAACGTCATTTGCTAAACAGTGTTTGAGGACAGCTAGGGCTGCATGAGTCCCTGTCTTTAAGCTATGGAGTAAAATCAACCGGGTTATTAATTCTACCCTCAGCACTCATCAATTGATCATTCTAGCCATTTAATCACTTTTGGTCTCAATGGTCTCTTCTGAAAAATGGAAAAGACCTACCAAGAATTGCCTATGACTAAATGACACCGGGAAAACACATAGGAAGAGCAGTAGTTTTAGGCCAGCTTGGGTCGTGTACAGTGCTTCTCAAAATAAATAAGATGAACAATGAAGTACACAGTAAGGTTAAGAAGGAACTTCTGTTTTGTTTGTTTGTCCCCCAACATACTATTATTATACAACAGTAAAACATCAGCAAGACTTTGTCTGCTAAATGTCTTTAGCATTACCAGACCTATTTCAAGAGTCGAGTAGGCCGGTGTCAGGAAGGAAGAAGGAATAAGGAAGGACTTGTAAATGATAACCCGAGTCCTAAATGGAAACGCTAGACCAGACTAGGGGAAGTTAAGGGGCTACAAGCTAGAATGAGAGTGAAAAGATTCTGATCATAGAACAGAATATCCTCAACGGAGAAGGGCTCCGGACTAGGTTACAATTGGCCAGGCCAATCCTGGGACTTATCCCCGGGAAAGGGAAAATCAGAAAGGCCCAGAAACATACATACAACTAGACTTGGGGTGAACGAGGAGCATGATTAGCTGAGAAGAGCCAGGATTCTCAGCGAGGCAGAACCCATACCAGGCCCCAGCCCGGGACATGCAGGCCCGTTGAGTAACAGGGCCTGGACGCTGGAACACCCGAGAAAAGTGCCGAGGCTGGGAAGGGTGATCACAGCATCACAGCTGAGGCCGGGCAGCTGAAGACATGAGTGAATCTAGGAGAAGAAAGGCAGCGTACTTCTTCCGAGTGAGAGACAGAAAGAGAGGACCCGAGTCTCACAGCCCTGAGGGAACTGACACGCAGACCCCACTCCAGTCCCCGGGGGCCCAACGTGAGGGGAGGACCTGGACGGTTACCGGCGGAAACGGTTTCCAGGTGAGAGGTCACCCGAGGGACAGGCAGCTGCTCAACCAATAGGACCAGCTCTCAGGGCGGATGCTGCCTCTCATTGGCGGCCGTTAAGAATGACCAGTAGCCAATGAGTCGGCCTGGGGGGCGTACCAGTGACGTGAGTTGCGGAGGAGGCCGCTTCGAATCGGCAGCGGCCAGCTTGGTGGCATGAACCAACCAGCGGCCTCCAACGAGTAGCGAGTTCACCAATCGGAGGCCTCCACGACGGGGCTGCGGGGAGGATATATAAGCCGAGTCGGCGACCGGCGCGCTCGATACTGGCTGTGACTACACTGACTTGGACACTTGGCCTTTTGCGGGTTTGAGAGGTAAGCGTCGCGGCCTGCTTCCAGGCCTACCCTGATTTTGGTTCGTGGCTCCTCCTGACCCTGAGACCTCTGTCGCCCTCAGATCAGAACCGTCGTCGCGTTTCGGGGCTACAGCCTGTTGCTGGACTCTGTGAGACACCTGACCGACCGCTGAGCGACTGACTGGTCCACAGCGCCGGCAAGATGAAGTTCACTGTGGTGGCGGCGGCGCTGCTGCTGCTGTGTGCGGTGCGGGCGGAGGAGGAGGACAAGAAGGAGGATGTAGGCACGGTGGTTGGCATCGACTTGGGGACCACCTATTCCTGGTAAGTGGCAATCGTCGGAGGAGGTTGGGGGGGGGAGTGGGGCGTGGCCTCCGGGGCTACCGTGAGAAAGTGCGGTGCTGATTCCTTTTCTGTGGGGTTTTCCCATCAGCGTCGGTGTATTCAAGAACGGCCGCGTGGAGATCATAGCCAACGATCAGGGCAACCGCATCACACCGTCGTATGTGGCCTTCACTCCTGAAGGGGAGCGTCTGATTGGCGATGCGGCCAAGAACCAACTCACGTCCAACCCGGAGAACACCGTCTTCGACGCCAAGCGCCTCATCGGACGCACTTGGAATGACCCTTCCGTGCAGCAGGACATCAAGTTCTTGCCATTCAAGGTCGGACCCGGTTTTTTTTTCCCTCATGCTGATGGGGCGGGGGCAACGCGAGTATTTAGGGGTTGAGACTTGGCAGAAAAGAAAAACACTGTTCAAAGGACTTAAAAGGATGTGGTCGGAATTTATGTAACGGTTTTTTGGTGTAGTCGTTTTTAGTGTGCAAGACACACTGTTACAATGTCTAGAAGTTGGAACAGACTAAAACTGTGGGTCCATCTTAAATACAGCTGTGCTCACTTTTAGTTGAGATTCCCCCTAAGGGACCTAGATGAATCAAGCTATGGGAGAGGAAATTGAATTTTTTTTTTAATCCTTTGTGGTGTCATTGTTTCCGATTCGGAAAAATTACCCTTAAATTACTTTATGCCATAGGTGGTTGAAAAGAAAACTAAACCATATATTCAAGTTGATATCGGAGGTGGGCAAACCAAGACATTTGCCCCAGAAGAAATTTCTGCTATGGTTCTCACTAAAATGAAGGAAACTGCCGAGGCGTATTTGGGAAAGAAGGTAAATAATGTGGGGCCAGTGATCTGTGTTTGATTGCAGTCGCTTCCCTAGCATGACTTGTGTAGGCAAGCCATGGTTTGAAGTCTTTTAATTTCAACTGCTAGGCTCTTTTTTTTTTTTTTTTTTTTTTTTTTTGTGCTTTGTGGGAGGTCAAGGTAAATGCTAGTTAGTCTTCATGAGTTACTCTTAATTCTAATGACAAGTCGATGATTTAGCAGTAAGCTGGCTTAGAAACTGTTGTGGTGTGACTAGTTGATAAGTGTAACAGAAGTAACAACACAGTACACTTCAATCATCTTCGTTGTCCTCCTAGGTCACCCATGCAGTTGTGACTGTACCAGCTTACTTCAATGATGCACAGCGGCAAGCAACCAAGGATGCTGGCACTATTGCTGGACTGAATGTCATGAGGATCATCAATGAGCCGTAAGTATGGAGCTCAGGCCTAGTGTATTTGCCGAGTAGGGGGAGTGTGAGCCTGACCAAGCTTTCTCCTCCTCTTCATGCTCACAGAACAGCAGCTGCTATTGCATATGGCCTGGATAAGAGAGAGGGAGAGAAGAACATCCTCGTGTTTGACCTGGGTGGTGGAACCTTCGATGTGTCTCTTCTCACCATTGACAATGGTGTCTTTGAAGTGGTGGCCACTAATGGAGACACTCATCTGGGTGGGGAAGACTTTGATCAGCGGGTCATGGAGCACTTCATCAAGCTGTACAAAAAGAAGACTGGGAAAGATGTCAGAAAGGACAACAGAGCTGTGCAGAAACTCCGGCGTGAGGTAGAAAAGGCCAAGAGAGCCCTGTCTTCTCAGCATCAAGCGAGGATTGAAATTGAGTCCTTCTTCGAAGGAGAAGACTTCTCAGAGACCCTTACTCGGGCCAAATTTGAAGAGCTGAACATGGTATGCTCCTGGAATTCCGGATACCTGAATGCAGGATAATTAAACAGTGTCTGGGTACGGTCAGCACAGTAACCATGCCTCTCTTTTCTCTTTTGCTAGGACCTGTTCCGCTCTACCATGAAACCTGTCCAGAAAGTGTTGGAAGACTCTGATCTGAAGAAATCTGATATTGATGAGATTGTTCTGGTTGGCGGATCTACTCGAATTCCAAAGATTCAGCAGTTGGTGAAAGAGTTCTTCAATGGCAAGGAGCCGTCCCGTGGCATCAACCCAGATGAGGCTGTAGCATATGGTGCCGCTGTCCAGGCTGGTGTCCTCTCTGGTGATCAAGATACAGGTAGGTGGTTGTCACTGCATCTTTTCATGTCTGAGTGGCTTGATGGGAAGACTGTGGCTTTAGGAAGCTGAAGGGTAAGGAGTAACAGGGAAGGAAGGACAGTGATGACAAGAGTCGGCTTTAAGTGTTTATGCTTAGAGCCTAGGCAAATGACAGTGGGGAAGATGGCAGAGTTCATTGGGAGATTGCTTGGTAGTACTCTTAGGACTCTAATTAAAACCAAACCTGATTCATTCTCCTTTGCAGGTGACCTGGTTCTGCTTGATGTGTGTCCTCTTACACTTGGTATTGAAACTGTGGGAGGTGTCATGACAAAACTGATTCCGAGGAACACTGTGGTGCCCACCAAGAAGTCTCAGATCTTCTCCACAGCTTCTGATAATCAGCCCACCGTAACAATCAAGGTCTACGAAGGTAATTACTTTCCTTCACGGATAGTGTACGTTTGGAAAGAATGTGACTTTGGGTTTAACAGTATTATTAAACTGCCCAGGGAAAGAAGGATCTTTTGTAATTCAGATGAAGAGGTGCTTAGTTGGACCAGTGTTGAATTTTAGGTTCAGTACTTGGCATTCATATCCATAGCTTTTGGAATACAAAGACAAGAAGGGCTTACAATGTTTTTTTGTTTTTTTTTTTAAGATTTATTTATTTTATTTGAGTACACTGTATCTGTCTTCAGACACACCAGAAGAGGGCATCAAATCCCATTACAGATGGTTCTGAGCCACCACATGGTTGTTGGGAATTGAATTCAGGACCTTTGGAAGAGCAGTCAGTGCTTTTAACTACTGAGCCATCTCTCCAGCCCACAATGCTTTTAAGAGCTGAAATACAGTTAAGAGCTGCAGCACCCAGTGAGTTGCTGCTCTTGGTCCAATACTGAGTTACTTTTACCTCAATAAAGGGTTCTTGCTCCAAATTCTAGTAAGTTGAAATGTAAGGATCCTGGTGCACTGAGACTTGTCAATAAAAAGTTTTTCCTGTGTTCTTACTCAAGGTGAACGACCCCTGACAAAAGACAATCACCTTCTGGGTACATTTGATCTGACTGGAATCCCTCCTGCTCCCCGTGGGGTACCCCAGATTGAAGTCACCTTTGAGATAGATGTGAATGGTATTCTTCGAGTGACAGCTGAAGACAAAGGGACAGGAAACAAAAACAAAATCACCATCACCAATGACCAAAACCGCCTGACCCCTGAAGAAATTGAAAGGATGGTCAATGACGCCGAGAAGTTTGCTGAGGAAGACAAAAAGCTCAAAGAGCGCATTGACACGAGGAATGAATTGGAAAGCTATGCTTACTCTCTTAAGAACCAGATCGGAGATAAAGAGAAGCTGGGAGGTAAGCTGTCTCCTGAAGATAAAGAGACCATGGAGAAAGCTGTAGAGGAAAAGATCGAATGGCTGGAAAGCCACCAGGATGCAGACATTGAAGACTTTAAAGCTAAAAAGAAGGAACTAGAAGAAATTGTTCAGCCAATTATCAGCAAACTCTATGGAAGTGGAGGCCCTCCCCCAACTGGTGAAGAGGATACATCAGAAAAAGATGAGTTGTAGGTGCACTGATCTGCTAGAGCTGTAATATTGTAAATACTGGACTCAGGAACTTTCGTTGGGAGAAAATTGAGAGAACTTAAGTCTCGAATGTAATTGGAATCTTCACCTCAGAGTGGAGTTGAAAATGCTATAGCCCAAGTGGCTGTTTACTGCTTTTCATTAGCAGTTGCTCACGTGTCTTGGGGTCAGGGAGAGGAGGAATTGGCTATTTTAAAATTGGGGAAAAGCTGGGTCAGGGTGTGTGTTCACCTTGGATATGTTCTATTTAACGGTTGGGTCATGCACATCTGGTGTAGGAACTTTTTTCTACCATAAGTGACACCAATAAATGTTTGTTATTTACACTGGTCTAGTTTTTGTGAAAAGCTTGTAATTATATCCATCTTTTATTTTAGATAACTAAAATTTAAGACTGGATTCTCAGGTGTGTCTGTCTTATGTGGGCAGGGAAGGGGGCGGGGCTGTGATGCTGCGGGTGATACAACTTCCTGAGCATTTGTCTAGCTTTATAGCAAGGTAGACATGTTTGCTGCTTACTCCCCGGGCAAGGGTTATTTCACAGTGCCCAAGTCCAGTTCTCTTGAACATGGTTGAAATCATACTTCCCCTTTGTAAAATTGCTGTCTGTGCTTTTAATTTTTCAAGATAAGGTCTTTGTGTGGTTCTGGCTGTCCTCAAACTCAACACTGTAGACCTGGCTGGCCTTGAGCTCAGATCCATCTGTCTTCTTCCCAGGTGCTGGGATTAAAGTGTGCACCACCGTTTCCCTTTCCGACTTCTGTTACAAGTAGTGCTGTGGGCTGCCTGGAATCTCTTAATGAATTGATCAGGCTGTGGCAGGAGTGTGACAAGTCCCAGCCTAGTCCAGGGAACTGAGGCTGATGTACTCAGTGGTGGGCATTATCTCACACTAGTGTCAAGCCCCAGTGTTAATCCTCTGGACTTGGAAAAAAAGTTGATATACACTTGTATTTTATATTTTGTGGTGTATCCACAGGCCCTTGATACACTAAGCACTTAGTATCATTGGCTGGTATTCAGTTTGTAATTTATATTTGAAGGTGTATGGTTGAAAGTGAATGGTGGCACATACCTTCAATCCCAGCATTCAGGAAGCAGAGGCAGGAGGATCTCTTAGGGCCAGACTGGTTTGTAGAGTGAGTTCCAGGCAAGCTAGGGCCTTGTAGAGAAAAAAAATGCATATTTAATAGCTTGAGGATTTAACACAATTGGTAGAGCACTTATCCAGCATGCATGAAGCCCTTGATTTATTTGATAATCAGCACTACATACTGGGTGTTATGGCTCAGGCTGGAGGCATACAAGATTCATTTTGTAGTTCATGAGAACACAAACATGCTCTCAAGCCTAATTTGGTTAGAATTCCTTTTTCTAAAATGTCTTAGTGGTATTATGGTAGGGTATATACGGTAACCCTGAAGTTAGCATTTTCCCAAGACCAAGAAGCCAGCCTGGTGGTTTTAAGATCTGAGCCCTGTCCTCCTCAGCTGTAGGCACAATCCCTGGGTTTATTGTGATCTTGCAGACTGGACATTCGGCTAGTCAGTCAGTAGAATGCTCTCGCTACTTACTGCTTGTGAGACTTAAGCGTATGAGGCCAAACATGGTCACCGACTTGCTGTTCATTTAATGAACAGAATGATTTGCTGTTCATTAAAGGTATATAAAAACCATCTTCTGTTAGAACCAAATGACAGGAGCATACTTTTTAATTGACTTGTTTATTTTTTGAGACCGAGTCTTGATCAATGACGATTTTTTTCTAGTGCTAATGTGAAATTCAGTACTGCCAAAGAGGGGTGTTTTCTAACTGGGCAACCAGCTGTCAGATTCATTTACTAAGAATGGTAGATGTGGGAACCTGTTTCACTCTTGAGCTTCCTTTTTGTGCACTATGATAGATGCTAGTAATTCCTACACTTAGGAGGCTGGCTAAGGCAGGAGGATTATAACAAGTTCAAGGCTACACTGAGATCTTTTTTTTTAGATTTATTTATTTTATTTATATGAGTACACTGTAGCTGTTTTCAGACATACCAGAAGAGGGCATCAGATCTCATTACAGATGGTTGTGAGCCACCATGTGGATGCTGGGATTTGAACTCAGGACCTCAGGAAGAGCAGTCGGTGCTCTTAACCATTGAGCCATCTTTCTAGCCCCTACATTGAGATCTTACATCATCTTTTTTACTCTCATCCACCCTTCCTAAAAGAGGGGAGAGGCACGATAGCATATGTCTATAATCCTAACATACTCTGGGACACTGAGGCAGGATGGTGACAAGCTTGAGGCCAGCTTAGGCTGTCAGATTTTCATCTCAAAGACAAATATTTGGGGCCAAGTCAAACGTTAAAGTTGATTTGTACAGCTTCACGCTGGGTCAAGGGATGGTTAAGAATAACAAAAGTCCGTCTTCATCCTTTGACCTCCCCCCTTGCCAGCACTTCTTTAAAAAAAAAAACAACAGGGTCCTACTATGTAGACATGCACTACCACACCCAGCTTTTCCCTTTAAGATGGGTCCTATGCCCGTGTCTGAACAAGGTTTAGGGGAGGTACATATTCTGTGTCGAGCACCTGGATCCCCTGGACTGGAATTACAGGGAGTCGGCAGTTATGTGGGTTCTAGGAACTGAACCTGGGTTTCCTGTAAGAACAAGACCTCTTTACTGCTGGGCTACCTCTCCGGCCCCTTGCCTGCACTTCTTTCTAGTCATTAGCTAATGCATATTAAAGAGATTCCAACTTACGTCTACTCCAAACATAGCTTGGATATCTACAGATTTTAATGCTGGTAAAAATGTACACTGGAACTGTTTACACTGGGCTATCCAGTTACCAGAGTTGATTAAGTGTAAGACATGTATTTTATTTTTGGCAGTCCTGGAACTCACTATGAAGACCAGGCTGGCCTCAAACTCAGAGATCCACCTGCCTCTGCCTCAATGCTAGGATTAAAGGAGTGTGCTACTATCCCTGGTGTGCCCTACTATCCCTGGTGTGCCCTACTATTCCTGGTGTGCCCCACTACTCTGGGTTAAGAGGATATATTGTACAAAAAGTATTTGGCAGTGTAAAGGTTTTTCACTTTTGTAAAGTAATGAGTGATAAAAATGTGGGTTTTATTAGTCCACTACGGTCACGAGACAATCATCATAGATCTCCCCTTCTGTATTCATCCCACCGAACACAAAACAGAGCAGCAGTGTGGTCGGACTCTCCTCACGGGACCCTCCACTCCGGGTCTCTGGTTTCTCAGCAGCGTCCCCTTTCTCATCTTGGAGGCTGAGAATGACAGAACCTGAGTCTTCAGTGTCAGAGGCAGACATCACTGGCCATGGGATGACACACATGGAGTGGTCCAGGCGTCCAGGGGGGAGGGAAGTGTCAAACTGAAGTATGGTCCAGTGCTGCTTTTCTGAGTAAGGGGGACAGAACAGAGGCTCCTGTTAAGACAGTTCCACAGATACTTAGTGATGCTCTGCATCAGCTAAGCCACAAAGAGGAAATGAACAAAACAGGCTGGGCCTGAGTGCATACCTGTAATCCCAGCACTCAGGATGCACAGGCAGGAGGATGGCTGCCTTTATCAGACCAGCTGGGCTACACAGAGTGACCCTGTGGGGTTTTGTTTTGTCTTTTTAAAGTGTGTGTGTGTGTGTGTGTGTGTGTGTGTGTGTGTGTGTGTGTGTGTGTATGTGTGTGTGTGTGTGTAAACATTTATTTATTTAATGTACATGGGGTTTGGCCTGCATGTCTCCATACCTCTTGCATGCCTGGTGCCCAGAGAGGCCAGAAGTCGTCTTTGGACCCCCAAGAACTGGCGTTTCAGGCAGTTGTTAGCTGCTATGTGGGTGATGGCAACTGGACTCCAATCCTCTGCTCAAGAGCAGCAAGTGACTGCCCTGAAGACAACTCTCCAGTCTAAGACAGGAAGGAGCTTATTCTGTAGGCCAAGCTATCCTGGAACTTAATCCCCCTGCCTCAGCCTCCCAATTACTGGGATTTCAAAGATGAACCATCACACCTTGCTTCTTGTGTATTAATTATGCCATCTTTAAGTTTAGTTTTCACTCTTTTGGATTTAGTGTGTGCGTGTATGAGTACGTGTACATGTAGGTGTGTGTGTGTGTGTGTGTGTGTGTGTGTGTGTGTGTGTGTGTGTGTGTGTGTATCTTGGGAGAGTAGGGTGAGGAGGACCTCAGCTGTCTTCCTCTGTCCGATATCTGTCCTACTTTCCTTTGAGATAGGGTCCCGCACTGAACCAGAAGCTGCTGTTTCAGGTGGGCTGGCAGCCAATGAGTGCTGGCAATCTGCCTGTCTGTGCTCCCCAGTGCTGGGGTTATAGGCACACACCACGAGGCCATGCCCAGCTTTTATATGGATGCTGGGGATTCCAACTCAGGGCCTCCTGTTTGCACAGCATGCACCGTTACCCCTGAGCCATTTCCCCAGCCCTTCCTTTGGATTTAGACATGAAGGCACCAAACTACATCCACGTCACTTTCCAAAGGATGTTTGTTTTAAAGACCAGGAGTTGGGACTGGAGAGATGGTTCAGTGGTTAAGAGCACTAACCGCTCCTCCAGAGGTCCTGAGTTCAATTCCCAGCAACCACATGGTGGCTCACACCCATCTGTAATGGTATCTGATGTCCTCTTCTGGTGTCTGAAGACAGTGACAGTGTACCCACATATATAAAATAATTAAATAAATCTTAAAAATAAGATAAAAAAGGAAGGAAAGAAAAGGACAATGTTTAAAAAAAAAAAAAAAAACAACCAGAAGGGACTGTCACTCACCTGTGTGGTACTTGTACATTGTGTTCAGTGCTCCAGTGGCAGTCATTCCTCCAAACACATACACATGGTGTCCCACAGCCACGGCGGCATGGGCAGCACAGCCTACTGGGGCAGTACCGGTGGGACCAAGCTTCTGCCAGCTCATGTCACCTGTCACGAGAGAGTTTTGCACATGAGCTAAAATGGGAATTCAAATTATCTATGCAGTGTGCAAAGAGATTGCTGAGGGCCATCCACAGGGAGTGTGTGTGTGTGTGTGTATGGAGACAGGGAATCGTGATGTAGCTCTGATCTGGAATGCCCTATGTAAAGCAGGCTGGC
Organism: Rattus norvegicus; assembly: GCF_021556685.1. Taxonomy (NCBI): domain Eukaryota; kingdom Metazoa; phylum Chordata; class Mammalia; order Rodentia; family Muridae; genus Rattus; species Rattus norvegicus. The sequence continues at coordinate 16,961,046 of NC_141536.1, forward strand.
CTTAAACGGAACTCTGGAATTAAAGATGTTCAACATCATGCCTGTTACACAGGAATCCTTAAGTGGTAACAGAGAAGGGTCAGTACACAGAAGTGTTTTTGAGGAGGGTGGCTTGAATTATTCTCTAATCTGCAGCAAGGGACCTAGAGTTTTAAAAAGCATCTTGTGGAATTCTGATGCTCCTTGGAGCATGCTGAGAAATCTGAAAGCTTTAATAGTCACTGTAATCTTTAATTGTTCACTGTTAACTGCCAGGACAGGTAGTACCCTACGTGTGTGTGTATGTGTGTGTGTGTGTGTGTGTGTGTGTGTGTGTGTGTATGTATGTGTGTATGTATGTGTATATGTGTGTGTCTGTGTATGCATGTGTGTATATATGTATGTGTGTATGTATGTGTGTGTCTGTATATGTATGTATGTATGTGTGTATGTGTGTATATGCATGTGTGTATGTGTATGTGTGTGTATATGTGTGTATATGTATGTGTGTGTACACAAATATGCAGGCACACATGTTCATATACTTGCATGTTTAAATACATTTTTTAAAAGATTTAGTTTTTTTAGCCAGACAGTGGTGGCACACACTTTTAATCCCAGCACTCTAGAGGAAGAAGCAGGTGAATCTCTGTGAGTTCAAAGTCAGCCTGGTCTACAGAATAAGTTCAGAACAGCCAGGGCTACACAGAGAAACCCTGTCTTGAAAACAAAACAAAACAAAACAAAAACAAAAGAAAACAACAAAAAAGAAAGACTCACTTCTACTTTATGCATATGTGTTTTGCTTGCATGTTTGTCTGTGCACCACATTCGTGCATGGTGCCTTGGAGGCCAGAAGAGGGCTTTCCCTCCACTGGACTAAAATCACAATAGCCGCGAGCTGCCATGTGGGTGCTAGGAATCAAACCCAGGGCCTCTGGCAGATGCCGACCCATCTCTCCAGCTCCTCCGACAGCAACTATGTGAGTGCCGGCTGGACGTGGGCGCAGCCTGGCTCAGCCCTCTGGATTGCTACCACTGTATGGACCGCTTTTCTTCTTACGGATGAGAGCGCAGGATTACAGAAGGTGCTGCAGTAGCTCGTAAGGGGCAGAGCTGGGCACACTAAAGCTGACCAAGCTGCTGTGTCCTCTATGATGGGACTTGTTGATTCAGAGATCGTTCCCCAACACTGTCTTATTTTAGCTCTTTTGAGTCAGGGTTTCTCTGTGTAGTTCTGGCTGTCCTGGAACTTGTTTAGTAGACCAGGCTGGCCTGATGCTCCCAACCCCACATTTGCATCTTTTCGAAGGAGCACTTAAATGAGGTAATACATAGCCATGGATCTTAGAGTAGAAGACTACTTGAGAAGGAATAAAGCAATACCGTACAGCAGGTGTTCCTCAGCACAGGAAAACAGAGCCTCAAACAATTATCAGCCAAGCACCATGGCATACACCTTTAGTTGCAGCAC